>NW_019154116.1:18841613-19339363 GCF_002288905.1 Enhydra lutris kenyoni | reverse complement strand
ACATAGACCAGTGGAACAGAGTAGAGAGCCCAGATATGGACCCTCAACTCTATGGTCAAATAATCTTCAACAAAACAGGAAAAAATATACAGTGGGAAAAAAAGAAACAGTCTCTTCAATAAATGATGCTGGGAAAACTGGACAGCTATATGTAGAAGAATGAAACTCTACCATTCTCTTACACTGTACACAAAGATAAACTTGAAATGGATAAAAGACCTCAATGTGAGACAGGAATCCATCAGAATCCTAGAGGATAACACAGGCAGTAACCTCTTCAATATCAGCCACAACAACTTCTTTCAAGATATGTCTCCAAAGGCAAAGGAAACAAAAGCGAAAATGAACTTTTGGGACTTCATCAAGATCAAAAGCTTCTGCTCAGCAAAGGAAACAGTCAACAAAACAAAGAGTCAACACACGGAATGGGAGAAGATATTTGCAAATGACAGTACAGGCAAAGGTTGATATCCAGGATCTATAAAGAACTCCTCAAACTCAACACACACAAAACATATAATCATATCAAAAAATGGGCAGAAGATATGAACAGACACTTCTCCAATGAAGACATACAAATGGCTATCAGACACAAGAAAAAATGTTCATCATCACTAGCCATCAGGGAGATTCAAATTAAAACCACACTGAGATACCACCTTACACCAGTTAGAATGCCCAAAATTAGCAAGACAGGAAACAACATGTGTTGGAGGGGATGTGGAGAAAGGGGAACCCTCTTCCACTGTTGGTGGGAATGCAAGTTGCTGCAGCCACTTTGGAGAACAGTGTGGAGATTCCTCAAGAAATTAAAAATAGAACTTCCCTATGACCCTGCAATTGCACTACTGGGTATTTACCCCAAAGATACAGATGTAGTGAAAAGAAGGGCCATCTGTACCCCAATGTTTATAGCAGCAATGGCCACGGTCGTCAAACTGTGGAAAGAACCAAGATGCCCTTCAACGGATGAATGGATAAGGAAGATGTGGTCTATATACACTATGGAGTATTATGCCTCTATCAGAAAGGATGAATACCCAACTTTTGTATCAACATGGATGGGACTGGAAGAGATTATGCTGAGTGAAATAAGTCAAGCAGAGAGAGTCAATTATCATATGGTTTCACTTATTTGTGGAGCATAACAAATAGCATGGAGGACAAGGGGAGATGGAGAGGAGAAGGGAGTTGGAAATTGAGAGGGAGATTAACCATGAGAGACTATGAACTCTAAAAAACAACCTGAGGGTTTTGAAGGGGCGGGGGGTGGGAGGTTGGGAGAGCCAGGTGGTGGGTATTATGGAGGGCACGCATTGCATGGAGCACTGGGTGTGGTGCAAAAACAATGAATACTGTTAGGCTGGAAAAAAAACAAACAACACAGCTCATTCTGGAAATTCTATAGGACTCCCCATTAGTGGCCTATATGAAATAGCAGAGGATAATCGCCAATGATATTTGGCCACTTTATCATCGATATGCTCAGTCTCTTCAAAGTGATACAGGTCCCGTTATCTTTCTTCTTAAAGGCATTATGTCCACATTCAGATTTAGTAGAGTTGGAAGACTGGAGCTGTCACAACCTGGGCGGGTGGCTAAACCTGCTTCTCATCACACAAAGTCATCTTGGTAATGTGTCATTTAATTCAGAGTGACAGAGTGGGCAGGTGCTCTGCTATCCAACAAACTTTGCCTTGCATGGTTCAAAGGTAACGGCAAGTCATGGAGTGGTGCTTAACATCTTAAATCCACACTATCCAGGTGGTGTCTTTAGGCAGACAATGAGAGTAAGCAGTGGTCCAATTTTCCTTTTCTGGAATAAGGAATTTAGACAGGGGTTTTTTTGTTGGTTGGTTGGTTGGCTGGTTTTTTTGTTGTTGTTGTTTTGTTTTGGTTTGGTTTGGTTTTTTGGCTTTGTTTTTATTTGTTTGTTGTTTGTTTTTTGTTTTTCTTAGCATCAGCCATTTATCAGCACCAGACTTGAAAAAAAGTCATTTAGAAAATTGTTCTCTACCTCCACGAATGTCTCGTGCATGTTCTTCTCATTTGCCACATTTCCATCGGGTTCGATTTATTACTTTATTTGACCTATCCTAAGAGACCCACCTCGTTTGGCAGTACTGATTACCCACAGAGCAAGGGAGAATAACACACTGACATGGTTTCACCTCCTCCCCTGGAAGATGTCACGAGATTTTACAAGTAAGGGACTGCACAACTGTCCTTCCACTTGCTAATGTAGTCACAAGTAACTCCATTTTAATTACACAGGAGGACATTATGATCCACCCCAAGCTCTCCTTCAGGGTGTACAAGCCAAATTTAATGGTATGGATTCATGTCTTCTGTAGTGACATCTTCTCCAACTGGCCCACTATAGCTGCTACCCATAGACAATCAAGTCTTTCAAAACAAAATTTTCTTGAGAAATTTTAAAAACAACAAAATTGACTAATTACATCATTCCCTAATTATTTCTACACTCCAATCCTTGAAATCTTTTCAATATTCTCTCCCTCTCTGTCCTCCCATATTCACTGGGAAAACACATTTGCATTGTCACATTCAAGACATCCTCCCCTTCTGAATCAGACAATCTATGTTTTAACTGCTTGCTAAAACTTCATGAGACCACTGCACTGAGAGTGAAAAGGAATACTGTGTCCATGTAGTATGTTCCTTAGGCTATTTCTGTAAGTTGGCAGTAGTTACATTTGTAGCCTGAGAGAAAAAATACATTCAAGTGGGCCAAAGTGATAGATTATTCTCTGTTTTGGCAGTTTGTTCTCCTATAGGATAAGCAAAGCCTAGAATAGATAATTGTTGATTCCAACATACTCATGGGTACTGTCCTAGAACTCTGATACTCCCTTAGAACTACAGGATGAGCAAAGCCTAGAATAGAATAATCATTAATTTCAGCACACCCCTGGATAATCCCCTAGAACTGTTTTTCAACTATATTCTACCAGCAAGCTCTTCAGATTCATGGTACTATTGAAATCTTTAAGTTTAATAAAAATACTAGTTATATTGATCATGCCCAACTAATTTTTTATGTTTTACTGAGATATGATTGGCATATAGCATAATATTAGTTTTTGGTGTATAGCATAATGATTGAATATTTGTATGTATCAAGAAATGATCACCACAAGATTAGTTATAGTCTACTTATTTTAAAACATCATTCACTGCTAGGGGCACCTGGGTGGCTCAGTGGGTTAAGCTTCTGCTTTCAGCTCAGGTCATGATCTCAAGGTCCTGGGATCAAGCCCTGCATCGGGCTCTCTGCTCAGCAGGGGCCTGCTTCCCCGCCCCCCCTCTGCCTGCCTCTCTGCCTACTTGTGATCCTGCCGTCAAATAAATAAATAATGTCTTTAAAAAATATATCATTCACTGCAATAAGCTTTCCTGGAATAATAAATGGACTGCCATTCTAATGAGCCACATGGGCAAAATGATAATGTTATTGAGTTGTTGTTCCATGAGGTTAATCATTCATAGCTGTGTGATCGAAGTATATTGTTTTAAATCAACTGTTAAACTATTTTTTGTATAAACTAATAACAAGTCAGTGATAAGGCTTCTGATAGCATGTCGTATAGGCTGCTTGGTCTTCCCAGTCACCTCTGAGCTAGCTCATACTACTCCACCCATTTTGAAAATGAGAAAACATTTTGAAAATGAGAGAGGCATCTCACTCATGGTCACTATATTGGAAATTTAAAGAGTTGACATCTAAATGTAGGTAGCCTCGCTCGATTACCTGCTGGAATTGTATAGTATGCCATTTTAGTTTTACTAATGTAGAACATGGAATCAGCAATTTCAGTCATGGGTGGGATATTTTGCTAATACTCCCATTTTCATCCTTCCCACATCACCTACAATTTTTAATACAAATATTTTGATTAATATTCTTCAAATTATTATTTATACCTTATAACTGTGCTATTGACAAGGAAAACAACTACCGTGTAACATACTGGTTAACAACATAGGATTTTTGATACTACCTTCTGAAGAAAAATAATGTAAGACAAGAATAACCCAAACTGCATCTAACCTGAGATTTGATGTACTAAATATGAAGTTTTCCTGATGACTGCTTAAGTTTCAAGATTAGAGTCATAGTGATAAACTCACTAACATTTTCAATAATTTGATTGAATTATATTTCTCAACCCGAAATATTTAAGATGTGCAAAGAAAAAGAAAGGGAGATAAACAGCTAGCCTTGGAATTTTCCATGCTTATTTCTTTGTTCCACTTTTAAAATGATTTAGAAACAACTGTGCAAGGATTTGTGGTCTGTGAATATACTTTATGACAGATGAATAAGCATAGATTTTGTAGTTGGCATGACTGCTACTTTAATAAGCTTTCTCAGTGACAGGGTTTTATAACCTTGGGTGAGGTAAAACATTGCAAGGTACTGTCTCATGCAGTGCATTAAAACCTATAATAAGGTTCTATCATTAGGGGAGGTGATACTGACTGATGAAATACAGTAAGATCAATTTGTAGTGGCCATGAAAATTTGCCACTTACATCTTCACATAACTGACTGATGGCCCTAGCTGTGGGCTATGTAGGTCCCCACTATGCCCTGCACACTCTCCTGAAGATGCTACCCTGGTCGGGGGGGGAAATACATATTCTTCCTGGGACTCTGGCAATCAAGAGATACAAACAGTAGAACAGAGTTACATGATAGCAATAAAGTTAGAAACTTATTAAGAAGAGGAAGCAGATTCTTAAAAGTTAATGCATACTTATAGAAAGTATATACCTTTCTTGGATTCAAAATTTTTTTAAAAAAAATTACAGGAGACTACACATTTGTGTGTTTTTTATAATTATTTTTAATGACATATAATGTGTTATTTGCTTCAGGGGTACAGGTCTGTGAATCATCAGTCTTACACAATTCACAGCACTTACCATAGCCCATACCTTCCCCAATGTCCATAACCCAACCACCCTATCCCTACCCCCGACCCCCAGCAACCCTCAGTTTATTTTGTGCAATTAAGAGTCTCTTACCATTTGTCTCCCTTCCTGTTGGTGGGAATGCAAGTTGGTGCAGCCACTCGGGAAAACAGCATGGAGGTTCCTCAAAAAGTTGAAAATAGAGCTGCCCTACAATCCAACAATCACACTACTGGGAATTTACCCTAAAGATACAAATGTAGGGATCCAAAGGGGCATGTGTACCTGAATATTTATAGCAGCAATGTCCACAATAGCCAAACTATGGAAAGAACCTAGATGTCCATCAACAGATGAATGGATAAAGAAGATGTGGTATATATATATATACAATGGAATGCTATGCAGCCATCAAAAGAAGTGAAATCTTGCCATTTGCAATGATGTGGATGGAACTAAGAGGTATTATGCTGAGGGAAATCAGTCAGAGAAAGACAATTATCATATGATCTCTCTGATATAAGGAAATGATACACATTTGTTTTTCTAAAATTCAGTGATGATTAAGATGAAATAACAAAACATCTTGTATTTGTATTGTTAAGAGTTCTAAATAAAATGAAAAAAAAAGTTATTCCTTATACAGAAGTTTTCAAAGATTCCTAATGAATAGAGGTAAACAGAATCATTACAAATTAACACTTTTTCGTTATCAGCTACAAAATAAACAACACCAAGAAACTTGTTTTTCTAAATCAAATATGTACCAGATGATGTCAAGATGACTAGAACTGGATACATTTCCTAGACCGATCACATACATGGGGGTTGGGTCTCCTAAGCATAGACAGTGGGATCAGCAGGTCCCAGAATAGTCACCAGGGAACACCACCTGCTTTGCTCTCATCACATATGTCACTGGAGGAAGTGACTGGGAAGCCTCCTCCCAGCGCTCCTGCCTGGAACAGGACTATACAGACCACTGCCTCACACAAAACCTAGAGAATCAGTTTCGTTTTCTATGTATGCTTTCCCACAGGTTTCCCTGAGTCCTGATGCATTACGCATCCATTTTGACAGAATTGAGAGGAAGTCAAAAATAGTCAAAAATATTTTTCAAAAATAGGAAAATATCAAAACCTTTCTCTTTTCATATATTTTTGCACTGAAATTATCCCATCTTTGGCCTCCTTTTTGTCCTGGAATCATATTAAAGTCTCTGGTGATAAAGTGAGGAGAGAGGCCTCAATCTCCCAAAATATTAGAGCATGCAAAGAAAGAAACATAATCTACGATAATTACAGATAAACTTAGTACACTAATCTTAGTTTCATTCCTTGGGACAAAACAGCAACAACAAAAAAAGTTTACCTTTAGAATTTAAACATCCTAATGCCATTAATGAGTATGTTTAATTTTATTTGGTTTGTTCTGAATATGTAACTCTTTTATACATTCTAAACAACTAAACAATTACAATGTATACATTGAAAGTTTCTCATCTATTTCTGTTTCCACCCACTCCACTGTCTAATATTGCTTTACTGACAACCACTGCCTTTAGTCTTAAATTTTTTTAATTTTAGATATAATCAGGCATATATACATAAAATTATGTGTATATGTAATTTTGTACATTTTGATTATGAAAGGTAATAAAAATATAACAGAGTATATGGTGTCCTGGCTGATAATCCCTAGAGAACATGCTGCCATCGTGTGATTAAAAGTTTAACGTAGAGAGTGTTTTAGAGGAGTGTTAGTTGGGTTCTCCAGAGAAACAGAACCGATAGCTGTATAGAAATTGTGTGTAAGAGAAAATTTATTGTAAGAATTGACTTCCATGGTTACGGAGGCCGAGGAGTCCCGTGGTCCATGGCCTGAAGGCAGGAGAAGTAAACCAGGAAAGTACATTGTGTAATTCAGCCCGATCTGGAAGGCCTAAGAGGGGGGATGGGGGTGCCAATGGTGTTAGCCTTGGTCTTAGTTCAAGAACCAGGAGTATCAATATCTGAGGGCCGGAGAAGAGGGATGTCTCAGTTCAAGCGGGGGTGGGGGGTGGGAGAGAAAGAGAGAGAGAGAGAAAATTTGCCCTCCCTCTGCCTTTTTGTTCTATCTAGGCCCTTTATGGATTAGATGAAGGCTTTCTGCATTAATGAGGGTAGATCTTCATTCAGCACACTGTTTCAAATGCTATTTCTTTTCAAAACACCCTCACAGGCATAACCAGAAACAATACAGCACCAGTTATCTGGGCATCCATTATCCTGGTCAGACTGACATAAAATTAACCACCACACAGGTATTGACAGGATTAAGAGGAACCATAGGGAAGGAGAAATACCTAAAACAAGAAATACTAGCAAATTGTTACCACTGTTCAGTCTCAGGGGCTAAGAGGAGAAAACAGTTTCTAGAACCCAAGTGTAGGAGCCCTAGAGTTTGGTAGGAACCCAGGCACTGGGAAATATGGACCCAGAAAAGAGGGTTTCAGGATAGTATGTTTTTCTACTTATCTTTCCTCCCACTGCTCAGTAGTCTTCATGTACTTCCAATGAGACAAACAGAGAAGTTAAAGGAGAAAAGACCAAACTTAGAATCAGTTCGTCTGAAAACAAACTTGTTAAGATTGTATCATTGACTAACCTTTCATAGCATGAATTTCAGTAGCTATAGACTGGCACAGATGGTAAATTTTGGAGACAGAAAAAACTTCATTCAAATCTCAGCTCTCTCATTTACAAATTATGTGATTTGGGACAGGTTATTTAATCTCTGTAATATTTGACATTCTCTAACAAAAATAAGATGTATCTACTTTCTGGTTGTTTTAGTGAAAATGTTAGATGAAGCTCAAATATTAGTCTGGAATATGTAAGTTGCAAGAAACATCTAGATGATTATAAAAATGACTCTCTGGGTGCCTGGGTGACTCAGTTGTTAAGCGTTTGTCTTCGGCTCGGGTTATGATCCCGGGGTGCTGGGATCAAGCCCTGCATTGGGATCTGGGAGGGAACCTGCTTCTCCCTCTTCCTCTGCTTGCTACTCCCCCTGCTTGTGCTCTCTCTCTCTCTCTGTTGAATAAATAAATAAACCTTTTTTGAAAAGTG
Source organism: Enhydra lutris kenyoni (assembly GCF_002288905.1). Classification (NCBI taxonomy): domain Eukaryota; kingdom Metazoa; phylum Chordata; class Mammalia; order Carnivora; family Mustelidae; genus Enhydra; species Enhydra lutris. Next base: position 19,331,315 of record NW_019154116.1, on the reverse strand, counting down.
ACTCTCTCTATGGGTGTGTATATATACCTATATGTATATACATATACATATACATATCTTCACATAATACGGGAAGTTAAGAGGTACAATCGCTCATTTGCTAATATGGGTTTTGTAACTTGACCATAGGGCCTCTTTAATAACTCTGGGGGCACCTGGGTGGCTCAGTGGGTTAAACCTCTGCCTTCGGCTCAGGGCATGATCTCAGGGTCCTGGGATCAAGCCCCACATTGGGCTCTCTGCTCAGCAGGGAGCCTGCTTCCCCCTCTCTCTCTGCCTGCCTCTCTGCCTACTTGTGATCTCTCTCTCTCTCTGTCAAATAAATAAATAAGATCTTTAAAAAAAAAAAAGTTTTAATATCTCTGTGATTCCCTTGACCTTTCCCTCATGGTCTCAAGGTGGCTGACACAATTCTAGCTGTCACAACTACACTCAATTCAGGAAAAGGATGAAGGAGAAAAGGGGTGACTACAGCAGATTCTGCCTTTCTCCCACTGTCTGGAACTGCATCATAAGGACTATTCTGCTATCTAGGATTTCTCAGAAAAAGCAGCATTCCAGCTGCTTTGGGGTCTATAGTAGGGGCAAAGAAGGTAGTACAAAGTCACAAATGGAAGTTGGGTGAGCAAAACACAGTATATATTTAAACATAAAATTGATTAACTCACTGTATAATGTATAGCTGGGCACGGTATTTACCAGCTAATACTATTATCATTATTATCTTACATGAATACCTCATAATTAATAAATTTTAGTAACACTCTACTATTGACATTTGGTCTTTTTAATTCTAAAAATACCTCACAGATTAAAAAATGTACATTGTAAATATTTATGTTTAATTCACTAGAACAAATCCTTACAAGTAAAAGTAAAACAATCTGGGATATATGTATAGATATCTAGATATCTACATCTCTTTATATACAGGTAGATCTCTATCTATATATTTTTATATATCTGTTTATATGTGTGTACACACACACACAGAAAACAGTTGTAGGAAGCATAGCATTTAGTAGGAACCCAGGCATTGGGAAACATGAACGCAGAAAAGAAGGAATCAAGAATATATATTTTAACTGTACACCTACTGCTGAATTTATATACATAAATATTTATCTCTTGGAAATATTATCAATAATATATTTATATCAATAAATATATTATTTTCTCTCATTAAATAAAATTTATCTCTGCAATCTGATTTTGTTTTATTCCAAGTTATTCCAACTTCTCCTATTTATTTAAGACTGTTTTTATTTTCTTTTGAGTTATTTGAACTTCCATTTTAATTCTGTGCAAGTCTTCCTATTCTACCCAATTGCTGTGAATTAGTGCATGTATTTGATGTAAGATTAAAACATCTTAAACAGAGGCTTACAGTAATCCAAATGTATGTAATAATTCCTCACCTCTTTCTACCTGTCTCTAAGGATAAGGAAAACTTAAATAGGTTCCATCTAATGTTATAAGTATATGCAACGTCATCAACCTGGTTGGATTAATGTTCAAAAACTAATGTCTATGTCACCCCAAATGAAACACAGGAAAATTCAATTTTTAATTAGATTCAAGAGAAGTTCTGGTTTGAAGCAAAGTTTTCTACTGGTGAACCTAAAATCCTCTTGAGAATAATTTCATCTTTGGATAAGAGAAAGTTTCAATTTCTTTTCAGTATCTCAGCATTGGCTAAGGAAACTAATTTTACATATCCAATTTTTTTTTGGTCAGAAATTGTGTCTAAGTTCTGAGAAACTTTGGCCTCAGAATGTATAGAAAATTGTAACACATTACAGCATGTTTTGGAAATAATTTGGGTGGCGTGGGAGCATCCATAAGGAGTTTGGTAAAATTGACTTTTTTGCATTATCTATTATGGAAACAAAAAATACAGTATTAACAGGTATACTAAATATTGAATGTGAATAGGATTTGAATTACTAATAGTTTTTAAATAGCTTGCTTCCACTGACACAGATTTTTCATATTTTTTATGCTGAAAATAGCTAGATGTAATTATTGACCATGAATTTTAGTAACGGTTTCTTCAAATTTTAGATAGACACAACTCTATCATTTTACATAAATAAAAATGTTAAGTCTGTTCTTTAACCATATTTTCAAAATTTATAATAGATGAAATTAAAAGATTTAATACCTTCACTTTTTCTATGAACCATAGAATTTTAATTTACTTGAACATCAAAATGAATTTGAATCCATTCAATGCATTCATTAAATTAATTTGAATGTATTAATGTAAAATAATGTCAAAATAACTAGAAGCCCCAATTCTTAGCATACCTGTCTTGGCAGAGTAGTAACAATGGAAGTTTGAAGACAATTAAAAGTCACTTAAGCTACAAAAAGACAGGAGGGCTGCCTGAAATTGAACCAGAGAGGAGACCCCACCAGTGGTCACATTTCTTGGACAATGAGTCATTCTCCCTGGCTCTTGGAACATAAACCCATCTGTTAACTCCAGGGGTCATTTGTCTAAAATATTCTTGAAATAAATGTTCTGGGGGTGGAAGTGTCTTTGGCTATAGTCAGTATATATTGACAAAGTCTTGAGTGCCAAATCTAGCTCACATGCTTTCTAATTTCTGGGTTAATGAGACACAGTGTCAGACCATATTCTGATGGTGCGAAGATCAAGGATTCTCCACAAGATTGCTTGTATCCGAAAGCAACATACCTAGAAAATACCTGTTACCCCAGAGCCTGCCAGGCTTTCTGAGACAGCGTGGATTTGTAATCTATGTAACATATTGTCATATCAGTAAAATATTTTTATCGAATAATTGTTGCTATCTTGAAGAGACAAAATAGCATTTTTACAAGTATACCTCTTGCTTGGAATTATTATATTTTAATAGAATTTTATTTAACATCCTCACAAATTACTATAGATTGGGTATTTGTATTAGCTCTGTTTTACAAAGTGTGAAATTAAGGCATGGAAAACGTGAGAAACTTGCCCAAAACAACAAAGTTAGGAAATACCTCACAGGCTTGTGGAGTCTTAATTCTATTTCCTCCTTATTTTAACCAAAAAGCAAAGGGAGAAAATCTGTTTAAGGAGAGCTGAAGGAATCCAGATACCCCACAATGACAGAAAGGGAAATATATACCACACATTTCTGGCTCTAATCACAGCCCAATCCCACCCTGAGTTTCATAAGCAGTGTACATAGTAGGAAATATTCACAATTTGCCTTATTTCCTTAAAAATACTTATCATCATTCTCTCATCTCGCCTTGCCCAAATCTTTGTATCCTACTGTCAAACCAGGTTTGCTCCTTTCCCAATGTCAGCTGGCAGTACAGTTATGGCACTTTTAATCTAATTATGTCTGTAAGCCTTGATCAACCTCTTTGAGTACTTACACTATGCATCACCCACAAAGAGTCATAGTGAATAGAGACTGAATGAATCACTAGCAAGGAGTTCTTTACTTTTCACGTACTACATAACAAAGAGGTGCAGGTCTACAGTTGATTATCCACAGCCATATGTTAATAATTTACTGCATGACCCATCTGTAGTTTCTCCATTCTTCATTATTACCAGGAGTTTAGTGATTTAGTTCAAAAAGTTTTAAAGTTGACAAGTTAAGTAAATGACATATTAAACTTTCTTATAGCTCAGATGATCTGCTAAATGTGCAAACACACAGTGTTTCCTAGACTAGGTATTAATCCTACTTAATCTCTCAAAATTACATGTTTAACATTCTGTTCTGATTTACTGTCTCTTTTCTAACAAGGAGATTAAAGATTCTTCTTATGCTGTCTATTGAATAATGTCATAGTTATAAATGGGAAGAACATCCCTGCCTTCTGGATTCTTATTTCACTTGCAAGATAACATCAGAAAGATATATTGATTATCTAAGAAACTTCCCTCAAAAATGTAAGCAGATTACATGAGTGGATGTAATTATTCCTTAATTTTAAATCTCAAAATTAAAAAAAAAAGACTCCCCACTTAGTGAGATGTATATGTAACAATGTCAGGAATAAAACAAAAATTTAAATTTAAATTTCAGAGATATAATGTAAAATGAGATTATGAGATATTACCAAATACCCAATTACCTAATACATATGTATTGCTTAAATATCAGTTTCTTGAGTACATTATAGAAAACAGTTAAAAAATCAAACTACTGATGAAAAAATGGTTATTCTCATCTTCATTAACATGAAATAGTAATCACTATGAATGGAAACTAAATTTATCATTCTAATGAGAAGTCAACAATCTAGAAAATATAAAGTGAGCAGATACATTATGTAAGAGTCAAGTACTTTTTTTTTTACTAATTGTGGTAAGAATACATAACATGAGATCTGCCTTCTAACAATTTTTCAGGGCACAATATAGTATTGTTAACTATAGGCATAAGGTCATACAGCAGATCCCTAGAACTTTTTCATCTTGCATTACTGAAACATTACACACTTTGAAGGGCAACTCCCCATTTCCCCTCACATTGTTCCCTGGCAACCACCATTCTGGTCTCTGCTTCTATGAGACTGACTCACTCAAATGTCTTGAAAAAGTGGAATCATGTAGTATTATTTGTCCTGCAACTAATTTTTTTTTAATTTAATCTAATGCCCTCCAGGTTCATCCAAGTTGCCACACATGTAACAGGATTTCCTTTCCTTTTTTTTTTTTAAAGTTGTCTGAATAATACTCCATTGAATATATGTTTTTTTAAGATTTTATTTATTTATTTGTCAGAGAGAGAGAGAGAGAGAGAGAGAGAGAGAGAACTAGCACCAGCAGGGGGAACAGCAGACAGAAGAAGAAGTAGGCTCCCTGATGAGCAAGGAGCCCAATGTGGGACTTGATCCCAGAACTCTGGGATCATGACCTGATCCCAAAGCAGATGTGTAACCAACTGAGCCACCCGGGCATCCCCCCATAGCGTATTTTAAAGGAGGCTTACAGAATTGAGATATAATGGAATGTAGAAGCACTGATATAGAAATATTTCCTATTTTGTTTTTATCATTAGTATTTTGTTTTGGATGCAGTTGGATACATATGACGGATCTTCAAATAAATGGATTCGACATCTGGTGTTTGCACTAAGCAGAACTACGAGCCCTCTTGTGGCCATGGTCATGTATTCACATTAGATCAGTCAGCCCTTCTGTGTGTGTGTGTGTGTGTGTGTGTGTGTGTGTGTGTGTGTGTGTGCGCGTGCTTGCACATCCATGCAGGTGTGTCTTGTGTGTTTCCTCTAGCCACTTTCAGCTGAATGGGTGCTAGAAAAAGAGTTGGATTTAATTAGTGATAGGGCATTTCTGAGAAATAGTAAAAAAAAAAAAAAAAAAAAAAAACAAGTAATGGGCACAAGAGTTGACAGAATATTAAAGGGAAAAATCCTATAGTTTCTATGATATTTGATCTCAAAAGAATAGAAGTCAATACATAAGGGAAAGATTATAAAAAGGAGTTGAAAGCAGAGAGGAGAAAGATTGCAACCTGCTCACAAATCAAATGTGAAGCCTTTCCTGGGCAACCATTAGGAAATTGAAATCCATTCCCAGAAATTTTTATTCTGCCCCCTGATTTATTTTTCTCCATAGCATTTACCAGTTTAATATAGTAATAATACCTACTTGTCATGAACTCTATACGGATGGATATATCCCCTCATTCTCAAGAAATAGAAGAAATAGAAGTGAGATTTACATCCCCTAGTAAAAGTTTTAGCCATGAGTTCCAAGAATATAATACTGTACTATAATCACTGTACCTGTCATAATATTAGCCCAGAGATACAATAGTTACATTGTGTTCTAGAACCTAAAGATAAGTAACAAGCAGAGAAGCTATGATTCGGATTGTTCAGTGTATTAAACTGAAAATAGAATGTGAATTCCTTCTCCTCTCTAACTCTGGAGAGGCAGGCATTTCTTTAGAGTTATGGTGAAGGGTGAGGCTAAAAGCACAAAGGGGGCAATTGAGACCTGCTGTAAAGATGGTTAAATTCCTTTGGAAATCAGGACATGAACATTTTTGTCACTGGAGACATTTCCTAATTATATTTAAAAATAATGTATGTACCCTTTCTCGAAGCTCCTTCCAGAGGAGAAAAATCCCTGAATAAGAACAGCAAAATAGATATAATTATTTTCCTGAGCATTTATTCTTAGCTTTATTATCTTGCCTTTATTTTCATTTAGTTGGAATCAAATTATTACCTCATAAAAGAGGACAATGATACTATTACTGCTCCTATTTTATAGTTTGCAGCATCGTCTATGTTATCAGACTCTGAATTTCAGGCTGTAAAGTCAGGAACACATATTTTTAAATTGAGGGGTGGAGTAGAAGAACAAATGTTAAGTAATACAACTCTTTGACATCACCTTTACTTCATTATATTTTAATGGAAAAATAAACACCTCAAACTTGGATTGCTATGATTAGTTCTGGATGTTCAAAAGGGTGCAAATATAATTCAATAACTGGATTCACATTACACTATCAAAATAGTTACAGGAATCTCCTGGCATTCGGTTTTCCATTACCTTAAATCTAAGAAAGTGAATATCATTAGTCACAAAACTAATTTTTTCTTGCACTGCCCTATTGGTAGGCATTAGAAGCTGAGTCACAGACATCTGGCTATTATGTGATTATTTCAAAGCAAATCTGTATTAAAATTCATTAAATTCATGACACAGATGAAGTTTCCTGAAGTATTATTTCACATTTCTGGAATTTCAAAATGACTATACATTCAACAATGTAGAAGTGTAACCAATAAGTTCCTAGAGTTTTTGTATCATATTGTAGATGTATTGGCAAAGGAATTTAATGAAATATGCATAGCCACGCTCAAATTATCTTAAGTGTGAGCAAATGTTATCTTCAAACCTTTCTCATAAGTGTTTTATGTACATATGCAAATAGTGGAGAAAACTATTTTAATATGTGAATTATTTACTAGAATAGCAATCTTTTGGGTATTTAAAGAGTATATATTAGCAGCTTCTATGGATTTATTGTGATTTACAGTGGAAGCTTGCAGACAGCATATGAAAGATGTTTTTATGTGGTTTTTTTTCCCCCACCACATTTCAATTTAAGAACTTCAATAATGTTTGCATAATTTTGTACTGTTTCTTCCTGTATCTGATTGCTCATGCTGTTATCACCAACTAGCCTAAACGATATACTTAAGACACAGAATAGCATAAATGCCTGCCTTAGTCATCTTGGGTTGTCATAACAAAATATCACAGTCTGGGTGGCTTAAACAACAAAAATGTGTTTTTTCACAATTCTTGAAGGTGAAAACCTGAGATCAGGGTGCCAGGATGGTCCATTTCTGTTGAGGGCTCTCTTCCTGGTGTGCAGATGGCCTTTCCTTGGAGAGCCTAAGCTCCCTGGTATCTCTTACTATGAGGACCCTAATCCTATCACATCAGGCCCCTTCTTATGTCCTAATTAACTCTTTATTACTTCCATAGACATCCCACCACAAATACAGCCAAACTGACGATTAGGACTTCAACATATGAATTTGTAGGGAGTAAAGGGACATAAACATTCAGTCCATAACAATGCCAGAGCATATCATTTTAATTATGATATTAAGTGCACAAGAGAAAAACTCTGGTCATATGTGAACTTACAGAGTGGATATTATACCAGGGATTTTTTTGGCAATTTCAGGGAAATTTTAACTATGATGATGGACTGTCATTATATATTATATCTGATATTTAATATGATTGACTCCATTTTCTATTTGGATTACTGCCACAGTCACCTAAAATATATTTACTACATTTAAATAATTTTGCTCTATAATAATCATCTAGCATCAAAAATCATCAAAATTATATTTGTCTTTGTATAAGTATAATTAACTCCAAAATTAAAACTTTTTTTTACATAAAAATTTAAAATGATGTCAAAGCTTGCTGGTTTATACGTATCTCTATAACTTATATTTGCTTGCCTTTGTTTTATTACTGAACAGTGTTAATAAGGTATTTAATACCAATCCCCTGTGTTTCTGTGTAATTACTTTCAAATCACAATGCTTTCCAAACTTCTAGCTCTCTTTCTGCTCCTGCCTTCTGTCTGCAGGCAATTAATGTCTGTCTGTCTTCTTTTCACTTCTTCATTCCAGAAGTCTCAATACTGTTTTTTAGAAATTTGGTAACTACCTATGAATTTTTTAGTAGATGTTTTTTAATGGTTTTACTTTGATACATTTCTCTTTGCTAAAAATTTGCAGATTAAACATATTGGATGGTGAAGATATAGATATTCTGTAGTCATGACAGAGAAGTATTTTAAAAAGAAATCCCTGTGTAGGAAAGAAGGACTCCATGTCTGAGGGATTATTCGTGAATGGATAGCTTAAGAAGTAGGTGAAGATGATTAACATAGATCTATAGAAGTCAGTCAGTCATTCATTTCTTTCAATGTCCACTACTTTCCAATGGACTATGGGGAAAAAAACTTTACCCCTCCCAAAAAAGAACAGGAACTTGTGGATTTCAGTAAATTTAGGTAAAAAGAAAGTAATTGTAAATTTTCATTTTGGATAGGTGGCTAAACACTGTTCCTAGGAGGCATAGGAAGTAATATAGTTCTTATCACCTGAAAAAAGACAAATTGGCTAAAGAAAAGTTAAACCATTTCCTTAGTAAAAACATAAGAGATATTATCTTTTTTTTAAAAAAGATTTTATTTATTTATTTGACAGACAGAGATCACAAGTAGGCAGAGAAGCAGGAAGAGAGAGAGGAGGAAGCAGGCTCCCTGCTGAGCAGAGAGCCCGATGCGGGGCTCGATCCCAGGACTCTGGGATCATGACCTGAGCCGAAGGCAGAGGCTTTAACCCACTGAGCCACCCAGGCGCCCCAAGAGATATTATCTTAAGGGACAGTAATTTTATTTAATATTTTAGCAAAATCTAGCTGTTTTCTGTGTCTATTGTTATTTTCAATAAAAACCTTACTGTGGAAAATAACTGATTTTTAAAGTAATTTTGCATTTTATTTCTTGGTGAACTTTCCATTCTCACAGATTTTCCTTGACTGCTTCTTTTATTAACAAAAATATTTCCTGAATATATAATATATGCCAGAAAATTTGACAAATACATACAAATAGAAATGAAATATATTAGGAAATACACAAGAGTTCTGTGTCTTCATGCAAGAAATAGTAAACTGGAGGGAATATAAAGATTTGAATGTAGAGATAGAAATGTAGACATTTTAAATGAAAAATCATGTCAGAGGGCACCCAACATGTATTAATCATCATGTTTGTATTAATCCTCATGTTTGTAGTAAACAGCAGATCCAACTAATTTAATCTGGAAAATAATTCATTTGGAAGAATATATTTAAAGACAATCCATGGTCTCTAAGAAAATGACAGAAAACAGGACTGATCAACAATGGCAGAGACGTAGGGAGGGGAGCTGACACAGACACCAATAAGCTACTGAGCAGGTGGTAAGACCACTGCCCTGGTCCCCCTCCCTCCGGGCACCATGCATCTTCTGCTCTCTCAGCCTCACTTCTGCCCTTTGTCTATATCCCCCTGCTTCATTCCCAAAGAACAGTAAATAATAATTTCCAGTATTAAGGCTGCCCTTCTTCAGCTTCAGGGATGCAGAGAAATAATTTTTTTTCTAATACTGGGTAGCAAAACATAATATAAGTACATGTTTTCGTCAGTATGTAAATGGAATTAGTGTTACAAAAAAATCTGATACTATGCAGGGGTTATCTTGAGTAATGTTTGTTGGTTCGTTTGTTTTTTAAGAACATAGAAGAAAAAGAAGGGTATGTTAAAAAGTGATATAGATACGCAAAGATAGATTCAGAGGGTTAAATCCAAATCAGATACAGAAGATTTTAGAAGTTGAAATTAAAAAAGAGCAAAAGAAGCAATAATTAAAAAAAAAAAAAGTGGAATACTTTCTCAATTGTCCAAAGACTTGACTCAGTCATATTTTAAAAATAATCATTTTATTTGAAAAAAAATATCGAATATAATATAGGGAAAAATAGTTTTTGCCAAGGGAACAAAAATTAGTTTGACCTTGATCTTTATTACAAATCTCATTGCCTACCCAGAAAATAAATGAAATATTTAAACATATTAAAAAAGTAACTTAAAAACTTAGAATAAAACTCAAGGTAAAATTCTCTTGTGTCAAATGGGAAAAAGCAACAGAAATGTTATCATATGTTATTTTTTAATAGTTGCATTAGACTTACTACATTTAGTTGTCCTAAATCTTAAGACTTTCTACTTTGACCTTGTATGTACATTCTAATCAGAAAAACACTGGGTGCCTGTGTGGCTCGGTTGGTTAAGCGTAAACGTTAGGCTCAAGACCCACATTGGGCTCCCTGCTCAGCCTGCATCCCTCTCTCCCTCTTCCACTTCCCTTGCTTGTGCTCCCTCTCTTTCTCTCTCAAATGAATAGTTAAAATCTTTAAAAAAAGGAAAAATAATTAGGAAAAGTATTAAATTAAAAGTTTATAAAGGTATAAAATTAAATAATAGAGGTAGGTATTTCCATGGAAAATTTGATATTATTTTATAAGAAAATAAATCCAGATCAATCTTGAGACATTCTTTTTTTTTTTAAGATTTTATTTATTTGACAGAGAGAGAGAGAGAGAGAGAGAGCTCACAGGTAGGCCAAGAGGCAGGCAGAGAGGGAGGGGGATGCAGGCTCGCTGCTGAGCAGAGAGCCCGATGCAGGGCTCGATCCCAGGACCCTGAGACCATCACCTGAGCTGAAGGCAAAGGCTTAACCCACTGAGCCACCCAGGTGCCCGGGGACATTCTTCATCTATTTTTACTGAGGGATGAGTATCATAAAATATATGATATAGAACTTAAAAACATAAAAAATTAGAGGTCATATCAATAAAAAAGGAAATTGACATTTTGGAAAGAAGTAATTAATATAATAACCCCAATCACTGTTCTCAAAACATTGTTTCACAAAACACAGAACAGTGTTTCAGGAAACAGTGGGTTTTCACAAAAATGTGGGTTATTTATTTTTGCCACTTAGACATTTTTCATAAGAACATTTTATGTTTATTATTCAGATTATTAATCAAATCAAGTTCTTATAAGTATTTTTATATTTGTATTCACCAAACTCTATCAAATGCCTGGACACTCACTATGCAATGAAACTTCCTACGGTGATGGAAAAGGCCTCCATCTGTACAGTCCAATATAATAACCACCAGTGCTTTGCAGCTTCTTGAATTGTGGCTGCAATGACTGAGAACTATATTGTTACTTTTCTTTCACTTTAATTCATTTAAATTTAAATTTATAATGATCATATATGGGTAATGGCTACTGTTTCATCCAATACAAGTCCAGACACTGGTATTCAGGAAAAGCATGTGTAAATGTTCCACATACGATTTTCATATATAATATCATAACTAATAGCCAACAATTGTTTTTAAATAGCAATAAGTTACATTCTAAAGTCTTGTTTCATCATGTTTCCTGAATTAATTCCTGAACTAGTGTTCAAAATCAGTTTTATTATCTATAAGATGGTCAATTGAATATAACTATTCACTAAGGCAGTATCTCTAAAAATCTATAATTACATGATAGATCAGTGAATATTTATGTAATAATAAAAAAGTTTACAGTTCTGGAATCCAAAAACGGGTATCTGGATCTGGACATTGAACCTGTAACATTGGCTGAATACTCATTTCATAAACAGAGAAAATAATAAGTTTCTCATGGGTAGTAGATATTAATCTAACATAGTTCCTGGCACATAGTAAAAAGTTAGTGATTTTGGGGTGTCTGGGTGGTTCAGTTGGTTAACAGCCTCCCTTTGGCTCAGGTCATGATCCTGAAGTCCTGGGGTTGAGTCCCGCACTGAGCTCCCTGCTCAGTGGGGATCCTGCTTCTCTCTCTGCCTGCCACTCCCTCTGCTTGTGCTGTCTCTTTGACAAATAAATAAATAAAATCTTTTTTAAAAAAGTGATTTTTTTGATATGTGCTATTATTTTTGATATATGCTAATTTTCCATGGAAGTTCTTTATTATAACTGCTGAGTTCTAGCAAGCACATTTCTTAGCTTGATTTGTAAACAGGCATGGCTTTATGACTAATTATGGCCAATGGGCAGGGTAAAGAAATGATATTCATAGATTATAGGTCACATCCTTAGAAAGAAGATTGCCTTTTATATTCTATCCTACAAGCTAGAAGGTAGAAATAGTGAGCCCATTGGCAATGCAAACCAGGGTAACATCTTAGGGAGTGTCTTACAAAATAGGACACCCCAAGAACTTCAATGTTCTTGTGGAACAGAACTTCCTACCAACTCTGAACCATCAAATATCCTTTACACTATTACATAAGAAAGATGAAATATTCATCTTGAGTTGGATTCTGTTAGGCTTAACTTACACTCCATGGATACATAAAATTGATACTTGGAAATATAATGCTGTCATTAAAAAAAATCTAAAATACACGACGTTGGCTTAGTAGCCGGCATGCAGACAGACTATATAATACAGGAGAGAAAGTTTATCTTTAGGGGTGCCAGGGTGGCTCAGTCAGTTAAGTCTGCCTTCAGCTCAGGTCATGGTCCTGGGGTCCTGGCATTGAGCCCCACATTGGGCTCCCTGTTCAGCAGAGAGCCTGCTTTTCCCTCTCCTTCTGCCTACTGCTCCCCCTGCTTGTGCTCTCTCACTCTTGCCCTTTCTCAAGTAAATAAATAAATAAAAACTAAATAAATAAATAAAAAGTTTATCTTTGTCTTGGCAATACAGGTGGTCATATGATCACGAACGATTGTTTAGAAGACATAACATGTGCTTACAGAACTTGCAGATCCATAAAAGTGATTGGAAACACTAAAATTACTGGTACTTCTTTTTGTTTCTGGCAGATACTAAGAAGTGAGATTCAGGCAAAAATCAGTTAATTTGCAAGTAGAAATGGAAGGGAATTCAGTTCTGCCATAGAAAAATTTCTATGCATATGGCCTACAATTTAAATTGATTGAAATTTTGGTAATTTTGGTCCTCAGAGTTGGAAAAGCCAAAGGCTTCTGAAGGCCAAGCAGCAGGAGAGAGGGTTGTCATTCAGTCTCTTTTTCAAGAGCCTCTAGTTAAATGCCAGACAGTGGAAGCCAGCTCAGCTGCAAAGAAGAGATTAATGGCACTGCTCTCCCAGCTCACTCCAAGCCTGCTGTTTCAGCTGGCCTCTCAAGAATTGTGACCAGATGTGATCTGTGACTGTTGAAATCATGGGAAGCAAATAAACCAAAAGCCTCTGAGGGGATCTATGTCCCCAAAGATAACATAAACCTGCAATCACTAGGTTTAAAAAGGCTGTTCATGCTATAGACATCAATGCCCATTTCAAATGGGGCCAAAGAGAATAATGAACTAGAGAGATCCTTCTACAGGGGAAAGCCAGGGTCCATGCAGGATAATGAAAAAGAGGATTCCTAAAGGACAGAGCTAAAGTTGCCAGACGGGTAATCATGAGAATTTCTCCTTGCAGAGCGGGGAGTTTTCACAATTTCTGCCAACAGAGGTTGAAAACTTCTATAATTTACTGACTGAATATGCTTTCCACTCTGCTCTTCCAACCTACATTTATTTTTCCAGTATCTTGCTCCTCCTCCACCAATTTATACTGTTGGAGTAGATAATTTGTCTTTTAATGTATCAATCACCAGGAAAAGAAGAGCCATATCTTGATTGGCTACAAAGTACAGTGCCTCGCCAAGAACTTGAATGATGAGCTACACTCAGTAACTAGTAAGTTCTTTGGAAAGTCATTGACACTGACATATATAGAAACTTGAGTACACTGAAGCAGTTTTTTTAAGTAACAGAATCCCTAAATCACAATCGCAAATGAGCACATGGCCACACAGTAATTCTGGTCTTCTCTGTATCTAGCAACTGTATAGCAATATCCTGGTCACTAGGATACAGAAATGAGATATGCAGCTTCTGTGAGTCATATCCATCAGAGAGAGCGGCTTGCCTTCTACTTTCTTTCCCTCCTCTGGTAAGCTGCAACAGTGACACATTATCAATGATTCAGTTTTGACTATGTAAATGATTAAAACACCTTTAAGGCATGACAGAGCAACAAAATTAAAGAAACCCGAATTCCAGGACAACCTCATGGAATAGAACTAGCTATTCACTCTGGTCTTTCCATATGTCTACCAGGTTCATTCCTAGATTTTTTTTAAATATGTACTTTTTTTTTTTTTTTTTAACCAATGACTGTTAGTTTGGAAAATTCTAACATGATTTTCTTGTTTTAATAGTGACAAACCATTTCAACTACATACGTGACAAATTCTTTCCTTATTTTGAAGTGCAAGAAATTTATAAATTTATGCTTAGGGGTTAATTTTTCTGTATTAGATTTTCCTGCAGTGTCATATGGAATTTCAATCTACAGAAACAAAGTTGTTTTTTTTTCTTGAATTTCTAAAGGTATTACTATAGTACTATGTAAGTATGTGCTCACCAGTCAAGATTCTAATATTCTTACGAATGTGTTGTTTTTTCATGGTATATTGGTTTTCTGTTGTTTTCAGATAAATTTACCTGAATTTCCTAGGTTAAAACAACACAGAAATATTGCCTTATAGATAATGAATTGTGTCAGAAGTCCACCACCAGTCACACAGGGCTAAAATCATTGTGTTGGCAAGGTCGCAGTCCTTTCAGGAATCTCTAGAGAAAAATCCATTCCCTCACCTTTTACAGATTCTAGAAGATCCCTGAATCTTCACTGACTCAGGACTTCTTCCTCCATCTTCAAAGCCAGAGATTCTCTTATCTCTGATCTTTCCTCTGTCTTCGCATTTCTCTCTCTAGCCACAGCCTGGAAAGACCCTCTGCATTTAAGGATTCTAGATTAAATTAGGCCCAACTGGTAATTGAGGAGATTTCTCCATCGCAAGATCCATCTTTAATCACATCTACAAAGTCCCTTTGCCATGTAACATGTATATCCACAAACTCTGAGGATTGGGACATGAGTAACTTCGCAGGGCTACTGTTGTGTCTAACACACGGGGTTTATTATTTCCTATTACTTGTTTCAAACATTTAAGGAGGAAATAAAAACAATTCTACCCAATCTCTTTCTGGAAATAGCAGAAACATAAACACTTCAAATTAATTTTATCCTTCCAGAACCTGAATAACAAAAGCAGACAAAAATATCGCAGAAGCAAATTACAACAATCCAGTATCCCTCACACACAGATGTGGAGTTCCTTGGGATACTTATGTTCCTTTGGTATGGTCTAATAGTGTCTACTGAAAGAAGGCCTGAACCAGGTTTGGTTGGATCAGGTTTTAACTGAACCAGGTTTTAATGTCTTCATATTTAGTATGTGAAAGCACTATTGGGAACTATATTTAGGTAGTGTGGACAGTGACTCTTGATTTCTGCTCAGGTCATGATCTGGGGTTGTGAGATCGAGCCCTGTGTCAGGCTCCATGCTGAGTGTGGAGATTGCTTAAGATTCTCTCTCTCCCTCTCTCCCTCTCCCTCTGCCCCCACTCTATTAAAAAAAAAAGAGAGAGAGTTTTAAACATCTGGATGATAATCAGTTACTGAGCAATAAACAGCAAGAAAAAATAATAAATCATAAAAGATCAACATAATTGTCTCTTTTTTATAATTCTAAAATTAGATGTTGATTTTAATAAACTCATTAACTATACTGTCGAATTTTCCCTTGTATACTTTAGTTTGAATATGCATGATCACTTCCATATGGAATAAACACTATTTTAGCTGTTAAAAATAATTAATTGCTATCAATGAACTATAGTTATATATGTTAGGATACAACTAAATTATCTAATACTGAGGGCAGCAATGAATGTTATGTGACAAGTTAGGATTTTTCCATAGCACTAGAAAACAATTCTAACTAATGGAGCTAACTAATGGAGAAAACAGTTCTAACTAATGGAGCTTAATTTATTGATAGATGCCTCTGTTCAGGTTAAAAATTCTGATAAAATAGCTCATCTTGGAACATATGCCCACTGATATTCTGGGGAAGGTAAAATTTATTGGTAAAGAAAATGATGGTGGAAACAAAATTGTCAAACAAAAGTTATAATCATTACATTATGCTATGAAATTTAAAGGATGATAAAATCCCACAAGTTAAAAAAAAAAAAGAAATAGAAATGTAAATCCTAATTAAAAAAAAATAACAGTATCTTTAAAAGCAAAAAATGATGACTGTGGAGTCATTCAAAACTATGCAAATTTTGACCACAGCCTGCTTGAATAACTCTTTGTATGGTTCCCATGACAGTAGTTCACCTGGTTATTGTCCTACTTCAGAAAGTTCATCTGAATAGCTTAACGTCTCATTTTCCTCAATCTTATTTGGAAGAGAGGAGGTCTTTTTACGTCAATTCTAGGCTGTCAATGGCTTCTATTCAGTCACTTGTCTTGATGCTTCTAAGTTCATATAACCAATGCAAACTTTTCCTAAAAAGTATGTTTCCATATACCTATCTAATACAATATCTACTCGAATAGTTTAAAATCATCCCCTATACAAAGGTTTTGATTGATTTTTTTTTTTTCTTAAGGGACAGAATATTTCTGTCATCCAAGAAGTCTGGATCTTATTTTAAAAATGGTGGATGATTTTCCCAGAAGAAGAATGATGGGAAATTATTTTCCATATGGAACAATATGTACATTCTATGACAATATCAAGTGTTAACTTTTATAATTAACACTTTTATATAAGTATCTTTTATATAATGCCATCTATCTATCTATCTATCCTTTAAGTAGACTCCATGCCCAGCATGGTGCTCAAAGCAGGGCTTGAACTCACAACCTGAGCTGAGATCAAAAGTGGGACGCTTAACCAATTGAAACATACAGGTGCCCCTCTACTAAATTCTTGTATGCAAACATGTTTACTTCCACTATCTATTAACATTGTTTCCTAATTGTGTGTGTGTGTTATGATTTAATGTCAGACATTATGTGTAAAAGAACAGTAGATGCTAAGATAAACAATATTTGCTTCCAGAAGTAGGCATGTCCCTTCTCACACCATTCTGTTCATGATGGGATTGAGTTAATCTGGTCTGTAGTTGTGCTGGATCTAGGTTTTGATTTTTCATCCCCCGTCAAATACTGAAGCCTTCATATTTCTCTGTTAGATGATTTCACTGTCATTTTTTGAATTTGAGATGTAGAGTACTAGAGGATTTCTCCCTACTTTCAGATTTTACATAACAGGTGTTGCACACCAGTCTGGCATAAACTGTTTCATTCTACACTGTTCTTTCCACAACAGTTGACTGTCTAGTCTCAAGCTGGGGCAGTCTTCATATTCTTGCTCTTTCAAATAAGTGATACCTTCTTTCTTTCTCTTATTCAGTGCAATGTCCAGAGCATTAGGCATGCTTCAGCCCTTCTCCCAGTAACTGAAGTTCTCCACTTTGTATCAGAAGCTTGTGGTATAGCGGCTGATGGACTCTTCCTTCTATTAGCGGAGGATGCAGGGTAGTTTTTTCGCTGCCCCTCCTCCAGTGAGGTCCAACCTGTGTCTAGTATCAGCGCAGAGTTCGTTTTCTTTTGTTTTAGTATAAATCTACATTAAAAGTATCCAACACTCACCAACCGTCACTTTGTCGATGTTCCTTCAATTTTTGTTTGAATAAAACTGATCTTCAATGTTAGTGATTTTCAAACGTTAGCATGCATTAGAATAACCTGGAGGTTTTGTGACACATATTACTAAATACTTCCTCTAAAGTTTTGGATTAGGTAGGTTTGAGAGATAATGTGAAAACTTTGTATTTCTGTTCAGTTTCTATGTGTTATAGATGATTGTTGATCTGAGGATCACACACTGAAAATCACTGTTTTAGATCAAAATAGCAAACTATATATCCAAATGCCACAGGCCTCCTGTTTTAGGAAATAAAGACTTATTGTAACAGAGCCATGATTATGCATTGACCAATTTTCTATGGCTGCTTTCATGTTTTAACAGAAGAACTGAGTAAAGGAGAAAAAGGTCATATGATCTACAAAACCTAAAATATGTACTATCTGCCCTCCACCAAACAAAAACCAGAAAACTCCAAAACATTTGCTCTAGATGGTACCTCAGAATTTCAGAAGGAAATTTTCCCTGAGTTGCTGAAGTTGTAAGTTATTTTCCTACTACTTAAATATTTAAGGAAAATAATTTCAGATAAAATTCTTTGACTGAGACTGCCTTTTCTGATCTCTTAATACCATTAAGTTATCTCTAATACCATTAGTGTTATTTTGCATTATTTTGTTAGAACTGATTTTCTATCTTTAATAAGTAACTTGGTATTTTGACCTTGAAGTTCAGGATTTTTTTTTTTTACTTTAAAATCTAATAAATTTTCCAGAGTACACATCAGAGTTAAACATTGAGGATAAGAATTCTAAAACCTATCTGTAGATTCCAAACAAACCAATAAATATCCAACAAGATAGTTTGTGTTATTTGTGGAAATTAACAGGCTGATTCTAATATCTATATAAAAGCGGATATGATTTAGAATAGTAGGAAAAGTTTTAATGGGGGAAAAATGTTACTCTAAAGCTATGGTAATCAAGAGTATGGTCATAAGTGACTCTTAATCTCACAAAACAAACTGAGGGTTGCTGGGGGGAGGGGGGTCGGTAGAGGGGGTTGGGGTTATGGACATTGGGGAGGGTATGTGCTATGGTGAGTGCTGTGAAGTGTGTAAACCTGGCGATTCACAGACCTGTACCCCTGGGGATAAAAATATATTATGTGTTTATTAAAAAATAAAAAAATAAATAAATAAAAAGAATATGGTATTGTCAAATGAATACCCTTAAACTACTGAATACAAAATAAAATATCTACCATTTGCATCAACATGGATAGAACTGGAGGATATTATGCTAATTAAAATAAGTCAGAGAAACACAATTATCATATGGTTTCCCTTATATGCAGAACATAAGGAGTAGTGCAGAGGACAATATCCGTGGAGGGGGTAACTGAATGAGAAGAAATCAGAGAGGGAGACAAACCATGAGACTCTTGACTCTGGGAAACAAAGTGAGGGTTGCTAGAGGGGAGGCAGGTTGGGAGATGGGGTAACTGGGTGATGGGCATTAAGGGGGCATGTGATGTGATGAGCACTGGGTGCTATACTGAACTGATGAATTACTGAACATTAAATCAAAAACCAATGATGTACTATACCTTGGCTAATTGAATTTAAATAAAAATAAATAAAATATTTTCAGGTTAAAAAAAAGAAAAAGAAAGAAATCTGTTGTATGTCTATACACCAATAATGAAGCAGCAGAAAATGAAATCAAGGAATTGATCCCATTTGCAATTGCACCAAAACCAATAAGATACCTAGGAATAAATATAAATAAAGAGGTAAAAGATCTGAAAACCATAGAACACTTATGAAAGAAACTGAAGAGGACACAAAGAAATGGAAGAGCATTCCATGCACATGGACAGGAAGAACAAATATTGTTAAAATGTATATACTACCAAAAGTAATCTACATATTTAATGCAATTCCTTTCAAAATACCACCAGCATTTTTCACAGAGCTAGAACAAACAATCCTGAAATTTGTATAGAACCACAGAAGATTTCAAATATCCAAAACGTTCTGAAAAAGAAAAAAAAACGGGGGCATCACGGTTCCAGATTTCAAGTTATATTACAAAGTGGTAATATTCAAATATCCATCAAATGATGAATGGATAAAGAAGATATATATATCTATATATATATAGATGTATATATCTATAACAGATTATTACTCAGCCACCAAAAAGAATGAAAGCTTGCCATTTGCAATAACATGCACAGAGCCAGAATGTATTATGCTTAAGCATAATAAGTCAATCAGAGAAATAAAAATACCATATGATTTCTCTCATATGTGGAATTTAAGAAACAAAACAGATGAACACATGGGAAGGGGATAAAAAGAAAGAGAGAAACAAGCAATAAGAGAACTCTTAACAGTACAGAACAAACTGAGGGGTGACGGAGGGAGGTGAATGAGGAATGGGCTAGATGGGTGATGGACATTAAGGAGGGTCCTTGTTTGGTTAGCACTGAGTGTTGTATATAAGTGATGAATTACTGAATTATATTCCTGAAAATAATATTGCACTGTATATTAACTCACTAGAATTTAAATAAAAAATTAAAAAATAATAATAAATAAATAAAATACAGAAATAGATCACTTACATGCTCAGATTTTTTTTTTTTGGCAATAATGATGGAGCAAGTTTATGGGGAAAGGATATTCTTTCAATTAAATAGTAATAGGACAACTGAATATTTATATTAAAAATAAAAGAACATCAATCATTTTCTCATAGCATATACTAAACTTTATTTGGACAACAGATTTTAAGACAAAAACTAAAACTGTAAAATTCCTAGTTGAATATATTAGTGGTTTTGGAGTTGGCATGGTTTTCTTAGATAAGACATCAACAGCTAAGTGATAAAAGTCATATATACTATATGATTCAATGTATATGAAATTCTACAAAAGAAAAAATTATAGTGACAGAAAGCAGAAGTCTTGTCAGGGTCCAGGGGTAGAAGGTAAGACTACAGATGGACATGAGGAAACATTTAAAATAAGGAATTTTTCATATCTTGTTTATGGTAAAGGTAATATGACTGTAAAAATGAACAAAAATTATTAAATAGTACATCTAAAGAGAGTGAATTTAAGGTATGAATATTATACCTCAATAAAGCTGGTGAGGGAGAGGCATATATTCCATGAAAGCATAAGTAGAACTTCATTTATTAGATGATCTGATAAAATGTGTATAAAGTTAAATACACACACACACACACACACACACACACTCAAATACACACACATAGTCTATGACCTAGAAATGTCAATCCTAGATATACACCAAAGAGAAATGAAAATACATGAGTACAAGTAGATTTTCAAAGATGCTGGTTGTATTTTTAGTCATGAATGACAAAAACTAGAAAAAAAAGAATCTCTAAAAAAAGGTAAAGGAATACACACATTGTGATACACTCCTACAACAGAGTATCACTCAGCTGTAAAAAAAGTACAGAGAACTGACATATGTAACATCATGGACATCTCAAAAATATGTTGTTCAGCAAAAGAATCAAGGCTTTAAGTAGTATACAGTATCTTCCTAACTACGTGAATTTCTAAATCTGTAAATTAGGGACAACTAGCCTATAAAGACAAACCAGAATACTGTCCTCCCTTAGGAAGATGGACTGGGAAGGCACAAAGGGTATTTCTGGAGTGAGAAATACTCTATAGTTTGATAGTTTTGTGTCAACCACACACATTGTCAAAGGTCATAGGACTGTGCAATTAAGATTTGTACTTTTTACTATATGTAAGTTATATCTCAATAAAATATTTGCAAGTTATCCTCAAATAAAAATATATTTGGTGATATAAACAGTATTAACTTGTATTTTAAATATTTGTATGAGTATTTTGTTTTTTTAAACTATTTTCTTTATCTGGAGGCATATATAGACTATCTCTTCACATTACAATTAATAAAGCATATGAAATTCTTTCTGAACATTGCATTCAAAATATGTTACTAAGTATAATATCTGCTTGTAGAAGAAATAATATTCCGTTTTCTTTCTGTAGTCTAATGTCCCACCCACCATTTTATATCTCACTTGTTTTGTTTGAACTGATGACCATATGTGAATCTTAACACCTTAATTTGGATTTTAACATCAGTATTTTGTATTCAGTAGCCAATTCTTAGACTTCTAAGAGTGTTTTTTATGACAAGGAAAAAGAGGCATTGTTGATTGAGTACTCAAAAGATTTTAAAAAAAGGATGCATTAACTTTCTTCTTGAATAAAAATTTTTGTGTAAAATATATGTGTGTGTATAATTTATTTCACTAATTACTTTTACTCATCAATTTATCTTTATAATTGTTAGTATAATTTCAAAAAAATATATAGAGAAGATTAAAGCAGATGTTTGTATCACCAGACCCTCAATAATTCAACAATCCATGTAAGAGATTCTAAACAATGGAAAGTCTATTAAAAATTCTGTATGGATCTAGCAAGCTGGGATGCAAGGTTAATGACCTACAAAAACTTTTTCTGTGTCTTCCTTAAGCATAGATGATAAGCAGATTTTGATGGACATTCTGGAGGCCAAATTACTGATTTTAAAAAGTGAGGGATAGCACAAAAAAGCAAAACTACTCACTCAATGAATCCTTTTACTTGATTAATTCAAAGCTATTTTGTTAAAAAAAATTGCATTCATATGATTTCAGTATGAACTATCATGTTTTCTGAGAAATCAGGGATTGATGGAAAGTCTCAAGCAAATACTTCTTCATTCTGCACTACTTTATTCAGTAACAAAAAAGGAAGAAAATAATACTATGAAATAATATCCAATTGACTGTCTAATTAATTGCAAACCAATAAATAAAACCATTTTTATTATTATAACCGCATATAAATACTGTCTCTGATATGTGTTTACACTATAACATCCTCAAATCAGTTTAAGTTCTGAAAAAGAAAATAGAATTATCTATTAAAAATGAAAATGTTCATGTTCATTCTTGCTTTAAAAAAATATAAGCGTGAAAATAAAATTGAACTGTCAGTTTCACTGAAAATCTATTACAGGCCATGTGATCTCTCTTTTGACATGTTTTCTACAGAAATGTGGAATCATTCAGTCATAATTTTAGAGTATTGAGTTTACCTTTATATCTATTTGAAAGTCATCAAGGAAAGTGCAAATTATATTTTCATTAACAAAACTACATTTAAAGTATCAGAAACAAATTGTTGCCAGAGTAATCTTATTTTAACGAACAACAGTAGAGCATTAATTGTTTTACGTAGTATTTAAGAACATTCTTAAGCATTTTGCAAGGTAATAAATTGGCTGATTGAATAGGAATGTGCAGTATTTTAATGAACTATATCAAATTTTAAGCATTTTTTATCTGCCTTCAGAGTAGCATATTTCCATTCCCCGGAAGTAGGCTCTGATACTCACCCTGTCAAGTGGTGCCGTTCATATCAGGAACTTTCCCTGTGATGTAGCACTATATTGGATTTGGATACATCAATGAAAGTATTAAATAATCACAGAGTAGATATTTTTCCCTAGGATAATTAAATATGATCAGTGTCTTAAAAACACACAAAGAGAAAAAGTGATTTGTATAACCTACATTTATATTTTAAAATGTGTGGCAAAAATAACTTACTTATCAATTACTTTAAATATTCAGGACATGCCCACACTTGTAGCACAGTACTATTTTATTTCCTAGAGTCTGGTACCTGAGTACCAGAAGAGGATAATTATATTTGTTTTCTGCTGCTGTCACAGATAAAAACCACAAATTCAGTGGCCAAAAACACCACAAGTTCAGTGTCTCATAGTTTTGCAGGTAAGAAGTTCTGGTTGGCTCTGCTGATTTCTCTGCTCTGGATTTCACAAAGCCAAAGTCAAGGTGTCAGCCAACTGGACTCTTCTCAGGAGACTCTGGGAAAAATTTGCTTCCAAGTTCATTCAAACTGTTGGCAGAATTCAGGTCCTTATAGTCCTAGGACTGAGATTCCATTTCCTGCTGCCTGTCAGCTGGCAGATGCCCCTAGCTCCTGGAGGTTTTTCTCTGGTTTCTGCACATGGGATTCGATATCCCAAAGCCAGCAATGAATCCTGCTCATGCTTGCAGTTTCTGACTCACCTTCTGCTACATCTCTTTTGCCAGAGAAAATTCTGTAGGGTTCATGTCATTATTGGATATATTCACCCAGATAATCTAGGATAATCTCCTTATTTTAAGGTCCATGAGTTTAATTTCATGTGAAAACTCATTTATGCCACATAATAGAATATCTTCATGCCTTCTGGGAATTTGGGCAATGACATCTTAGGTGGGGGGATTTATTCTGTTTACCACAATAACAAACCACTTCAATATCATAAAGGTAAGAAGCTCTAGAATCAGAATTTAAGTGTGAGGTTATTTTAAATACACCCTCATTGAATGCCTCATGGATATGAATGCGTCAGCCCTCCAGTAGTACAACAAAGCTTGCATATTTCAAAAAGACACGAAGATATTCAACTACACGATCTAGTGTGATAGGAAAATTAGAATTCTAATTCATATTTGAAAAAAGATTTACAAAAATTATATGAATAACTTTTAATATGTTGATATTAAATTATCTTTATATTATTATATTGTTATATTATATATTATATAATAATGTTACATTATATTACACTAAAATAGGTTGATATGTTAATAACTTTTAATAATGTTTCCCTTTGTGTATATACAGATATGGTTGTATATATGAGCTGGATTTGGGAGAAAGGTGGATAGTGATGTGAAGATTTATATCATCTACAGTGTGTATATGTCTGTGTGTGAGAGAGAGTGTGTGTGTGTGTGTGTGTGTGTGTGTGTGTGAGTGCTTATTGGATTATATCTAAGAAAACAGTAAAGGTTTGAGAAGGTTAACCTGAGAGGTAGATTCTGTGAAAAATAAAAGGCAGTCTGATTAGCAAGGTAAGTCTTTTTTCCTTGCTCTTCTTGCTCTTTTGGTAAGTCACAAGGTAGTTGCAATTCTTTTTTATAGCTCTGCGACAGTGCACATGCTATATATCTTTTCCTGAAGGCCAAAATGTAGTAAGGATATGGAATATATGAAAAACACAATTACAGTTTTGATCTATCCCCACTATTAAGGAAAACACATTTGTCATGAGAACAAAGGGACTGGACTACATGCAGAAAATGATTTAAGTACAAGACAAAAGCACATCTCCATGAGAGACTGTGGACTCTGAGAAACAAACTGAGGGTTTGGGAGGGGAGGGGAGTGGTGGGTTGGGTGAGCCTGGTGGTGGGTATTGTGGAGGGCACGTATTGCATGGAGCACTGGGTGTGGTGCACAAACAATGAATGCTGGAACACTGTAAAGAACTAAAATAAAATAAAATGAAAAAAAAAAAACAAAACCACTTCTCCATGTATCTCCCTTATGGTAGCAGATCAGGTTTATTTTTAACACAACTCCATTATTTGTTAATTAAACTTTGAAAACATTATGCTAAGTGAAATAAGCCAGACACAATAAGACAAACATTGCATGATTCCACTTATATGGGGTACCTAGACTGGCAAATTCATAGAGACAGAAGGTAGAACAGACATTGCCAGGGGGTGGGGGTGGGGAATGGAGAGTTATTTACTAGCCACAGACATCTGGTAGGGTTGATGAAAAAGTTCTGGAAATAGTAATAATGGTGGGATAGCATATTTAATGTACTTAGTACCACTGAATTTTTCACTTAAAATGGTTAAAATTATAACTTTTATGTTATACACATTTTACCATGATAAAAAATGCTTTAAAAATTACACCAACCCTTGGAAATCACACACACACACACACACACACACACACACACACACACTTTCATTATTTTATGGTTCAAAGAGAAATTAAACAAGCATTTGACCTAATAACAGTAAAAAGACCACTTTTGAAAATGTTTATACACCGTCAGTCTGTACCTATGGGTGAATTTTCACACAACTGTTTTATAAATTAAAAAAAAAAAAACAACAAAAAACAAAAAATACCAAACAAACAAAAAACAAGACTAATAGGTTATATAGTTTTTTTGGGGAAAACAACAAAATTTAACCAAATAAAGTAGAAAGAAAGAGAAATATACATGAACATAAATATATGAAATAGAGTATGTTAGCAAACATAAATATTAATCAGTTGAAAGGGTAATAACAGATAATTCCTGGGGCCTCTGGGTGGATCAATCGGTTAAGCATGTGCCTTTGGCTCAGGTCATGATCTCAGGGTGCTGGAATGGAGCCCCGCACTGGGCTCCCTGCTCAGCATGGAGTCTGCTTCTCCCCTCTCTCTGCCCTTTCCCCCACTCATGCTCTCTCTCTCTCTCTCTCTCAAATAAATAAATAAAGTGTTAAAAAATAATAATAGAGATAATTCCTTGGTAAAAGTATAAAGAAAGGACTGAAGTTACAAATAAGTAGTAAGAGTAATAAAGGGACAAATTATGTGCCTAATTTTTGTCTGCCTTTCTCATTAAAACAAACTTTCCTGGAAGTAAGGAGTTTCCTTATTTTATTTACTGTTTATGATTGGCAAAATAATGGTCTCCCAAAATGTCCATATCCTAATCTGAGGAATTCTATTGTCCCTTATTTGCAAAAGGACTTTGCAAATGTGATTAATCTTGAGATATAGAGAGCATCCAGGTTGACCCAAGTGAGTCTAGTGAAATCATGTCTGCCCTTCTAAGTGAAAGATGAAAGAATAAAGGTCAGCCTCAGTAAAAGATTTGAAGACATTATGCTTCTGGCTTTGAAAATGGAGAAAGGGACGTCAAGACAAGGTGTGTAGGTGGCCTCTAGAAGCTGGAACGGTAAAGGAATAGAGGCTTCACTAGAGATCCCAAGAAGGCTCTTTGACTTTGGACCAGTGAAATTTATTTTGGACTTCTAACATTCAGCACTATAAAGCAAATCTGTCTTGTTTTAAACCATTACATTATTGACAGTTTGCTACCGCAACAATAGGTAACCAAAGCACTGCTGTATTTTGAGCATGCAGAATAGTCTCTAGCTTAAATCAGCCAATGAACAAATATTTGTTGTTCTTAAACAAATGAATGGGAACAGAAAATATTAAACCTGGAGATACACAGGCATTTATAAACAGTATTTACATACGTATTCCCCCATGAAATGGATCATTGTTATATGGATTTCTGGTATTAACCTTTAAATTTTTTTGTTCACTAAACATTTTAATTACAGAAAACAATGCCATGTACTTCAATATTTATTTTGGTCATGTGAATTCTATCCTTATACAACTCAATCTAGGAGTTGCAGAATTGTCCAGTTTAATACACAATAAAATTAAATTAAATCTCAAATTTTTGACTTGGGAGGAATCCTAAGTAAAGAGTAGTTTTCAACCTCACTAGTTTCCACTTAATATCAGGAATATCCCACAAACATACCATGTAGGCTACATGAGGATTCACATAATCTATAGTGATCACAAATGAGTCTTTAAAATATTACTGATCACATTCAATGTTTAACAAACCTGAATCAGAATCAGTTTTACATATCCTTACCCTGAAGATTTCATTCACTGTGATCTAATTTGGGAAAGAGCAGAGAATAACACTAATTAAATAAGATATTATTACAAAATAGTATAATGGACAATATGATAAACCCATAGCAGTAAGATTGCTTTTCATAAAATCCCCTTGACCAAGAAATTGAATGAGCATTTTAATGATCAATAAATCTTTGAACCATTGTGATGCATGTAAAAATCCAAACTGCCCTTTATAAAGGATAGGGGATGATTTTATATCACAGATATGGAAGTTGTTTTAAAGAGCTAAGTAATGAAATTAGTTAATCTCATTTTAAAATCCAGAACCACAGAGGTACTACAAATCTAAGTGTGTGGCCCATACTCCAGGAATAGAAAGGTATGCAAACAAGATTTGGGGCAACAGAGAAAGCTGAAACTTTGAAATGAAGTACTACTTTTCTGATATAAGGAACAATAGTGTTTCTTTATTATTTTACTTATTAAAATATGGTGGGGATTCACTGTACTATGTATTTGTCCTTATGTGTGAAAACCTTAAATTTGCTCCAGAGTTCTTTGCAAAGAGCTTACTGAAATGTAGGTTGAAAAGTCCACATATCACAGGCTAATTGATATTTCATAACTAGTTATAACCAAAGGTTTAAATCTACTATATTAATGTTAGTGTATTAACAGCACCTCTGTCTCAAATGAGCACTGGATACTGAAATGCACATCTAAACAGAGGAGAGGAACTCAGAAGTGGAAATATTAGGTGGCTCAGATCACAGATTTCACAGAAATATAATAGGATTGGGTTGGGTAATTTCTAAATTCCTTTTCAAGCATGACATTACTGTAACAAAAGGTCGAGAAAAATTAATTTGTCATACGTGGCATTTTCAACATTATTACCTGTTTCACAAGAGAAGTTACTCAAATTAAAACTTATAAATCCATATAAGAAATAATTCCCAGTGTCTGAAGATAATTAGCAATAGAAGATTTTCAGGAATGAAACAAAACAAAGCAAAAACTGGCTTTTATTTTAAGACTAAATATTTTACAAGAGTCTTTTTTTTTTGGCAACAGCTATGTAAGTTTCAGCATTTTAAAACTTCGTGGGGTGCTATAGACTATGCCACTCATTCATCCATTGATTAATCAATTAATTCATTAATCCATCAAAAATTAATTGAATGCCTAAAATAGGACTAGTGTTTGAGTTCTATAGAAAAATAAAAACCAATTCTTGAGATGGCAGAGGCCATCAGTGCTGAGATCATTAGAATGGACCTCACCTATGAAGATATAAGTCCATCACAACTTTGTTCGATTGACTAAATCCTGGCAAAGTCACCCAGATAATCTAGAAGAACTATGTTCATTCAACTTCAGTTGGTCACGAAAAGGTTATCACTATGATAACAGCCACTAAATCTTTTGGAACATTCTAAGATTTAAAAAAAAAATAATAATATGAAGTAAGAATAATTTACCAAATTTTTTTTCTAATAGAGGGTACATTTACAGATTTTATAATGAGAAGGCACTTATACTGAAAATTTGATTTACTCCTTCTAGGCCACACAGTTATTAAAAGTTATTGAAAGGTAAGGCAAACCCTCATCCACTCCACAAATAGGCAGTTAATTCTACATTTCTTTTTTCTGATATTTCCGTAAGAATTTAAGACAGTTCCACATCATAGCATGAACTACCAAATAATCTTGAAAAAAAATCAACTTAAAATAGAAACTTGGTTTTCTGAGAAACATTTGAAACATTTAAATCTTTATACCTCAACCAATGCAAAATGAAAAGTGACTTGACATAATTCCTTGCTGTGAAAGTTATTCTATGATCCCATCAAAAGATTAGCTATAAAGGTACAAAGATATGTTTCATGTGAAAATCTCAGTTATAAGAAAGGACAGAAGATGATATGTAGGCATATTTTTATAAAACATAATGTTCAAAGTTTCTGATTAGATGTCAACATTTCTTCAAAAAGAAAGCAGATTAGTATTTCTAAACTGAACTTCAATTCAGCTCTTTGCTTCCTTTTATTAGGTGAACATTCTAAACTACAATTTCTGCTTATGCCTGCAGTTGACCTCATTGTATTAAAAAGATGATTGTTCATACTTATTTTCTTATGAAGTTTTCTGGTTAAATTTGATCTCAAGTTTTAAGTCCTATTTCCCTGTACATCACCCAAACCCAGACTGAACTATGCATTGTGTTGTATCAGGAGTAAAAATATGCAGACAGTAGAGGAACCACTGGATGTAGCCATATAGTTACAGTCTAGTGGGAAGATTAATGTTCTGATTCATTACAGAATTATTTTTAAATGTCAAAAAATATTGTTATAAATTTCCTGTTTTGCACTCACCTTTTAGTACTATGTCAATTTTGATACTCTGTAACTACTTTCCAAGGAATTCCCTTCTCTGCCTGGTTCCCATTTATAGTTTAAAAAAATGAAAGAAAGTTGAATGAACTTTGGAAGGCAGAAGTAAAGCAGCATACACTAGTTTCTGAAGGTCACTGTGATTAGATGAGCCAAGAGAAAAATTCGGACGTACTGATGGTTTTCCATTTATCTTTGCTCTACTTCTTGTGAGAGCTAACAAGTAATATCAACAGGCTCCTATTTGCTGTTCTCACCCACTCTGAATCCAGCTCTTTCTCCCAACTGCTAGCTGGGTGGATTATCAATTACCTCAGTCCTACTACCAAGCACAGAAACAAAGTCATTGTACCATCCTGTTCAACCCTGACTGAAACAGTTATTGATGCCAGAAATAATTCCAGAGGAACTAAAAATTAAATATGAGAATCTCTCAGTGGTACTCTTATCTGATTTGACTTAAAGGTCTTAATGCCATACTCTGTTAAAGGAGACATCAGAAGGTCACGCGAGTGGGGAATTACTTAAATTATCACCTGTAGACACCTGTATTCAGGTGCATACTGAAAGTATAGTTTTAATTTTTCAAGTAAGTTCTAGCACATTTGAATACCTCAATGAGAATAAGGAGTATAAGGGAGTTGGGAGAGGGGTGCTTCTAAGTACACCAAGAAACTTGGAGAAAGAAATTTATCAGATCCAGGCACATTCCCAAGTTAAGACCCACATTAGAAGCCAGAAAGCTATTATGACTGCCTTGAAAGAGACCTTCATATTTTACAGCCACATCACTGAAATTTCTAAAACCAAACCGAAACATTAAAATGTGGCCTGAATACAATGTAAATTGAATTTATTACCATGAGTATCTACAATGTTAAGTTTAAGCATGATTAGGAGGTTGTGGAACCTTGAAAATTGGGAAGGGTTCTTACGAGCAGGTTATGGTGGCCCTTTGGATCTTGAAATACATCTTCCTTTTAAATGGTATGCATATATACTGCCACTATAATTTATCAACCTTTTAGACTGGTTTCATACAAATACTTATAAGACGAAGTGGAGTAGGGTCTTGTCTGGTTCTGGTATAAAACAAGGGAACCCACAGTTAAAATTAAGGTACACTTAAAATCCCATGCTCCATGAAAACAACTATCAATTGAATCCTAACAGCTTTCCCCAGGGCTTATTAAAATGACTCATAGTCATCTGGCATTCTACAACATTCCTTCTGCTGTCCATATAAGTTTTGTGAAGAGTGAATTGCAGAGTTAATGCCAAGAAATGTGTCTTTTCTTTGCTTATTTGGGGATAGAATTCAAAGAATCACTCACAGAAACTGGAATGCTTACAGTGGGACTGAAATCCCATCTTCCAGTTGGGTATCAAATTGGGCAACAGACTGGTTGATATATATTCATACCTCACTCAGCAAAGAAGCAGGGGACTCTAAGATTTGTCAAAGTCAAGAGGGGATTAAAAAAAGCGTAGCTGGCTGGGGCTGTATTTGCCTCCATTGGTCAACAGCATGTGGGTTTCCTGTTGGTCAAGGGAAGAATGTGGAAGGCTGGAATGGAGCCAACTGTCAGAAACCAGATTCAAAAGGGCTAAAAGTGATTGTTTTGGGGGCAACATGCATCATTCTTAATGGTGTCAAGAATTAAGGGAAACTGGGGGGATAAAAAGGTCAAGCCTGGGCCACAAAGCTATAAAGAGAGGAGGTCCCAAGGGGTCCTCAGAAAATTTAGTGATTTGACATTGGAGGTCTGCTATACAGAGGTAACAAGTAAAGGGAGGTGAATAGGACATTGCAGAACAATCTTGGTGGAGGAAGAGTGGAGGAAAGCTACATCAAATACAAGTTTTGTGTGGAATTTGAAAACCATGGAGATAGAGTGGGCTGGACTTAACTTAATTTGGATCCCCCAATAAGTCATGCCAATTGATAATCCCCCTGCCTTGAGTGTGAATGTATATTGTGACCTGCTTCTAGGAAACAGAATATGGAAAAGGTAAAGGGATGTTACAGATGTAATTTAAATGCCAACACATTTGATTTAGGGCTAATACAAAAAGAAATTATCTAGAGTGGGTTTCACTTTATCAAATGAAAACCCTTAACAGAGGGACATCAGTGTTCAGAGACTTTCTCTCCTACTGGCCCCGAAGAAGCAGGTTATAGAGCATCAAGGAGACTAATTCTACAACAAACAAGTGAACTGGGAAGAGGACCCTGGGCCTCAAGTGAAAGCCTGGCTGACACCTTGATTACAGGCTGGTGAGATACTGAGCAGGGGCCCCAGTGAAGTTGTGCCTGAACTCCTGACCTAAGAAAACTGTGAGATCATAAATAGGTTTTGTATTGGCTTCTTGTTGTAG
Organism: Enhydra lutris kenyoni; assembly: GCF_002288905.1. Taxonomy (NCBI): domain Eukaryota; kingdom Metazoa; phylum Chordata; class Mammalia; order Carnivora; family Mustelidae; genus Enhydra; species Enhydra lutris. Next base: position 19,299,201 of record NW_019154116.1, on the reverse strand, counting down.
TAATGTGTTATGTATCAGTCGAGAACTAATTCAGTGTGTTTTCTTCAATCACATAGGGTCATTTCATAAGACTAGACAAAACACCTAGGAAGGCAACAGCACAAACCCATGAATTTTGTCATCGAAAAAATGCCTGACAGGGAGGAGTCACAGCTTCACATTCTGTAAACAGCAAAAATGGTGTAGGTTCCATAGCAGGGTTGCAGGACTGACAGGAAGGTGGAAGAGAGCTGTAAGGAAAATCTAGCAGGTTGGCAACTTAGAAGTCCTCAAAATAGGCATTCCCATTATCTCAATTATCCTCCATTCTAATCAGCAGTATAGAAATTACCAAAAAAAGCAGAAGCCAAAAAAATGTATTCATCTTCTTTCTCTATACTTATTCCCACTTTCTGAGGAATAACCTCATAGAAAAGAATTAAGAACATTTAATATTGGGAAAAATCCTCACAGGCTCATCTATAGGTGAATGCACAGATAAAATAAGTTTTTAAGAAAAGAAAACAAAAATCATGGAGAGATTCATTAACAAAATATGGGAGAATCAAAGAGGATTGAGAACAGAAAATTATTTGGAAATTGAAAAATCACAACCATGTCACACAGAATAGACAAGAATATATTCCAGAGGTATCAGACATCTGAATGTAAAAAAAAAACAAAACAAAACAAAGCAAAAAACAAAAAACTATAAAAGTACTGAGGGAAATGTGAACAAACTGCACTATAGATTAGCAATGTAAGATAATCATTTCATAGACATGATTCAAAATATGGAAACAATAAAAGTATGTTAAATTAGACTACATGAGAATGTTTTTTTATGCCAAACAACACCACAAAGAAAAAAAAAACACTTACATAATGAGCAAATGTAGTTCAACATCAACTCAACACTATAAAGATAAATGATGCAATTTAAAAATGGGCAAATTATTGGAATAAACATTTTACGAAAAAGATACACAAATGGCCAATAAGCACATGAAAAGATGTTCAACATCATTAGTCATTAGAGAGATACAATTCAAAACCACAGGGATGCATGAAATCATGTCACTAAGATGGAAAAAAAAATAAAAAGACAGATAACAAGTATAATGATGCAGAGAAATTAGAATTTCATCTATTTCTGGTGGGAATGTAAAATATATGTATCAAATAATTCTATTATAGTGTTTAGCAATCTTCTTTTTTCAGAAAGTTGATTTTTTATAACATGGTAATATATTATTTTACAACATCATAAACATAGGTGAAGATTTATAGAATCTTAGAGACAAGGCACCTTTTTCTTAGAGTAACCCATAATCAGGAATCTTTAAAGAAAATATTACTGAATTTTTCTACTTAAAAATTAAAGTCTTATATGAGGAATTTGAGAGGCAAAGTGAGGGGTTTGAGGGGTAGGGAAGGAAAAAGTGAAACAAGATGGAATCAGGAGGGAGACAAACCACAAGAGACTCTTAATCTCAGAAAACAAACTAAGGGTGGGGAGCAGGGGTATGGAGAGGGTGGTTGGGTTATGGACATTGGGGAGGGTATGTGCTATGGTGAGTGCTGTGAAGTGTGTAAGCCTGATGATTCACAGACCTGTACCCCTGGGGCAAATAATACATTATATGTTAATCAAAAAATGTAAAAAAATAAAGTCTTCCATACAGGAACAAAAAGAAATCATCAGTTGTCAAATTCAAGCAAAAATTCAAATTGGGAGCACATAGAAAATAACTTCTCAAAGAATGAACATTAACATTGTACAGCTTTTGAAAATAAATACAATGTCAAAATTCTTATAACAAAATCAGATAGTATAGAATCCGGATTATGAAACTCCATATACTATGTACATAACCATCAAAAGAAAAAATAACCAACTTTAGTCTCACAAAAATTAACTACACAATGAAACTAAAACAAAGACAAGTAATTTCACCTAACACATTGGCTGAGATTAACAATGCTTGTAGGGACACCTGGGTGGCTCAGTGGGTTAAGCCTCTGCCTTCAGCTCAGGTCATGATCCCAGGATCCTGGAGCCCCACATCGGGCTCTCTGCTCAGCAGGGAGCCTGCTTCCCCCCGCCCTCTGTCTGCCTCTCTGCCTACCTGTGATCTCTCTCTCTGTCAAATAAATAAATAAAATATTAAAAAACAACAACAGCAAAAACAATGTTTGTAGTTTGTGTCAGTTTGTATAATTATCATTGATGGGAGTGTAAATTGGAATAACCTTTCTGGATATCACTTTTGTGATCACTTATTAAAAGCCTTAAAACACAGGTTCCTATAATTTTGAGATTCTACTTTTGGGGGTTATGTCAAATAATGAGGCAAATATGTAAATATGAAATATTGCTAATGTCTGACTTATAGTAGTAACAATGAGCCTAAAACAGAGGCATGTTTAATTGGATTAAACAAAAATATAAACATGTTATTAATGTTGACAAAGGTGGAAACTTGTTTGGAAAGTCATTTATTTTACAGTAAATTTTCAATAAAAAGTATAACATAGCATATTTTAGTGCACACAGAGATATGGCTGTTACTGCCCAAAATCAGAAGAGCAACTAGATACCAGCCAGCAGTGATTGTCACACTTCCCATGTGTTTCATTCTCATCCTCTTGGTTATTTTCTTCCCTCACTGCTGTTTCGGGTCTACATTGTTAGCAGTGATACCTGTTTTCTAAGCAAGATACTCCCATGACATTCTCTCACCCTTGACAATCACTAAACATGGGATCGATTCTTCAGACATTAAAAAAAAAAAAAAAGCACCAGTCATACCAAAACTAAGGGACTGCTGGGATTCTCAGTTATAAGAATATCCAGATTATACAATATATGAAACATGTTTCAAGCTCAACAAAAATACAGAAGTTAATTTGATGTCTTTACTGAATTTTCCAAATATATGATTAAATGCCAGTGCAGAGCCTTTTTTAGATTAATTTGCAACAAAACAAAGCCAAAGGAGCTGTTTTTGTTTAACTGCAGACAGTATTTCTCTGGACAACATTCTGATCAGTGAAATGGTGCAGGTCAAGATTATCTGTGTTCACAAAAGAAAAAAGCATATTCCTTCTCTTTAAGGTAAAAATTAACTGGAAGGGAAGTGCCAGTAAACTGAAAAATGGCTATACTAGATAGAGTTAGTGTAACCTATGAAATGGTAAGACCTTTCCAAATATGCATAAAAATGATACATTGTGGGGCGCCTGGGTGGCTCAGTGGGTTAAGCCGCTGCCTTCGGCTCAGGTCATGATCTCAAGGTCCTGGGATCGAGTCCGGCATCGGGCTCTCTGCTCAGCCAAGAGCCTGCTTCTCTCTCTCTCTCTCTCTCTCTCTCTCTCTCTTTGTCTGCCTCTCTGCCTACTTGTGATCTCTGTCAAATAAATAAATAAAATATTTTAAAAAAAATGATACATTGTACCCAACTAAACAATGGTGCACTTGAACTGTTTTAACACTCATTCAGATCCATACAAGCTGAACTAAGATCAAACGAAACAATAATTTCATATGGATTTAAATGTTTTAAGAAGACTACTAAAATTTCCAGTAACTGCCGTTTACAAATTCTGACCAATCTCTACCAAGACCTTCATATGACTAATTCCAGTCTCTGAAAACTTAAAGGAGCTTCTCTAGTTCCTACTTTTGGAGATAATCCATATGTGCCTTGGTGTTTTCTCACTTGCTGAAGCAAGTCAAGAGACCTAAGCTTGTTTGAACATAATGTATTCCTGGTGGTATTTTGGCACTGAGATTGAGCTAAGTAAATAAAAGGGGGCTTCTGTTAAGCAATTGCATTCAATTATTTGAAAATTTTCCCAAATATATTCCAAAAATCAATAGGGACTTGTCATCAAAGATATATTTACATGTTCTTTCTACTGACAATATATTTAGATTCCTTTTACTTTTTAGCATAAAATAACTAGAAACCAATAGGTATTTTTTAATCTAACCACTTACTTTTTCAATTCAGGTGGTAAAAGTTTTTATTCAGGAATAAGTATGGGATTTGTGTCAGATAAATTAAGAGATTTCTTTGTAAAGATAGAAAAAAGGTCCTTAACATACGATAAGCGTGTAGAATCTGCCTGTTTCTCTAGGAACAGGCATGTTTTTTAGGCTGTGTATGGATGGAAGTTGTGAACTGAAAATAAATTCGCTTAAAACTATCTTTGCACCTGTAACAGAATTACATATAGTATGAAGAAGATCCCCAGCCCTAGACGACCGGAATTAGATAGTAACTGTAATGCTAAAACTCCTGAACTGAATCCAAATTTAGTAGTGAGGTATATATGGAATTTGGGGATAAATTTTAATACAGTCTGAGTTGTTGTTAGTCATATGTTTTCCTTTGCCCTTTTTTTAGACAAGATTCTCTAGTTTGTGTTAATGTACCTATTAGAATTTTTAAAACCCAGAATTCAAATCATCCTTTGATGTGCCCTGGGTGTTATGTACAACTGATGGATTATCGAACAGTACATCAAAAACTAATGATTTACTATATGTTGGCTAATTGAAAATAAAAAAAAATCATCCTCAGACATCTTCCTAAATACTAATTTTGAAACAAATGACAATGGTGAAAAAATCTGGAAAAGAAATAAGAACGTTTACCAAAAAATCTACAAAAAGATAAAGATTTTCAATAAAATAATGAAGAAAACAATAAATTAAAATTGTGGTTTAAGGATAAAACTAAAACCTTACCTCATTTCTCCAGGGCCAGGGATAAATAAAAAAGATTATTGGTAGAAAATAAAACTACCAATGATAATGAGCCTAGAGTGACTTGAGATGGAAGGAACATAAAAGAAATGGAGAGATGATGGCATAATTAAGCTTCCTAGCTAAAGCTCAATGAAACACATATGACACAATCTGAGGCTAGCTGTGATAATTATTTTATATGTGTCTTAGAAACATATGGCACCCTGAAATGATGTGTCCACATATGTTGTTGTGTAATGAGTTTTCTTACTGTGCTTACGCAGATTAGTTATTCAAGTGTAGCACAGAGCATGATACCACCTGTCATTTTTCTAGCTGTGACACAGACTGTAAAATTAGTGTACTGCACATTTAACACAAGGAAGGTGGTGATTACTAACACTGAACATTTTACACTGGGAATGGCATCCTATTAACTCATGCATAATCAACTCTCACTTATTGGTAGTTCTAGAAGAGCATACAAAATCCAAAAATAGAAAATATGGTTGTGTGTGTGTGTGTGTGTGTGTGTGTTTGAGATGGGGGTGAGGAGAAGGCACTTAGCTTCTGAATAGAACATTGATACAAGAAGATCTGGAAAAATAGTTTGTGATCGCTTCCTTTATTTCTTAATAACTTGATGCATCAAAATACCACCACCTATTGACCTGTAACAATCTGAATTTTTCTCTATGATAATATTCTTGGGAAAGAAAATTGCAATGTTTGCTCTAGAGTATGCAGCAATTATTAAAATGTAAAGATTTATGTATAATAAATGACCTTTGTAACAATGAATGGCTAAAAAAAAGCATGGTTGTATTTGAATCACTATATTTATATTAATATTTTTAAATGAAATTCTAGAGGAGAATTAATTGACTATTCTCTATGAGGAATGGGATAATCTCGCTTTCTTTTCTTTTCTACTTTATACCTACAACAGACATAATATTAAGGGCAATTGTATATTACACATGAACTTTAAGGCAGAAGGAAAGCTTTTCTTGATGAAGGACAGATTACTACTTCAAAAAGTATAAATTACTGGTTCTTACTTCTTCCTAAAAAAATTAAAAACACATTGTCATGTTTTAAAAATCAAACAAATCAGAAAGTCTGAATACTCATAATAGTGGAATTAAAAAAAAAACAATATTCTACTCTGTCTTTCAAAATGACTAATGTGTAATATATTAAGGGTTTGTATGTATCGTGATAATTTTCCAAGGCTTTGTATCTCATACACACACACAAACACACACACACACACACACACATACACACACACACACAAATGACTTCATAATTCATTTCATTTTACTTAATTGGGATCAGCCTGATTATATAATTTTCAGAAAAGTTCTCTTTCTTAATCCTTATTCACATTGTTACTATTATTCTTTTTTTAAAAGATTTCTGGGGCACCTGGATGGCTCAGTGGGTTAAGGCCTCTGCCTTCAGCTCAGGTCATGATCCCAGTGTCCTGGGATCGAGCCCCGAATTGGGCTTTCTGCTCAGCGGGGAGCCTGCTTCCCCCTCTCTCACTGCCTGCCTCTCTGCCTACTTATGATCTCTGTCTGTCACATAAATAGATAAAATCTTAAAAAAAAAAAAAAAGATTTTATTTATTTATTTGAAAGAGAGAGCACACAAGAGAGAGCACAAGTGAGGGGGGAGGGGCAGAGGAGAGGGAGAAGCAGACTCCTCACTGAGCAGAGAACCAGATATTGGGCTTCATCCCAGGACTCCAGGATCATGACCTGAGCCGAAGACAGACACTTAACTGATTGAGTCACCCAGGCACCTCTGTGACTATTATTCTTATAAAACTGTCTTATTTTATCAGATGTCTTCTTATTTCTTGGTGTGGTACTATAAATCAAAGTTAAACTTCCATGGAAAACAGAGTATGAGCTTTACCTGCAGGATATATATTGTGGTGCTTTGACAGGAATATCTTGGAAATGTTAGAAAAGTGGGATTGAGTATAGAAAGAAGTTGAATGGTGATGCTATAACAATAGAGGTCTCAGCCTCTGTCTTTCCAGTTTGATGCAACAGAGGAACGGCCTTACACATCAAACATTTCCCAGCCATTGCATCCAGGTTGTTCCTGGGGATGAGTTGTGCTCTTGAGTGAAGTGGCTCTCTTTAGCTAAAAGCAATTATCAGAGATAAACTTAGCTGAGACTCTTTATTCCCAGAAGCTAGGGGAATGAGAGACTCAGCCCTTGGGGAGGTCTGAACACCACACTACAGAATCCACTACAATCCATTATATTTTATTCTTTGTGCTGCTTGGAACCACCTATTTGTAAGATATACATAGTTAAGGCAGATAATCCCCTTAAATTTTGTTCTCTTTTCTGGGAGAAACAGATATGAATAAGGCACTGGGACAAACAATTTCCAGTCTATAACTGATGCTGTATTAGTCAGGGTTTCCCAGAGAAAAAGAACTGGGAGGATATTTTATATTTATATTATTTATATTTATATTTGTATTTATATTCGTAAACATATTTATATGTAGAATTTATATATCTATCCTATTTATATCTATCTCATTCATATGTATCATATAAAAATTTGTATGCCCATATCATCTATTATCCTTATAATATATTACATATATATGAATGAAACTATATAATGAAGAATTAGCTCATGTGTTCTTAGAGTCTGAGAAGTTTCACAGTCTACCTGCCACAACCTAGAGACCTAGGATAGCCAGTGGTATAATTCAGTCCGAGTCCAAAGCTTAAGAACCGGGGAGCTGATGGTATAATTTCCCAGTCCAAGGGCAGAAGAAGATGATTAGATGTCCCAGCTCAATTGGTGAGACAGAAAAGGGGGATAAAGTTAGCCTTCCTGCACCTTTAGTTTAATTCACGCCCTCATTGAATTGGATGATGCCCAGTCATGTCACATGGGAGAAAGCAATTTATTTTACTAAATCCAACAATTCAAATGCTAATCTCATCTGGAAATGCTCTCACAGACACATTCAGAAGTGATGTTTAATCTGGGTACCCTGCGTCCAGTCAAACTGACATGCAAGAATAATCGTCACAGATATCCATCACAGTCCTTTTCTATCAGTCCTTTCTTTCCCTTCATCCTTATGTAGCACCTCTGCTCATCTCTATGACTTATCGAATCAATACCCCCTCATCTAAGAGGCCTCTAAGGCATCATCACTTAACGTCTCAGGCCTTGCTTCTGCATTTGTCTCAGGACCAGGTGGAGGATTTGGGAGCAACACTTCAGTGAATCACCTGGATACAAAAAGTATTTGCCTCTGACCCTACAGCCCTATCTGTTGCTGGTGATCAGTTTTAATCACATGTCCCCAGCCCCCCAGGACAGTATCACAGCTAAAAAAAAAAAAAAATAGACACTGCTGTGTATTTAGCCCCACATGCTCTTTCTGAAATTTGACAAATTCCCATCATGAAGTGGAGTCTACTATACTTCCAGTTGAACTTGCAGGCTTATGACCATTTCACCTAAGAGGATAGGGTAGAAAAGATGTGTGATTGCTGATGTTAGGTTTTCCTCTTTGGGGGATGCTTGAAGCTCTGGGAAAAACAGTCACCATGTTTTGATGAAATCCTAACTAACCTGGTACATATATGGAAAAGTCAACATAGAGAAAACCTGAGAAACCCCAGCTTTAAGCCAGTATCAATCACCAGACATGAAAGCAAATAGTCCTTCAAACGTTTCTAGTCTAAAACTTGAGTCTTCCTGCTGAGAATTCTCGTATCCTGGAGGAGCCACTCCCACTATGTTCTGTCTAAATTTCTGACCTACAGAATCCAATATTTGTTTCATGCTTTGAAGTTGGGGTAAATAGTTACACAGCAACAACTACAACAACAAAGCAAACAAAGAAAACAGAAAGATAACTCCTTTAAAGCTAATCTCTTGGCACAAGGAGCCCAAAGTGATGGGGCAAATATAAAGTTTAATGGAACTCTCCTTGTGGCTCCTGAGGTAAGCATTTCCATTCTGGAAACCACCACCAGTAGATGCACTGAGCCTTGATTCGTGGGGAAAGAAAGTCTATATTTCTAAGTGGGTTACTCAGTGAAGCCACTCTTACTTGCATCCTTTGTTTCCCACATCACACATTCTGCCTATGTTGGACAAAGTCTCATAAAATTATTTACACTATATCCTAGTGGATGGAGCTCAGTTCTCAGAGAGCATCACCTCCAAGCTGTTGTGTCAACCGTGCTTTCAAAAGTCACTCTATCATTCTGAGATGAGTAGTTTCTGAGTGGTATGACCTACAATGTCGTCAGTGGCTATCATGGTTATATGCATCCTGCTAAAATTGCTCTCTGTAAGGTAAGTTATTTGACTGAATGTGATGTTATGCAAAATCCTATGTCAATATATCAAACATTATGGAAGTCTCCAGATAATGGACCTGGCTAAGTCTCTTTGGTCAGAAAGTCAAACTCGTACACAGAATATATGTCAATTACAGTGAAAGCAATCATTCCCCTTCCTTACTGGAAAATATTATAATATAATTCGCTTGTTACTGAGTGGCCAGATAGACTTCTAAAGTGATCTTGACATCTTAGTATTTGTCTCAGTTGCTAGTAGGTTATATATTAGACATTCTTTGTAGCTAATAGAGCACTGGTGAGTTAAGAGATCATCCTGGTGGGTCCATCCATTAACTGATACTTGCCACCATAGGTACAACATTCATAAGCCTGTTGTGCAGATATTTAGGTGGTCAGTAACAGGGACTAACTGATACTTCACTAGCTGACATTAGTTGGCCCAGCTGGCTGGGTCATTTTGTTCAATTAGTTGTTTAGTTATTCTTCCATGGTGAATAGTCTCTAAAGAATGTTAACACATGATACAAATAATCTCATATTTCATGAACACTTTCATAGGTCTGTCCATATGTTCTTCTTCCTAAACATACTTCCAAATAATCCTTCATTCTTTCTTTTATCAGGCCTGACCAAATGGCTAAGGCATTTGGTCATCTAACCTATATATTCTAACCACAAGTCACATCTCTTGACACAGTTTATCAGCAAATGCACTTGAATCTCTTTGAATCTCTTTATTTGGGAGGATAGTTCCTTGGCTCTGTCATTCAGGACCATCCCTAAATAGAGCTATACTACAGTCATGCATCATTTCCATCTTGAACTCATATTCTATGTCGACCTATTCATGGCCATGCACCAAGCTTGGCCTTTTTTAATCTCCATCAGATTGTTGTAGGGAACTTCTTTGCAGTCATAGTTGAGAGCTAAGAGAGAGAGACATGGTCCAATAATGGTAGGTTTCATAGACTGAAGCACTTTCTTGTGTGTCTCTCTTATATTATCTGAACAAACTATGGTGTACAGTCCATGTACAATTTATGATATATTAATGCTATATTTGAATTGATTTCTAGTGGTTCTGACCTATCTTCTGATTCTGTAAGCCAAATAGCAGCCAGCTCTGGACACATGGTCACTTCATCTAAACCTCCTTCATAATTGGGTCCAGGGGCACACTAGCAACTATCTTTTCAAATAGTCCACAGTTCTTTTGGCAGAAACATGGCCTTTTCCAGAAGCCACTTAGACTTCATTTTTTTCCCTTTTAATGAAGCTTGCCATATGCTTTTCTTAAATTCATGAATTGTTTTCTACTAGAGAGACTTCTAAGTCTATAGAGTCTTTTTAATCACGTAGCTTAAAGGATAGATAGGACTCTTTATTTTTTTTTAATATTTACTTGATTAATTGATTTAAAAGAGAGAGCACTTGTGCACAAGTGGGGAGAAGGCCAAAGAAGGGAGTGGGAGAGAACCTCAAGCAGACTCCACATTGACTGGAAAGCCCAATGGAGGGCTCCATATCACGGCCCTGAGGGCTCCATTTCACTGCTCCATTTCATGACCTGAGCTTAAACCAACAGTTGGTCACTCAACTGACTGAGCCATGCAGGCGCCCCTAGATAAGACTGTTTATACATAATATGTACTTGTTTCAGAACTTGTTCTTACACTAGATCCTACTCAAACCTGGTAGATTTCTCATTTTGTAAATGTGTTGGCCATTTCAAAGTATTGAATATGATGTTTCCATAATTTAAAAAGAGTTATTAAGTATGTGTTCTTAGTGGTGGTAGGTGCAAAATGCAATGATAATTCATGTGTGTGTGTTTCTTTTTTTCTGTAAAGGGCTTTTTTTATTTCACAGTCAATTCCTGTGGACTACTAATCATTTCAGTGATGTGTTGGGCCCCTTGGTCATTGCTGCATTCTTTCCAACTATTGGTATTCTTTAAAGTAAGATTTTCAATGTACTAGTTATCTGGGTGTCCTTTCCAATGTTGCCAATAGTGGTGTAGATGATTGCTAGAAGAGAGATCAGGAACACCTTCTTAGATTTACACACTGGGCTGCAGAAGTCTGGGAGACGTAATTATGTCTAGATACAAATAAACCAAATATTTAACAGAACTCATTATTGAGAGGCAACATAATAAGTAGATTTTAATATTTTCCATCAGTCTCCTATGCTTTTCAAGTTATATTCTAAAGTATATGTTTTGCAATAAGAAAAGTATCTGATGCTACAAAAAAAAATAAAAGGTGATGTGTAAAATTAAATACATTTTTATGACCTCTAATTATACACAGAAACCCCTAGGGGTAACTCTCCTCGGGATTAACATAGAGGTAACATAATCATTGCTAGGATATGATCCTCTACATCTTAATGTGAATCCAGAATTATAAGCCCTAGTGGGCATTGCAAATATAGTGACAGTATTATCTACCTTACAAGTAGTATAATGTTAATTTTCTCATTCAGAAGGGTGAAAAGGCATGTAAATGAGATACTATTCTCTTAAAAGATCCTTTTTTTGTTGTTTTAGTTTAGTTAGGAAAAACATTAAGTGGAATTCACTTGACTTGAGCAAATAAAATGGCTTTTCAAAAATTATTCAAGTGAAGTGCTCTCCGGGGTTGGTAATCATTATATGGAGTGGCACATTAGGGAGTGCTGACCATGAAGTAAAGAATAAAGGGAATCGTTATCAATTAAAAAATAGTTTACAATTATTTTAAAACATTAATGAAATATTCCCAAAGAAATATGGTAATCAGAAAAATGCAAACTACTGATTACACTTCAGTTAGCAGTGAATTTGCAGCATATGGTGCAATTAAATCTTTATGGATCAATGAAAACTTAACGAAGGTGCTTTCCAAAGTCAGTGTTGAGATCACTCATGAAGTTGGAGAAACATGAAGGTCTTTCAAGTTATAGGAACTTTATAAATCCATTGAAAAATGATTCCTTTTTAAAAATGGCATAATTTAATTTCGCTATTATATTCTTACAAATCATTTTTAATTCATACATTGACAAAATCTAAAAAAATTAGAATAGTGATTAAGTTTCTGAAAAAATCATAACTAGAATAAAAGAAAGATTTAACTTATTAGAAACCACCCCAACTACAACAGTTTCCTTTATATGTCAGTTCATTCTGTATTGAGTAATTTACCAGAAAATAATATTATATGCAAATCTAAATGAATGGAATCAAGTGAAAAAAATATGAGCTACTATAATGTTATTTACACCCAACTAGAGCATTTGATAGTTCTCTAAGAACTGTGTGCCTTGAAAAACTATGCCTTTATTACATTTTGTTTTATATGTTTTTCAATTTCTTAAGAACTGAGACATAAAGAATATTTTGAAGCTAAACAGTACAGGTGATGGCATTATAAGGATTGCCATTTCTACTAAATGATTTCCTCAAATAAATGTTCATATTAACTGAATTTTAGAAAGAGCATAAACTGGAAATATTATATTGAATTTTTACTATCACTGTTATATGCAAGAGGAAATAGACACTTCTGTGCAGTTAATATCACTGCAATATAAAGACACTAGATCAATAATTTTAATTAAAATGGAGAATTGCTAACATCATTTTTAAGACTAATTTAAATTATATAGAGATGATATTTTAAAGAAAGAAATAAATTTTTAACCTTATAAAAGTTCATTAATTTTTTAGATAACTAGGTAAAATTAGATAATTTATTAAATGTCCTTTGGAATCTTATACATAAAATTTCAACTATGAATTTATTCATGAACTTAAAAATTTTAACACTGTCCTAAACACACATACACAAACACATGCATGCATACACACACACACACACACAAACACACACACATACACACACATATCCATTTATATTTTCATATGCTCTATAATTTGGAATACTAATGTTTAAAAGGACCCCAAAATATTTAAGGGAAACAAAAGCATAAATATTTTCAAAGCATCATTTGAAGGAAGAAATTAAATGATAAAAATGCCTCTTTACTTTCAGCACAAGTTTTATAGTGAATAGACAATATATTGACAAACATATTTTCTTAATAGTGAATTTGAATAATGAAAGATATGAAATGAGTGCATTATGCTATGTAATATTATATAAATTATATATTCTGTTATATAGTACTTATATGCCACATTATTATACCCTATACTGTGTATATATATGCACACACACATTGTGTATAATATAGTATATATATATTTACTGCATATCATATTATGTATGAATGTCACATAAATATAGTTAATATTTACTATGTAGTTAATGTTGAGGTTTTGAAAATTTGTGTTAGTTACTATATAGTTAACATTGAGAGGTCATTTATTTACTATATATTTAATATACTATATTATATATACTATATATATACTATATAGTTAATATTGAGAGGTAATCTATTTTGAAAATTCATGTTAAATTTGACAAAACTAAGGTATGACTCTTTTGGTGTGTTTTCAGCATTCCCGCCTGAATAATAGCCTTTTGTTACATATCACATTCATTACTAACTTATGTTTCATGCAATTTCAATGATTTTGAGATTGTATTGTTTTAACAACAAAATTAGGAAGCTTATTCAAAAGTCTATGAAAAACAATGGAATATGTCAAGTGAAATCTTTGCATATTACCTAAAAATGTGTCAATGCAAAAGAATCTAATTCATATTACAGAATAAATTTTGGTGCACTTTTTACAGAATGAAAGGATTCAAGAAGATTATTATTGTTGTTCTGAAATTTTTGGCTGAGACTAAATGATTGTAGCTGATATTTCTTAAGGCCAGCATATACTTAATTCTGGAATATTGTATGCCTATATTTTAAGGACATATAGCAAAATTGGTTCTTTTATCAATGAATATATCTATCCATATGTATTTAGAAAACTGAGGTCCATTGCTCATATAATTCCACACTTTTGCATAAAACAATTTTTCTGTAAATTATTCCATTTTACAAAATTCATATTGCTAATTATATTTTGTATTTTTTTTCTGAAATTTGGTAAGTGGTCCTAAAATATTTCAAGTTTTTTTTTCTTCTAATTGACAGAACCCAAAAGATTTTTGATGCTACAAATGTTAGATATTTTTGTTAAAATCTCACATATTCTAGAAGCTCTATTTTTTGTTTTTTGTTTTTTACTTTTTTTCCCAGTACGTTAGTCTCTTATGTTAAGATTAAGTATTTTCTGTCCTCAAGTTCACCAATACTTTACTCAGTCCTTTCAATTCTGCTGTTGTACCCATCCACTGAGTTGTGTTTTGTTTTGTTTTGTTTTTTAAACTATGACAATCCTTAATTCATTGTTTCTTGACAGCTACAAAACATTATAAGCTGTGAATATACTATAATTCACCCAGTCATTACCCTGATGATGGGCATTTTTTTTTCTTTCTCTCCACTCTGAACAATGTTGCCGTGAATATCCTTGTATATATTTTTTTATCCTTTGCATTTTAGATAGTTTCTTCAGAAGTCAAGTTGTACAATGTAGGGGCTACAGCAAGGGCTTTTAGACAAATCCACTTGAATCTGAGGCCTCACTCCACTTCTTAGCAGCTGTGTGAACTCAAACAACAGACTTCACTTCTCCACCTCATGGTGTTACGAAGAGAAAATAAGATAATGTTTGCAAATACCTTTGCTTGGTGCCTGAAACACTGAGATTTTTATTCTAGTTGCTCTATTTTTCAGTTCTAAAATGTTCATTTGTCTCTTCTTTATACCTTCATTTCCTTTAGTGTCTCCTCTTTTGCTTTTTCTAAGTCTTTACATCAATTCATTTGCCTCAAGCATGTTCATAATTGTTCATGAAGCATCTTTATGATGCTGTTTTAAAATCCTTGTCAGAGAATTCTAACATCTGTGTCATCTCAGGGTTGTCATCTGTTGACTATCTTTTCTCAATTTTAGATTTTCCTGCTTCTAGGTATGATGAGTGATTTTTATTAAAACCTGGACATTTTTGATATTAAAGGAAATTGAATTTTACTTGGTGAAGGGGACATGCTGACTCCTGACTGCCAGGGTTTTTGTTTTGTTTTGTTTTGTTGTTTTGTTGTTTGTTGGCTGAGCTTTCTTAAATTAGCTCTTGGTCTCTTCCTCGAAGTAAAGCAGTAGTTCAACTATGTCTCTGAATCCCTTGGAGCGCTTGTTAAAACACAGGCTGCTGGACTCCGCTCTCAGAGTTTTTGAATCAGGAGGTCTGCATTGGAGTTCAAAGATCTGCATTACTCACAAGGTTCCTAGGTGATCCTGATGATTTTGTTCTGAGGTTAGAGAATCTGGGTAATGGACAAGGGGAAATATTCGAGACTGCTGATTGACATTATAAATAACCAAAGATGAAGGCGGTTGTGAGTAGGAGTTAAGAAGGGACAGTCCAGTACAATTGTGGAGAGCAGAAAGAGAGGAAACTGCAAATAGTTCCTCAAGCATTGTCAAGGCAAGTTTAGAATTTCTTTGAAACTACTTCTGATGAGTACTATGTGTCTCTTTGAGTAGTACATCCAGTTTATGCTGGCCCTGGGTGGGTGATTTGGGCTGCATGAATTTGCCCTGAGTTGGGGTAACTATATGTGGGACTTCCCTTCTCTTGGGGACCTACCTTCTGCTTATCTCCAGTGTGCATCCCACTTTCCCAGCCCTCACAGGTTAGGTAAGTCTGTGACTTTTTTCTCTGTGTGTCTTTGTCTTGGACAGGCTGAGAGCTTCTGCAGGAAAAGAA
Organism: Enhydra lutris kenyoni; assembly: GCF_002288905.1. Taxonomy (NCBI): domain Eukaryota; kingdom Metazoa; phylum Chordata; class Mammalia; order Carnivora; family Mustelidae; genus Enhydra; species Enhydra lutris. The sequence goes on along the minus strand of NW_019154116.1, from coordinate 19,283,316 downwards.
GCATTTGCCGATCTGGGTTCTCTTCTCTAACCTGGCCCACTGCCTCCAGAGCCTAGCTTCAGGTATGCACACCTCTGTCTACCCGTCTCCTCCTCAAACTGGAGAAGAAGAACCCTATGGCTTGGAGGACTCCGTACATCTCAAGGGAAAGTCCTCTAAGTCTCAATGTTCCCAGATGAGACATCCATATCAACCAGTTTCTGTTAAATAAGATTCAGCTTTTCAGCCTTTCCACACACCTTTTAAGGACATTTCCAAAATAAGCCCTGAGTTGGAACAGACTCATCAGGCAGCACTATCCGTTAATGAAATTTCTTCCTGTTAATTTGAGCTTACAAAATCAATGACTCCCGACAATCTGGCATCACTGTGATAGAGCCCATCTCCCAGGAAGGCCAGGTTCTCCCCTTAGCCTCCACTGACATGGAGGAAGGAGGGGTTCCTTGTTTCTAGGTAGATATTAGCATTCATGGTCTTTGCGAATCCTCCACCGATACCAAACTGGATGCAAAAGGGAATAAGTTCTGTTTACTGGTACTGTTGAGTGGTGGAAAAAGTCCTGACTCTCTATGGGGCCTCCTCTGACACCCCCCAGGGAGGAGGTGCCTCACTGCCACCAGGTGGGGTGTAAGTTCAGGTTCCCTAGGCTGTTTCCCTGACATGGAGAGAGGGGCAACTGCCTATCTGGTGGAGATGATCAAGACCCAGCTACAACAGCCTTGCATTCTCTCCTACACGGAAACTAAATGATGACATGAAGGGGACTGGGGCCGTGAAACAAATTCCTAAATACCATACTTTACTTGCGTAACTTTTGTGATACAGAGGATAGGGTTTACCTAAGTAACCCTTTTTATTTTAATTAAAGTCTAAAATTTTAATAAAAGCTAGAATTTTTTTCATTCCATGTATTCTACTGCAACATTAATTTTTTATGTAATAATTATGTATATGTATACATTATATATATGTTTTGTCTAAATAGTAGCACAGGTATGTGATATTGGAAGAAGAATTAGAGGAGTTTCTAACATAATCCCTGGGATTCCACAACTGAGGAACATTAAATCCTTAGAAGTGAAGTGTTTTAGACCAAGGTAACACAGCTTTAACGACATATTTGTAGTGTGCAATGAAATTTAATTTCCTTCACCGTGATTCTGTTGAAGAAACCCATACCTGTGGTCAATACACAATCTGATTTTCCTCCATATCATGTTTGCTATAATCACATGACAATGCTCCATTTTCTTTGATTATGTACAACATGATTTGTGCATGCGTGTGCTTTTAAGAGTGAAACTGGTAAGCTTTGATCTGAAAATTATTCCAAAAATAACTCTATAACTCTTTCCAGGGATTTCAGATTATGTGAAATAAAGGTGCAAAATGCAGCTTTGTTTCCTTAGTAAGTGGCGTTTAGTAGGACAGCAAGTATAAAACTTGGGATGACTGATACCATAAATGTAAAAAAAGTAATCCATTTGTTTCATGAAAGTCCATAAAATTGATGATAGCATCTATTCAAATTATCTGCATTATGCAATAATGTGAGGTAGCTTAATGCTGTCCACACTTTTTTTTAATTTCAAAGGATTTTAAAATGTAATTAAATAAATCTGTACATTATATCAGATACATCTCATTTTATTATTTTGCACTATAACACTCAGGACATATTACTTTAAGACACTATTCTACCTTTTAAAAATGTTAACTGAATCATTTGGGATATCTTCTTTAAATCATTCTCCATTCTAATTTCCTGAAAAAGATTATTTCACCAGAAACTAGATACTTTCCTAACACTATGGAATAAAATGATTAAAAATAATTGCAGAAATTTTAATTTTACATATGTTTAAAATAGTTAAGAATCAATTAGTAAATGTGATAAAAAAATATTGATAAAAAAAAAAGATTTGAGGGTCTAACTCCCTGGGACTCCAAATTAGTATGTCTTATTTTACAGAGGAAGGAATCTGCTTCCCAGTGTCATTGGAAATACTGATGAAAGAGGTCCACAAATTACATTTTGAGAGGATATTTTCCACTTCATAAGATATGAGAATTAGAATCAAATTATTTGACTTTCCAATCTAAATACATTTCAAATGGCATGTCAGCTAATAGGTCTTACATTTTTATACTTTTAAAAACATATTTTAAAAATTTATTTATTTTTACAAGGACTTCTATGAGCTACATAGCTTTACGTTATATAAAAACAACAATATATAGTAGGTATATAAATCAGACATGGATCCCATCAGCATTTTGAATCAAAATGCTCAGCTCAAAGTGAGAATTTAGATATCCAAAGTCAGATACTTAGCTTCTTTCTTGTCCTGTGTGGACCTTGAATTACTTCCATGATACACAGTTTCTAAAAGAATGCTTCTGCCTTGTAAGTTCTAATCAGGTTACAAACAAATTTAATTCAGCCCTCAGTAAACAATGCATAGTTTATTAAGATAAAAAATAAAATTACCAAGCCCAAACCTAACTAGTTATTTAGCAATCCACCAACATTAAAATTATCATTGGACCTTCCTTCTTCTCAGTGATTATCACTGGCCTCTAATTAGTTCCATAATTTTGCATATGCAAATCCAGTATACAAGCAAACATATCCAGGAACAGGTTTAGAAAATATTTCATGTTTGAAAGCCTTTATTATTTTGAATTAGTAGACTCCGTCATGATTGGCTATTTTTTCACTCTTGGAATATATCTGATGATGATTTAATAATACTTGACAAATTCATACTTCTAGTTCTCTCTGGTAATTGTTCTGCAAAACCATTTATAAGTGAGATCTGACATTTCTTCTACTTTAAGAGAGATGCTAACATTATTTTTTATAGCCTTTAGACCTTATGACAATGAAATCACATAGTTTGAATCTTTGTAGAAACTTCTCTATCTGAGATGATTTGTGTATATATGTACTGTCTGTTTCCTAAATGTTTTTAATACTTCTGGTATTTATTTTAAACTCTGGTTTTTAATTTATCTAGAGCCAATATAAATAATTCACATTATTTCTATAGCAATTGATTTTTCATTTATACAGTGCAATATTTTAGAGAAGTTTATATTCCTTTTATTTATTCTCTCAATTATATACTGGATAATTATGGCTTTTCTCTTTTCTCATTACTATGCCATTTTTTTTACCATGTTTGAATTTTACCTTCTTTCAATTTCATATTTACATATTTATTCATTTTCTTATTTATTATATTGCATTCAGTAGTGTCTGTACACTTTTTCCTATAAGTAACCCTTAAACGCTTTATACATTTAGTTATTTTATATTTATTTTGATTACCAAAAAAATTGACAAATCTACTGTTTTGAGGGTATTTTTTGTGTTCAAGCTTTTTATTTACCCCATTCTTATTTCTCTTTGATCCATAAAGTTTATAATGTTTCCACTCCTTTTATTCAAAATACTTTAAAATAGATATTTTTTTAGGGGTTATGGAAAAATTTAATACATATCATTGAGTTGTTTGAATGTATTCCACATTTTCTATCCTTCTTTGGAATAATATAAAGATTCTAGCATTATTTAAGCTCCCACAGAAAAAAATGTTTCTTGCTTCCCATTCTTTCCTTTTGTTGCTTACAAAATCTTTTTAAAATTTTTAATCAAGATGTAAACTGTGAAAAATGTTATAGTTTGTGTACTTAAAAATAGTTATATTTGATTCTCTTTTTTGACTGAAAGTTTAATTTAACAAGTAGCCTAAGTTGACATCCATCTAATATAAATAACTATTCCAGGTTCTTTGGTCCTTATTTTTACTTAAAGAAAGCATGTTATTCTAATGCTGTTTGTTCATGGGAAATTTTTCCCTTCCTTCTGGAAACTTTTAAGATTTGAATTTTGTCATTTAGGTTCAGCAGTTTCAACATCGTATTTCCGTTGTATATATATATTTATTATCTTCATACTTCCCCATTCTTCTACTGATGAAACATCTTTCTTAAATAACTGACACAGACTTTGCTTTTATTTTCCCATCTCTTTGAATGTCTGTAATTTATTTGGGAAGATTTAAACATATATATCTTGTTTTTACTTTTTTTTTTTTTGGAAGTACTTTTTTTTTTTTTTTTTTTCATAAAATGAATACCTGAGTAACCACCACACATACGTACATTGTTATACACACAGAAAACACTGGTGCCCTAAGCGAATTATTTGGATTAATAATAAATCAACATTTAAAAGTCAAGGACACCTGGGTGGCACAGTTGGTTAAGCATCTGACACTTGGTTTTGGCTAGGGTGATGATCTCAGGGTCATGGGATCAGCCCTTCGGTGGACTCCGTGCCCAGTGTGGAGTCTGCTTAAGATTCTCTCTCCTCTCCCCTTCCCCTACTCAAATAAATAATTTTTTTAAAAGTCAATAGCATATCCTTAAAAAAGCAACAATCTAAGATTATGTGAAGTCAATGAACTAAGATAATATAAAATGAAAATAATTCCATATAAAATAACATCAGAACCACAAAATACCTACAAATAAATTCAAATTCCATTTGGTTACTTTTGTAGATTCTCTGAAGTTCATTACTTCTCCTGTACAAACAATCAATATTTTAAAGTTCTGTTTCATAATGCCTTTGGATTTTCTGATAGCCTGTTTCCTTTTGTTTTTGCTTTTCTCTTCGGTTTGATTTTGGTTTGTTATCATGCCTATTTTTTTTTTCTTTTGCCAAACTTTGTGTTTTAAAACTGACAGAAACTCTAGAGGATAAAATATTGAGAAAGTTAAGGTCCCCTCCTCCTTGCTGGCAATATGAGTACTAGCAATTAACTCTAATCACCCAGAGGGTTCGCTTTAGGGATCCGTAAGGTTGGTGGCCTTTTTCAGTTCTGCCTTCATCACATGATGTGATGCTTTGGGATTAATGAGTGAAACTCTGAGTGATTTACCAGAGCCAGTGTTTCTAAACTCAAATTAAAATGAAGTTCATTCCTGCCAGCATCTTGAAGTTGCTGAGACCACTGCATAACTCTTTAAGTTTCCAGAGGTTGCTTTCTGCTGGACTTCTTCATACTTATCCTCTGTAGACACAGTTTGGGATTTGGCAAATGACTCCTGTTAATGGACGATATGGATTCTTTTGCTGATTTCTCTGAAGTTCCCTTCATTCCAATGTTTTCTCTTGAGTTACAGCCACTCAGGCGGACCTAAATCTTTCTTCTATTTCATACCCCAGTGGCACTGATGGTTCTCGCTAGGACCCCACAGCCTTTTTGTCCAGGTGTCCTCAGAATGCTGGCTCCCTCATCCCCTAAATACTGAGTACCCTGTCTCATCAGCTTCTGAAGTCTTTACCCAGCATGCCATGCCCATCCAGTATCTTCAAAAACTGCTTTCAATGAGTGAATTAGTATAATTCAGAACCCTCACTCTTTTAGCCATTACCAAAATTATTTCTGTTAATATTTTTAACATAATTACTCTAAGTTTTTGGGAATGTTCTATTTCTTTCGTAGTTATTGTGCTTTAAATGGCCCAACTAGTTTCTTTATGGACACTCGCTCATGCCAGTATGGTTTTGGGTATTTTTGGGGAGTAGGGGTGGTTATAAGAGCTAATTTTCAGTAGAAGTTATTTCCTGTGAAAATATGCCCATCTCTCCTGGACACTGTCTATAGCAATTCCCACTTTAAATGTCTGATTCAATTTTTATATTTGTGTGTATTTGAGTGTATTTGCTGTTTTAAATACATACATAGTGCACATTGGGATCCATTTCCCATACTTTGTAAGGCACAGGTTCTCCAGAACTTTCTGCCCCCTGACACTAACTTTTGGCCAGATCAGAAACATTAAAGTCCTTATCTTCTTCTGCTACCCATAGGCTATTTTGGAATCAATGCTTACCTCCCAACCTTCCTTTAAGTTTCCTTTCTGTTCCAGTCATCTAGAAATTTTCCTTTTGGTTATAGATTCAGTAATATATGGAAACAGTATACTTTTATATTTCATTTGGTCAATTTATTATTGTAAAACAGTATCAAGCTGGAACACTATATATGTTTAGTAAACTAGATTAACCAGAATTCCCTATAAGAAATAAGATTGAAGTGCCAGCTTCTAACTATGTTTCTTTATAAAGGATTGGCATACAAAATTAAAGTAGTTACCTATTCCCTATCTGTTATTCTCAAAACATATATTTAGAGACAGGAATTTATTAATGCAATGATTACTCTAGTACTTAACATTTAAAGCCAAAGACTCACTGTTGCTTATTATTGTATTTGTCTTTAAAGGTGAGAAGAACCGGTAAACATTTCTTGAGTAGCATCAGTAATATTTTGACCTTGGAATTTCTTGAAGTTCTACACTGAATGTGTTGAGAGACAGATTATCACTATTTTTCCTGTCAACAAATATTCATTATTTCCTAGCTCCATGCTTATAATATAGCAGTTAAGAAAAAGAAATATGGTTCTACATATAAAGGTTATATTAAACCAAGAAAAACAGAAAGTAGTGAAGAAAATAACCACATACATATAGAGTGTAAAATTACATTAATATGAGACTCTCAGCTTTGGTTAAGAAATACATGCTTAGTAGCTAAATAACGAGTAAGGGCAGCTAATCAGATGATGCTGAAAAGATAGTAAGAACAAATGCAAAATTCAAGTTGATAAATTAGAACCCTTCCTTGTATTTTTATATGTCAAAACTCATGAAGGGAGGGAGCTTCCTTTTACCATGGGATGAAAGGTTATTGGCAATAGGAAAGACGGGGAATAACACAGAGAGAAATGGAGTCAGGATCAGAGGGTGGGGGCTGATGGTTTTGCATCTCCGAATAAAATAGGCTTTGTAGAAAATTCCAACCATTGACTTTTTTTAACCAACTATTAAAATTTTATTTATAAAAAAATAAAATAAAATTTTATTTATATTAAATTATAAGATCAAATGATTTGATTTTTTAATTAATAAATTTAATGTTAGAGCAGTTTTAGGCTTACAGGAAAAACTGAGCTAATAGTATAGAAAATCCTTAATTTCCTTTACAGCACCAACAGCTTCAGTTCCCTCTAGTTTTAACACCTTGCATTAGTATAGTGCATTTGTTATAATTTCATTTTATTTTAATGAGTGCTGCAATTTTTCTTTGTAGTGCTATAAAATTTATTTGTTCATTTTTTTCTTTTTTAAGTCTGGAAATTATTTTATATGGCCATGATAGATAACACTGCAGTGTACATTCTATTTTTATCATTACATTTAAGGCAAATCTAATTGCAGGGAAGATTCTGGAATATAAGGATTGCTTTTATTAAGGGGCTGCCTTCTGTTGGTAAGTGCAAATCTTTTCATTATGTGCTGTAAGGATTATTAAGTCAGTTTTTAATTTAACAAAAAAAAAAGTCTTTTTTTTTTTTTTAAGAGCAGTTTTGGGTTACAACAAAATTGAGAGGAAGGTACACAGATTTCCCATACCATATGCCCCCTGCCCCCAGCCATGCATTGCTTCCCCCATTATCAGCATTACTCAGAATGTTTTTTTTTTTTTAAACAAGGATGAACCCACATTGACACATAATCACCCCAAATCCATAGTTTACTTTAAGGTACATTCTTGGTATTATATACTCTATGGATTTGGATAAATGGATGACATATTGCCATTATTATACTATTATATAAAGTAATTTCACTGCCCTAAAAATTGTATGTGCTCCACCTTTCATCTTCCCACCCTGAGTACCTGGAAACTCCTGAACTTTTTTTTTTTTTTTTAACTCCAGTGGGGAACTTTAATGTAGTTCTCTCAATAGCTGATAGAATTAACCAAAATGTCAATGAAGATATACAATATCTAAACAAGTATTAGCAGATTTCACCTAATTGACACAGACACTTTATACAAAATTACAGTATCCACATTCTTTTCACATGTACACCCACTATTTATCAAATGCACCATATGCTGGGCCATAAAGCAAATAACTAACAATTTCAAAATGCTAAAGTCATTTGTGTTTCATTAGAATTGAATCTAAAAATGAACAAATAGATAACTAGAAAATAACCACTTGCAGGTGAAAAAGGATATACACTTAAATAATTAATGAGCTAAATAATAAACCAAAGTAGAAATTTTAAAAATATTTGAACATAATAATAAGTCATAACATTTCTTTTGCAGGGTACAGTTATAGTGTCACTTAAAAGGAAATTAATAGCTTTAAATGTATACACTAGAGAAGATGAAAGGAAGAAAATTGGTGATTAAATCTTCCATTTCAAGAAGCTAGAAAAATATTAAGGAAATAAAACCTAAGGAAAAAAGAAAATAAATAACCAAATCAAGAGCAGGAAAACAATAAAAGAGAAAACAAACATACAGTAGAGCAAATCAACAAAGCTAAAACAGTCTATTGAAAAAATGTGATTACTAAACCTGTAAGATAATAAGAAAAAATAGAGAAAATAAAAGTTACTGATATTAGTATTAAAATAAGGGTATCACTCCATGTCTTACAGATGTCCACAAAATAACAACTAGATATTATAAACAAATTAGTTTACAATTTTTTTTAGAGGGTAAAAATTTTTCATTTTAATTTGAAAGATATAAATTCATTTATTATTATTTAAGAAACAAATTAATTTTTCTCCATTTTTTTAATCATTTTTTAAAATTTATTTTCAGCATAACAGTATTCATTGTCAAGAAAACAAAGAGGCAACCCACAGAATGGAAGAAGATATTTGCAAATGACAGTACAGACAAAAGATTGATATCCAGGATCTATAAAGAACTCCTCAAACTCAACACACACAAAACAGATAACCATATCAAAAAATGGGCAGAAGATATGAACAGACACTTCTCCAAAGAAGACATACAAATGGCTATCAGACACATGAAAAAATGTTCATCATCATTAGCCATCAGGGAGATTCAAATTAAAACCACATTGAGATATCACCTTACACCAGTTAGAATGCCCAAAATTAGCAAGACAGGAAACAACATGTGTTGGAGGGGATGTGGAGAAAGGGGAACCCTCTTACACTGTTGGTGGGAATGCAAGTTGGTGCAGCCTCTTTGGAGAACAGTGTGGAGATTCCTCAAGAAATTAAAAATAGAACTTCCCTATGACCCTGCAATTGCACTACTGGGTATTTACCCCAAAGATACAGATGTAGTGAAAAGAAGGGCCATCTGTACCCCAATGTTTATAGCAGCAATGGTCACGGTTGCCAAACTGTGGAAAGAACCAAGATGCCCTTCAATGGACGAATGGATAAGGAAGATGTGGTCCATATACATTACGGAGTATTATGCCTCTATCAGAAAGGCTGAATACCCAACTTTTGTAGCAACATGGACGGGACTGGAAGAGATTATGCCGAGTGAAATAAGTCAAGCAGAAAAAATCAATTATCATATGGTTTCACTTATTTGTGGAGCATAACAAATAGCATGGAGGACATGGGGAGTTAGGAGAAGAGAGTTGGGGGAAATTGGAAGGGGAGGTGAACAATGAGAGACTATGGACTCTGAAAAACAATCTGAAGGGTTTGAAGAGGTGGTGGGGTGGGAGGTTGGGGGAACCAGGTGGTGGGTATTAGAGAGGGCACGGATTGCATGGAGCACTGGGTGTGGTACAAAAACAATGAAACTCCTGAACTTTTTAACTGTCTCCATAGTGTTGCCTTTTCTAGAATACCATACGGTTGTGATTATGCAATATGTAGTCTTTTCAGATTGGCCTCTATCACTCAATAATTTACATTTAAGTTGCCTCCATGTCTTCATGGCTTGATAACTCATTTCTTATAAGCCCCAAATAATATTCCACTGTCTGAATGTATAGTAGTTTTTTTCTTTACTGAAGGACATCCTGGTTGTTTTCAAGTTTTAACAATTATGAATAAAGTTGCCATATGTTATGCTGCTTTATGTGTGGACATAAGTTTTTAACTCATTTGGATATGTAACAAGGAACACAATTGCTGGATTATGGTAAGAGTAAGTTTAGCTTTGTCAGAAACCAGCAAACTATCTTGCAGAGTGTCCACACAATTTCGCACTCCTGCCAGCAATGAATGAGAGTTCTGAATTATCTGAATTGTTCTGAATCTTCGGCATCATTTGGTTCTGTCAAGTGTTCCAGATTTTGGTCATTCTGATAGTTGTATAGTGGTATCTCATTGTTACATTAACTTGTATTTCCCTAATACAAATTTTCCAGTTTGGAAATTTATATTTTTAACCTGAAATAACCAAAGGAGGAACCTAGAATCATCTTTTAAGATTAATCTAAAATATGAAGTACTAAAGACTTGAGGTAGCTCTTTCTTAAGGGACAAAAGTTCTGACTTGGACAAATGAGTGAAAGAAAATAGGAAGATGATAGTCTAATGATATATTGAAATAAAGAGGGTAGAGTCTTTACTTCGTACATTGCTCAGCCTTATTTTCTTAGTAAAATTAAAGGTAAATTGAGTCATAAACATTGCACATTTTGTAGATTTAGCATAACTAGTCACATATCTTGATAAGCGTATTAAGTAAGTTCTTTTCAAACACAACAAAATATCAGACTTTCTATAGAGGGTTTTGGAAATGCAAGGGTCTTATATGAATTCTGTACAATCCCAGTAACAGAAATCCTAAAAGTAAAATGAGAACACAAACAACGCACACACTTAAAAAAAAAAAAAAACTATATTAGTCATTAGTTATTAGTCATTGATTAATTAGTCATTGATCTGATTTTTCAACAAATTATTTTCATGACTTTATAAAAGATTTTTCAATCATCTTGAATAAGGAAAGAAAACCGAACCAACAAACCTACACTAATACTAGAAGTCAATATTTTAGTTCTTTAATTCAGTGGAAGAACTGACATATCTTTTTAAAAAAATGGTCTATTTGGGTAAATAATTCATTTTTGTGTTCTTTATTCCACATTCTTTAGGACACATTCCCAATCACATAATGGACTTCTATAAACTAGTAGCTATAGCATGCTTATTGTGAAAACAAGAACACAAAAATAAGAAAATATTTGCAAGTTTAATCAACTCTATATTTGAAGAAAAAACAACAAAAAAAAATGTCATAGCAGTCAAGATAATACCAATTTCTCCAAACACTCACTTGCCTTCCTTACTTTAAACATGTGGCTTTCTAAGATTGTCATGAAAATAAACAAGTGATGGGCGAGAATGTGTAAGAAAATACGTCAACATATGTTAGTGGCTCAGTCAAGAACTGAGTAACACACCCCTGGAAAGAAGAGCTGTATTAACTACATGAAAGGTGGATGGAGAGGCTTGGAATGTTTCCTGCTCCTGGCTGCAAATTCCTTCTTCTCATCGTGGCTAGCATTGATTTCTGGTAAGGTTAAAGGCCAAGTCATGTTCTAGGGTAAACATAGGGCATGGTGGGGTGGGAGTTCTGGTAATGAAAGAGTAGCAGAACACTGTATTAAGGATATGCCATGATTCAACTATCTCTGATACTTAGTTAGGACAAGTACAGTGATTATTTCACTTCAGATTTCTTATATATTGCATTTAAGGGTATTGAGAGAAATTGTTTAAAAGTGCTGCTATATCTCTAGAAAATTTATTCCATAATGATATTAATAATTTAATATGATGAAAACTTATTTAAGGTCATAAAAGAAAACATTCCAGAGATGTCTGGGTGGCTCAGTTGGCTAAGCATCTGCCTTGGGCTCAGGTCATGATCCCAGGGTTCTAGGATCTAGCCCACATCTGGCTCCCTGATAAGCAGGGAGTCTGCTTCCCGCTCTCCATCTGCCCCTCCCCCACTCATGTTCTCTCCCTTCCTCTCTCTCTCAAAATAAATAAAAATCTTTAAAAATAAAACAAATTAAAATAAAACATCCCAATGTCATCTACTTACAAAAATATTTTCCCTAAAAAAGAAAGAAATCTTGCCAATTGTGATAACACAGATGAATCTTGAGGGCATTAAGCTAAGTGAAATAAATCAGACAGAGAAGACATATAACATATGATCTTATGTACATGCAGAATCTAAAAACAAACAAAAGCAAGCAAACTTAGATACAGAGGGCAGACTGGTGGTTGCCAGAGGCAAGGCATGGGAGTGCGCGAAATGAGTGAAGGGGGTCAAAAGATACAAAACTTCCAGTTATAAACTGAAGACCTGGGTATATAATGGATAGCATGACTATAGTTAATAATACTTAATTGTATATTTGAAAGTTGCTGAAAGAGTAAATTTTCATCATAAGAAAGAAAATTGTAACTGCATGTGGTTAAGGTTACCTAGACTTACTATGATGATCGTTTCACAATGTGTACATAAATATTGAAAATGTGTGTTATACACTGAAATGAATATAATGTTATATGTCACTTAAATCTCAATAATAGATAATAAAAACTGTTTCTCATTTGAATAATGCATACATTGAAGAAGAAATCAAAATATCCAAATTAGCTGTAAAGTAACTTCTTATTAAATCACACTGGGTAAAAATTTTTTATAAAGATTTTATTTATCATTTGTCAGAGAGAGAGAGAGCACAGGGGAGTGGCACATAGAGCAGGCAGAGGGAGAAGCAGGTTCCTTGCTGAGCAAAGAGTCCAATGTGGGACTCAATTCCAGGACTCTGGGATCATGACCTGAGCCAATGCAGAAACTTAACCAACTGAGCCACCCAGGCATCCCAACACTGGAAAAAATTTAAAATATAAAATCAGTGCCTCAATTTTTAACTAACTGATGAATTTTTCAACCACACAAATTAAAAAATAAATTAATGATGTACTGTATGGTAACTAACAATATAATTATAAAAAAATTCCTGTCTCTGGGCTCTTTAATGTGAGATTTGACAAAGAATGTATGCATGAAAAATTATTGATTTCAATCACTTTTAGATATCTTCATGTAAATGAATATAAATATCTTATATCTTCAAAGGTATTCATAAATCTTCTAAGCATATGCAGTGACATTTAAAAATTTTTTAAAATATTCACATTAAGGAAAATTATTTAGTGTGAAACATAAAATCTGACTCCCACATGTCAGTGTTAATTTAAATCCTCTATTGCTAATGTTTTTTAAAATTCTGTGAAGAGTTTATAAAACGAGAATAGTAATGCAATGATTTATAGTTCCATTTTCATACAATAATCACTGTGAAAATATTACTTTTGATATATTCTCTGCTCATGTGTATATGTACCTGTATGTATATGTGTATGAATGTATGTGTGTGTGTATGCTTTCTCTTATGAGTTAAAAGAAAGGGCCAACTTTGTTCAATTTAATTGTAGTGTAATTCATATATATATATATGAGCATAGAACATGAGTTTCACAGGGAATTAGAATTTGGGAAATATTTCTGAAAATTCTGTTCTAAAATAGAGATTCAAATGTTAAATCCAACTGTTAGGAGAGGAATAGAGTTGAATATAGAGAAATTCTCTTCACAGTAAAAACCTAAAAATGCTCTGTACCCTAGAGGGAGCATATCTTGTGTAAAGATAAGTCAATTATAAATTATGAAACCTGACTCAATTCCTCTCTTTGAAATTTAGTAGTTATATCAATTGATTAAATGATTTAATGAAATGTGAAACATAGAAATAGCATTTTTACTGCCTATGATGCAGAAATAAACTGAGTGAATTGTTTTGGAAATCTTTAATATGGATATAAATCTAAGAATCACATGTGTGAGAGATAACTCCTCTCATTATCTTTTCCCTTATGGATACTTTTAATACATGTGTGATCATTTCTTCATTTTACACAAAATTGTTTCAATTTTTTATACATTATATCATACACTGAACAATGTGGGGAAAGGATTTTTTAATATCTTAAGACGATAAATTCCAGTGATCATGAGTTTGTTATTTTAACATGGACTGCATTTGTTTCTTTCTTTCTTTTTTAACTAAAACACATACTTTTATTATTTATAGATGACTTTAAATTTTGGAAGTCACTGTGACAGAACCCAAGAAAAGTTACTTCATGTAATTTACCAAACTGGGAGTTGTGCGGGGGATGAGTTAAATGGGTGAGGAGTATTAAGGAGGGCACTTGTGATGAGCACTGGTCATACATAAGTGATGAACCACTGAATTCCACTACTGAAATTATTATTACACTGTATGTGAACTAACTGGAATTTAAATAAAACTTGAAACAAACAAACAAACAAAAAATTCCGTATCTATTTGCTTTGGAAGTTCAGAAGAATAAGAAAACCATAGAGTTAACCACAATACTATAGAACCATGCTGTCCTACAGATACAGCGGCTATGAGCCGCATGAGACTATTTGCATTTAACTTACTTACACATAAAATTAAAAAACAAAACAAAAGAAAACAGTCACACTAGCCACATTCCAAATGTTCCATAAGCACACGTGTCTAGCAACTATGGTAGATAGAGGACAGTGCAGATACAGAACGTTTCCTCGTGGCAGCACTTTCTACTGAAATAGAGCATTAATAGGATTGCAAATCAGTGTGATATTGTTGGAGTTCATTATCATAGTTCCTAAAGTTTCTGAAATACAGAAATCTGTAATCAGAATGAAAATGAGGTGAATAAAGGCAAAGATTCAGTGATTAGATGCTGATTTAAAAAATTATCTGTGTAATATATACAAATTTAATCAATATTCTCTTTCCATTTTGAGTTTTACTGATTAAAATTGCATTCACATATTTATTTGTGGAAGTTTTTTATACAAGATCATTCACTTAGATTCACCTGACCCTAAACGAATTTCAGCTTAGTTGGCCCTCACACAGTAGATGGCAGGCCTTGCCTTCCAAAGGGTAAAAGCCTACTTAGGTATTAGCAGTTATTCTTAAAACCCCGATCGGCAACTAAAGCTCTAGTTTAGTAAAATTAAATTTCCTTCTTATGATTATCACTTTAGTGTCCCGTTCTATGAACTTCTGAGGCTGATTCAGCATATGCAAAAATACAGAATATTAAATACGAATTTAAAGTTTTTGAGTATCTCCCCAATGAAAAAAATTATTAGTTGTTACTCTTGTAATTAAAATTCAGAAATTTGGCATTGTATACAAACTTCATACCATTTTACTTTAAAATTTTATTAATTAGTTCTTTAATTTGGTGACACACAGATACCCAAAACTTCAGATCCTACACTATTCAACAGATGTAAGAAGTTAAACATAGTGCAAAGCATGTGTATTGGTTAGTTCGATATCTCTCACAGAAAATCTAAAAAAAAGTCGATTTATTGAAAAGATCTTTGCAAGACAGACTGATTCGTTCCTGATACGAGGCAGTGATCCCTCTCTCAGGTAGGTGAGTGCAGTCTAGGAAATTTTGAACTGGGGCTAGCTTAAACAGTCTTTACCTCCTTATAATGAAACTGAAAATCTGCTAACAAAATTCTATAATAGTAATTAATTCACTGTTAGCTTCCAATCAAATGAAAGGATAGAGTGTTTCAGGAAACCTTACTTTCTTTTTTTTTTTTTTTTTTTTTTACTTATTAGCATTTCCATTTTTGTTTAATTCATGCTGAAAATCTCACTCTTTCACCAGGAGAGCAAAGTAAATTGCTACAGAATTCAATCTGGGAATCTGTGAAGCAATTAAATACTAAAACAGACAAGCAGTAGGGGACTCTTTCGGCTCAGGAGAATAAATTAGGAATGATGTTAACACAGTTAACTTAAAAAGAAATTTTAATGGCTAGGCTCAGATGGAGAGTTTGTGGAGTCCAACAAAACCTCAGAATGAGTGTATTCCAGAATTGTACTTAAAACCTAATTAGATCTCAAATAGAATATTATGAACACATGCTTTATTTAAGTAGAATCTTGGTAATTTTTGGTTATATGATCTTTCTTGTGGCATTACACAATCCAGATTAGATACATAATAAAAGCTGTACATGTTTTATAGGTAGTTTAATAAACTTACTTTATAAATATAAAGCAATGTATTAAACAAATGTGTGTGTGTGTGTTTTACAGCCTTTTTGTTTTTTAAATTTAGCAAATGTGTACTGGGTGTTTACCATATAGCTGTATCTAATCTAGGAAAACAAAAGGCAGAATCTCTGGTTCTTGTCACTGATTAGAATACAGTCTGGGGAGATAGTCATTTATGGAGAAAGACTGTGGAACAGACATTATAATCTAGGCATGAAGATAATTTTCCTGAAACATTGATGAAACTGCTCATAATTGTTTTTTAACTAAATATTATCTTTATTCTTTAGCTTTATACTTGAGAATGGCTCCTGCAATTACCAAGTCCAAATCTATGACTCCGCCTAGATCTCATACATGAAGTCTTATAACTGAACCTCAAGTTTCCAGACTTCTCTCCAACAAAGTTATTTCAAATAGACATGGATTGTAAAACAAGCAAACAAACAAACAAAGCCTTTCTAAAATGATTCACTTGAAAAACACTTAAATAGATTCTTATAGGTTTATAAGATGATTGCTAAAACTTGACTAGTCACCAACTTTGTGTGAGCTTTTTAAAAATAAGTCTATTTCCAGACCCAGAACAATAGAATTGAAATCTCAGAGAAGTACCCTTGGGATATTTATATGAAACAAGTGCCATATTTGAGAAGTATGGCTTCCTAGTTTTGAGAAACATTAGTTAATTCCAGAAAGGAGAGGAGAGGAGAGAAAAGGAAAGGAAAGGAAAGGAAGAAAATTTAATATATGAAATTATTAACTAAATACGAGGGTCTTAATCTAAATAACTCAAAGATAAAAAGAGAACATTAAGAGATCACTGAAGTAGAGACAAGCAGCCACTTACATGCTGAGGGATAAAGGGAAGCAGTTGGAAATGGTAGGAGTTAGTTGGAGAGTTAGGTAGTCTGGGCCAGGGACCCCAACAAGGAAATTTGTTCCTATCATGGGCAGGGGGCAGTTAAGACATAAACCTCCAGATGTCAGCAGAAAAGACCATCAGCACAGAGACATTAATCTAACAGACAGATACGTGACCAAAACCCTGATTGGCACAACTCAGCACACCCTGATGGTTTAAGATAGTTCTGCAAAAGAGCTCATAAAACCCCCTAAACTCCAAGGATAACCTTCCCGTGCCCCAACCCTCTCTAGGAGCTTTGTACTATTGTTCAATAAAATTTTGCTTTGCTGCCCACTACTCTTCCTCTGGTCTACCTCTTCATTCTTTCGAAGCACTGTGGCCAAGAACCACAGACACTAAAGGCGAGAATTCCTGTAACAGTAACAATTCAAATTTAAAAATTCCTAAAAGGGACCCCCTGAAGCTGAAAATTCAGACCTCTGAAGCAGAGGTGATAACCTAGCTGGAGACACTATCTCTGAATTCAGGAGCCTCCTCCCCCAGCCCAGAGAGGACACTCAAACCTTTGATTAAAGGCACCAGCCGGCGGGTGTTCATATCTCTGAGACTGGACCCAGTGACGCTGGTTGTGCATGCTAGGAAAACTAGAAGACTTGATTGAGCAACTGTTACAGAAATGAAATGCTGCTCCTGAGATAAAGGTCTGCTGGGGGGCTGCCCACTGAATGAGGAAGCCGACAATGAACCCATGGGTAGTATTGAAGAGAAGTAATTCTAATCTTCCTTTACAACCTTACAGTCTCAGTTTAGTACTTCCTGATGGCGTCATCTTGCATAAACCCGGCTGGAAAAGAAGAAATGTGGCTGTCAGAATCCCAGCAAACCAAATGAGAGTCTTAGAAGGGTGAGTCTGGAGCTGAGAAACAATTGTTTAATAAACAAATGTTTAATAATTCTCTGGCCTCGCTGACAAAATCAAAAGGTGCATTAGAATCACAACAGCCTGCATAATTCACACGTGATCTGTCCCTTAGATGCAGCTCCTCTCAGGCTTCCGTTACGTCTACACTACATGACTTAATCATTTACACATGTAATGAAATATGAAAGTCCTTTTCAAACCACAGTATATTTGTTCTATTTGCTTTATCTACCTATAATCAGCTTTCTCCTTTTGACTACTTGAGTAATAATCTTACCATCTTCTAGGATTCTGTCCAGTTTCAACTCCCCATAAAGGCTATTTTGATACCCATTTCACAACAGAATATATACAAATACATACAAAATATAATCTATAATATGTTTGTATATAACAAAAATATATATGTGCATGTATATATGTAAATAAAGATTCTATACGTACATATGTACACCTATACCTGTGTGTTATTTTGTAATTTAATAGTGTGTATAGCTTATTCTGTTGCAAGACTGCCACCTTTGTACCTACCTCACTGCCATTAAACTATAACTTTCTTAGAATGAGTCATGTTGTCTCTTATTTCCAGGCCTAGCAAAGGACCTGGCATGTGGGAAGTAATGAATTTATGTTTTTTAATGAAAGACTTAATTAATATATCTAAAGAGGCCTATATTGAAAAATTTAGATAATTAAGTAAGTCTCTAGAAAATGATGCATATTTCTGTAGGAAGAATGCCAAGAGCAAAGGCAGTCATAAATAAACATGACTCAATCAAAGGTAGACAAATTAGGTGATAATACCTCATGTAAAATCTTTGTTTTTAATAAATCTATATAAAAATTTGTTTAACTGTAAAGAATAAAAAGCCATAATAACAACAAAAGCAACAATAAAAAATATTACTTTAATTTGGGAATGAGAATTCTAGAAAAAACATTCATTCATAATGAAATATTTTATCAACTTTTCCTCATTAATCTATACTAATCCTTATAGGATATGTTGAATGTGCAAGACAGCATATGCAATGTAGAACATATGGTTGGTTTCAACATGAAAAGGAAAAAATAATTCTGTATGCAATGAATCTTGTTTTTGAGCTGTGAATAATTACTTTTACGGAGATTGTAGTTAATTTATTAATAAAATTACCTAATATGTAAAAAACAGGACAGAAAACACCCACCCCAATTTGCAGCCACAGAAAGATTTTAAAACTCTAACAATTATATTACTATAATTTTTTCAATGGATTTTTTTGCATAATTTATTTCAACATAAATGTCACAGTAACCTTATATGGTACTTGTTAGAGATTCTTATTTCCAGAATTCTATACACAGAATCGGGTTTTTTTTTTTTTTTTAAGATTTTATTTATTTATTTGAAAGAGAGAGCATGCACAAGCAGGGAGGAGAGGGAGAAGCAGGCTCAGTACTAGTACCAGGGGCTTGATCCCAGGACCCTGAGATCATGATCTGAGCTAAAGACAACCACTTAACTGACTGAGCCATCCAGGTGCCCGACAGCACAAAGTAATTATAAGAAATTTGCCAGAGCAACAAATTTCTTGAAGTAGGAGAACACATATTCATTAAACCCTTTCATTAAACCGTTTCTGTTGAATTACATTCTTAATATCCGAAAATCAACTTGTTTTAAACAGCAAGCCAGGCTCTACCTAGTTCTTTAGGACGATGAAACTGTGTGTCAGTACAAAGGGCAACAAAAAGACAATTCATGGTGAGAAAATGAGTCCCTTTTCTCTTTTTCTCTGTCCTCAAAGACATATACACAATAATGCTGAAATGAAACTTGTTCTGAAAACACTGAAAGGGTTGAGAAAAATATTCCTTTCAGAACCTAATTCAACCATGAAACTCAAGAAGACCCATCTTTTCAGATCCTCAGAAATCTTGCCATTCTCTAAAATGAAATGACATGTTGGAAATCATCAAATATTTTAATACTACTTGAGTTGTTATTCTTACCAAATTATGCTTTAGTAGAACAGCATTTATCCAAATGAACTCTAAGCATTCCAAAAAGCTATTAGGAAGAAAGTAATAGCTTATACAGAAAATAACAAAAAGCGAAACTCAAAAACAAATGCTTGTGGATGAGCTTTGTAAACAATGAAAATTAGGAAGTTGAGCACTGCTTTTGATAGAAGGGCAAAAGAGATGATTTTACATTAGAAACTGAATTATATATATATATATAAATTATATATATACATACACACATATATATGTATATATACGCCAACATATTGAAATTTGATAAGTGTTATCTATAACACTGCCGTCTATAGATTCTACAAATCTATCTATATCATAGGTGAAAATTGTTTTTCAAATGTGTGTAAGGAATATGTGCAAAGAAATTTATTTCAACCTAATTTGCAGTGACACAAAATTAGGAAATAAATCATCCATCAAGAAGAGAATACAGGGGCGCCTGGGTGGCTCAGTGGGTTAAGCCTCTGCCTTTGGCTCGGGTCATGGTCTCAGAGTTCTGGGATCGAGCCCCGCATAGGGCTCTCTGCTCCGCAGAGAGCCTACTTCCGCCTCTCTCTCTGCCTGCCTCTCTGCCTACTTGTGATCTCTCTGTCAAATAAATAAAATATTTAAAAAAAAGAAGAGAATACAGAATATATAAACTATAAGAATATCCATACAATGTAATATTATATAATAATTAAAATAACAAATAGTTATAGGAATGAACATAGCAAAAATTTTAGAACCTCATGTTGAGTGAAGAAAGCACATTTTAAGATAAGTATGGGGTGTAAAAATTTAAATAGAGTTTAGAGATACACAATCAATTTTTTATGTATTCAATTAAATAAATAAACTATAAAAGTCTGATCAAGGATACAAGAAGCATGAGTTCACAGAGAGAAAGGAGAAAAGGAGATAGAAGTGTGGGAATGAGAGCTGTAAAAATAGGGGTTGCAATTCTATATATAATTTTTACTTCAAAATATCCTAAATTAAATAACACATTTATTGGTAAGAATTGCTAAGACTGATTTGTTTCTGCATGAGAATTTCTTATGTTATTCTCTGAACTTATCTGTATGGTTAAACCATATTATATTACAATATATAGAAACATTTTTAAAAAACTGAGTGCTGTAGACCACATAATTTTTTATCATACTTCTGTGGTAAAATGAAACTATTTCATGTATCAATAACCTCCTCTTTAACATAGTCCTTTCTTTTTTGTTGTTGTTGTTATTTTTTTAATTTAAATTAAGTTAGCCAACATAGAGTAAAACATAGGCATTTTCAGTGTGAGGTTTAGAACATTTTGAACAATGATTGATCACACATATTAAAAAAATCAGTCAATACAATTTATTGAGTGACAATCTGTGCTAGTCAACCTGTTCATGTGTTTTAACAGTGCACAAGACTAAATTATTGGTCTCTAGGAATTCATGTTCTGGTGGTTAATACAAATAATGAGGTATGTAATCTTATACAGAGAGTACATTTTCATGAATAATAAAGTATTCTGCTGTGTTGGTGTGACTTATGTTTAAAACAATCATTTGAATTTAGATATAGTCTTTCATGATGAGATAAGTTCTCCAAAACATGAAGAAGAAAAGAACAAAAAGGCATTGAGTTGATGTCCCATAGGTGATTTAGAACAAAAACTCTCATTTCCTTCTAAAATGTATTTCTACCTAGAGGAGCTTAATCATATCTAAGGTACTAAGGATAATGACAGTTATGTGAGGATAATATGGAAGAATGCCAAGTCAAATTTGAAGTCACTGGTCCTTTCTATATTTATACCTCAGTCTGTCTGATTATTCTACCTTCCAGGAATAAAGCCTCTTTTCCACAGTGCCTTCAAAATTTCCTGTCTTCTTGGTCACAAAAGGATTATGAGAAATGCAGTTCTCATTCTAAGACCAGCAAGAACACCAAAGTGGCAAGACACAATAGAAAACACATACTACCTATTTGCTTTCCAAATCATATAGATCAATTAAGAAAATCATCATATGTGATCCATACTAGAAGTACCTGTGCACAGAGTTCTTAAATAAATGAAGAAAAACTTTTGTGGAAAAATAATAGGAACCCTGCTAGAATCTTACAAAAAAATAATGTAGGCAATACTGCTGATGTGGCTTATCATGTAAAATTAATTATTGAGCATCCTTTCCAATATTTTTTGAGTATGGAGATGTGAACTGTATTCACCTTAAAGTATAATGGTTTTTGAAAGGTTGGTTATTATATTATAATGTTCAGAATACTATGGTTGAATATTATTTAACATCTTGAAAATATGCCAATACAAATTTATTGTCTCAGCATCTTGGCTTCATATTTTTAAAAACACATTTAAAGTTTTCTTTCATTATCATCTAAGGAAGAAAGTCAGAATTATAGCCTAATGTAATTCTGTAAATCCACGGTGTGTTCACTTGTTTATTTATTCAATCTTGTAAATAATGAAAACATATATTTCGTATTGATAGAGGGTGAATGGTGCAACTGAAAAACTCTAATGTGTTCTGGATGAAATTTCAGAGACTTCTGACAGAGCACTTAGAGATTAGTGATACGTTGGTGGTTATTTAAGTTGAGATTTTTAAGAACGAGCGGGAATTAGGCAGGCATTAATAGATGAAAATAAATGCTGTTTATAAAAACCCAGATATGAAAGAAAGAGTATGGCATACTTGTGGAAATGAATATTTGCTACAGTTTAAGGGATATTTGAGTGAAGGAAAGGGTTAAAATGTAAGCTTTTTGCTAGCCAGGAGCCAGATGGAAAAAGGTATTTATGTGCCTTGTTAGGGTGTTTATTCTAAGTGAACTGGAGAGCCACAGACGAGTTGTAAGCAGTGGGGAAAAAATAAAATAGAAAATATATCATTTTAAAGAGCATCTTTTCCAACATCTTTGAATATTATGAAACTTATTGTAATCGTTTTGTAATATAAATTTTAAATCTGGGCTGTACAACTAAAACTAACATAAATTTGTCAATTATATCTCAGTAAAAAGAAACAAAAAACAACCGTAAAATATCTTTTTTAAAAGATTTTATTTATTTATTTATTTATTTGACAGAGAGAGAGAGAGATCACAAGTAGGCAGAGAGGCAGGCAGAAAGAGAGAGGGGAAGCAGGCTCCTCGCTGAGCAGAGAGCCTGATGCAGGGAACGATCCCAGGACCCTGAGATCATGACCTGAGTTGAAGGCAGAGGCTTAACCCACTGAGCCACCCAGACGCCCCAACCATAAAATATTTTGATACAGTGTTAGCAAGTATAAAAATTGACCAGGAGAATGAGTTGGTTGTGACTTTAATCCAAGAGTTGGGGAGTGGTGTAGGAGAGAGAAATGTCACCAGAATTATGAAAATGGATGAATGCAAGAATTTCTATGAAGAGAAAAATCAATATGGCACATTATTTATTAAATATTTTAAAAATGGGCAATTCAGTAATTAAATCTTTGAGAATTATGCAGAGACTACTGTTACCTACCGAGATCAAAAACTAGGAAGTGTGGCAAAGCTAGTCACCCTGCAACTCCATTTGTACATGCTATGGCAAAATATTTGTGGACACCCAAGTAGTCTATTGTAGGTGGTTAGATGTATTGTTCTAAAATTAAAAAAAAAAAAAAAAAAAAAAAAAGTCAAGTGTGTAGGTAAAGATTTTGTGGAGCATAGCAATGGATTGGATCGGATCTTATAGGGAGGATATATAAAAAGAGGGGGGTTGGGAGAGGGTGGTGGGGTTATGGAAATTGGGGGGGTATGCTGTGGTGAGTGCTGTGAAGTGTGTAAACCTGGCGATTCACAGACCTGTACCCCTGGGGCTAAAAATACATTATCTGTTTATAAAAAAATAAAAATAAATATTTTCTTAAAAAAAAAAGATACAAAGTCTAAGACAGGACCAGGAGGAACAAAATGCAAATACATTAACTGTTGAAGATTTCTGATACCATTGGTTTAAACTACTGTATATGTAATCAATTTAACATAGAAAACTACCACAGAAATAATGAATCTATCACCAGTAGTTGATACATGCACAAAATAAGAAAAGCGTTATGCCAATTAGGATCTTCCAGAATTAAATGTGAAAAAAAAATGTAGATTTTATGACAAAATAGATGCCACTCATTCTAAGACACGTTACAATTAATATTCAAACAAATTCATGTATCTGTGTTCCTTTAATGGCATTTACAAACATCTTTTGAGATTATTCTTGGGTTGAAAAATGACATGCCACAAATTATTTTGTTCTGTGTAAACAAAGTAACTGGAAATAAACTGCAAGGTTATATATTTTAAATAGTTATTTACTTTTTGCGCCTTAATAATGGTATACACAAACACACACACAAATATGTGAAACCCATTAAAATACGCTGAGATGCTACCGGGCATATCACAATTCTACCATAATAAAACCAAAACTCTGTGTTAAAATGAAAGTGACAGCACAAAAAGCCTCAGGGTAGAATTTCTTCTTCTACCTGATCTGTGAGAAATAAAAGGGACAGCTTTATTCCAGAAAATGTGCTAATGTTTCAATACGTAGGAGGTGATCGGTAATTCTAAATTCTTTGTAATCTGATTTAATTCGTAAAATAATTTAGAAGTCAATAGCGCTGTAAGTACACGGAACATGTTATTACAAACATTCTTCATACGGGTGATTTTTTTTTTTTTGGTTTTTATTTATCTGGGGATACTTAACCTCTACATATTTTGTGTAGTTACCATTTATTTTATATGTCCTTGACCTTTTTGTTGAAGTATAAATTACATGTAGAGGGGTGCCTGGGTGGTTCAGCTTGTTAAGCATCCAACTCTTGATCTCAGCATCATGGGATCGAGCCTCACATCGGGCTCTGCACTCAGAGGGTTTCTGCTTGAGGATTCTTTCTCTCCCTCTCCTGCTATCCTCCCCCTGCTCACACTCGCTCTCTCTCTCTCTTTTCTGTCAAATAAATAAATAAAATAAATGACATGCAGAGAATAATACAATTCAAAAATATAAAGGCTGATGAATTTTGACGAACTGAACTAACCCATGCAAAAATTACTGAGATCAAGATATGGGAAATTAACCACCTGCTGAATTTCCCTTCCAATCACTACCATGCCTCCCTCAGAATTATACTGATTTTGAAGACTGTAAATTAACTTGGGCTCTTTTTGACTATACATCATGTAATCATACTGTTTATACAAAATGTATGTTTGACTTCCCCTTAAATTTAGTACGCAGTATATTTCTATGTATTTTTTAGTTCAGTTGCAGTTTGTTGTTATTGCAGCCCACTGCGTCATTGTATGAATATACAAAACTGTATTTATCCAACCTACTGTTTCCAGACAAACGCACCATTTCCACTTAGGGTCTAATATGAACAATGATGTGTGTTTTTTTGGAGATGTCACTGTGAATCTTAAACATCCTATAATTAGAAAGAACTCACAGTATTCCTCCCTTGTGAGAGGTAAGGGTTTGTATTATCTTCAACTGGTAGATTAAGAATCTGAGAATCACATATATTGACCTACTTTGCAAGGATACATGGAAAGTATCATAAAAAGGAGCAGAATTATTATGTGAATTCATAAAGTTCCTAGGGATTACAGATACTAGGGTTCTGGGTATCTTGAGAGGACATAGAGGGATTAGAAATGGGAAGTGATAATTTAGCTGATGTGGTGGGCAGAATTCTAAAGTGGCCCTCAAGATTTCCACCCCCTGTATAATCCTCTTCTCCTGAGTGAAAGTAGGACCTGTGACTACAATGGATAAGATCTCCATGATTATGCTGTTTTATATGTGATAGGAGACAGAAATGTTAGAGTGCAAATAACTCGGTAATGAATTAATCAAAAGTAAGAGTTTCCTGGACAGGACTAACAAATCAGTTGAGCCCTATAAAATAGGGTCTGGAAGCCAGAGAAATTCTTCTGCTATTGGAAATTTCTTACAGAAAATGTCAGCCTCAGGGCACCTGGGTAGCTCAGTTGGTAAAGCAACTGCCTTCAGCTCAGGTCATGATACCAGGACATTGGGATGGAGCTGCATGCTGGGTTCCCACTTCGATCTCTCCCTCCTGCTTGTGCTCAGTCGCACTATCTCACCCTCAAATAAATAAATAAGATCTTTTAAGAAAAAAAAAAAAGGAAAAAGACCCTCTAGGGGTCGAGAGCTTCAAATATGTCACCACCAGAAACTAACTTCTGCCAACAATTTGAATAAAGTTGAAAGAAGACCCTTAGATGTAAATGAACATGGAGTCTAGCCAATATCTTATTGCTAGCCTGCGAGAATCTGAAGAGATGATTCACTACATATGCTTTGACTCCTTCCCAGCACATGGAACCATGAGATGAAAAATGGGTGCATTAAGAAACTAAGTTTGTTGTAATCTGTTTCACAGAAATAGAAATATTGACTTTGATGTAAGAAATAGTATGGTGCTGCAAAAAATACCTTAAGTGTGGGAGAGACCGGGACTGGACCATGGGCTCTGATAGAATTTGAGAGAGCACTGACTGAGAGAAAGCATAAATCAATTTAACAAAATGTTAGTGGAAATCTGGTTACTGAGGATGCTGAAGACTCAGGCTCCAAGTGAGGAACGTGTTATTGAGCAATTAGAAGAGGTAGGATATGTGTTATGTAGAAATGAATAAGTAAGTAAGAATACTTAGCAAAATTGTGCCCTGCTGTTATATAAAAAGAAAACCTTGTAAGGCATTAACTTGGATATTCTTAAGGCAATTTCCAAACAAAGTATTAAAGATACAGCCTGGTTTCATCTTGATGCTTATAGCAAAATGTGAGAAGAAAGAGATCAATAAAGGGAAGAGGTGTTAAACATTAGCCTTTCAAAATTCAAAAGATGCTAAAATTTGGAAATCGCTGCTAAAAGCATGCTACAGAGAACAGACTAAGTGCATGACCATACAGTTTTTGGCTAAAACTTCAGAAAGACCAAAAGGTCAGAATATACAGGGACCAGAGCCCATCGAAGAGATTAAGGGTATATCTCTCAGAATGTCTCAGAGGGTCCCTTGGAAGATCATTGTCTCTCAGCCATTTCAGTAGGAGCCAAAGTTAGAGAAAAGATTATCTCAGAAAGATTTGTAGCTGTGGCTTTTGTCTAATGAATTTAATCCCCTTGAAATCCATGAAGGCTCACAGAGTTCTTGGGAAAATTGTTTCAACAGGACTACTGTCAGCTTGAACTGAAAGGGACAGACCGAGTATGTAATGAAATAAGGTTGTCATTCTCACAAAATTGTGTTGGCAGAAAAGAGCATGATAAAACTAGTCAGCTGCAAACACATAATACCTTTCATGAAGAAAGGAACAATGACTCAGAGGGTAGAACAGGGTCCAGAGGTAGGTAGTGAATCATGGAGGATTATTCCCAGATCTTGAAACCTCATCTAAGAAAATCCAACATCTGTCCTGCTGGATTTCAGGATTCTTAGGGTCCAGTGACTCATTTTTACTTTTTTTTTTTCTCTCAAACCAAATATGTGTAACTGCTCTTCTATGCCTGTCCCACTATTGTATGCTGAGAGTGTTAGAGGGCTTTAGCTTTGCCCACAGATGGAAACTAACAGTCACATAACCTATACTCAGATAATTGAGATAATGAGATTTTGGACTTTCAGCTGATTTTCTAATGGGATACGACTCTTGGAAACTTTTGGTAAGGATTAATATGTTCTGCAAGTGGGAGAGAAGATGGACTGTAATATTCAGAAAGGTAAAATGGCCCCAAGATTCCTGTCCCCTGGAATACATTCTGCTGTAGTCCAGATGTTTATTCCCAAATTCATACATTGACATCCCAATTTCCTAATTCCCAATGTGTATATTAGGTAGGGCATTTGGGAGATAATTGGGATAGATAAGGTTACAAGGGTGAGGTATTTATGAGTGTGATAAGGAAAGAGCTTGCTTCCTCTCTCTGTCCTGTGCCTCCTGAGGATACAATGAAAAAGGAAAATTCTAGTCAAGGGAAATAACATCCACTTAATCTAGGAAATAGGAAATTTAAGGACATTATATAAAATGAAATTATTTCAGTATGACTATAACTAGTGGTTACAATGTTGTCATTTTTCAGACACTGTGTTTTGTATACATTAACTCATTTATATTTCACAATGACATTACCAAGTAGGTTCTACTCTTACTGCCATGTTGCAGATAGAGAAATTAAGGTGAAAAGAGATTTTACATAACTTGTCCAAAGTCATCCAGCTAATAATCATTATAAGTAGAATTAAAATTCAGATAAATTACCTGCAGAAATCTATGAAGTTCTCACCATAAAGATCAGAGACAGTTTCAGAAGTTTTATACTTTTGGTTTCTTAAGTTTTAATTTTAATTCCAGTTAACATATGGTGTTTTATTAGTTGCAGGTATACAAAACAGTAATTCAACACTTCTGTACATTACCCAGTGCTCATCATAACAAGATATCCCCATCCTTAATCCCCATCACCTATTCAACCCGTTCCCTACCCTATCTCCTCTCTGGTAACCATGAGTTTGTTCTCTATAACTAAGAGTGTGTTTCTTGATATCCTTCTCTCTCTCTCTCTCTCTCTTTTTCCCCTTCATTCATTTATTTCTTAAATTCCACATATGAGTGAAATCAAATGGCATTTGTTTTTCTCTGACTTATTTTGCTTAGGATTATACTCTCTAGCTCTATCCATGCCACTGCATATGGCCATATTTCATTCTTTTTTATGGCTGAATAATATCCCATTGTTAGATAGATAGATACAGATGATAGAGATGATATAAATATAGATATAGATATGGATAGATATAGACTACATCTTCTTTATCCATTTGTCAGTTGATGGACTCTTGGGCTGCTTCCATAATTTCGCTATTGTAAATAATGCTTCCATAAACATTAGGATACATGTACTCCTTTGAATTAGTGTTTTTGTATTCTTTGGGTAAATACCCAGTAGTGAAATTGCTGTATTGTAGGTAGTTCTATTTTTAACGTTTTTGGGAACTTCCACACTGTTTTCTAGAGTGGCTGCTCCCGTTTTCATTCCCATCAACAATGCACAAGGATTCCTTTTTCTCCCCATCCTTGTCAGTACCTATTGGGTTCTTTTTTTTTTTTTTTTTTTTTTTTTTTTTTTTAATTTATTTGACAGACAGATCACGAGTAGGCAGAGAGGCAGGCAGAGAGAGAGGAGGAGGCAGGCTCCCTGCTGAGCAGAGAGCCCGATGCGGGACTCGATCCCAGGACCCTGAGATCATGACCTGAGCTGAAGGCAGAGGCTTTAACCACTGAGCCACCCAGGCGCCCCACCTATTGGGTTCTTTTGTGTAATTGATTTTGGCCATTCTAACACGTGTGAAGTAATATTTCATTGTGGTTTTGATTTATACATGCCTGATGATGAATGATCTTTTCATTTTTTTGTTGGCCATCTATCTGTATGTCTTCTTTGGAGAAAAGTCTGGTTCCTGTCTTTTGCCCATTTTTAATTGGATTATTTAATTTTGGGGTGTTGAGTTGCAAAGTTCTTTATATATTTTGGATAATAACCTTATTGCATGTGTCATTTGTAAATATCTTCACGTATTCAGTAGGTTGTCTTTTAGTTTTGTTGATAGTTTCCTTTGCTGTGCAGAAGATTTTTATTTTGCTGTAGTCCCAGTTCTGTTTTTGTTTGTTTGTTCGCTTGCTTTTGTTTCCCTTGCCTTAGGAGACATATCTAGAAAATGTTGTTGGAGCAAATGTCAGAGAAACCATTGCCTATGTTCTCTTCTCAGATTTTTATGGCTTCAGGTCTCACATATAAGTCCGTAATCCATTTTGAGTTTATTTTGTATGGTGTAAGACAGTGATCCAGTTTCATTGTTTTGTAGGTTGCTGTCCAGTCAATGCCATTTGTTGAACAGACAGCCTTTTTCCCATTGCATATTCTTGCCTCCCTTATTGAAGATTAATTGACCACGTAATTGTGGGTTCTGTTCTACTGATCTATATGTATATTTTTGTGCCAGTACTATACTGTTTTGATTACTACAAATTTTTGTGGTTTAACTTGAAATCTGAAATTGTGATACTTCTAGCTTTGTTTTTCTTTCTCAAGATTGTTTTGGCTACATGGAGTTCTTTGTGGTTCTATATAAATTTTAGGGTTGTGCTCTAGTTCTATGAAAAGGCTATTAGTATTTTGGTAGAGATTGCACTAAATCTTTAGATTGCTTTGGGTAGTATGGGCATTTCAACGATCATTTTTCTTCCAATCCGTGAGTATGGAATATCTTTCCATTGTTTGTGTTGTCTTCGATTTCTTTCATTTATGTTTTATAGTTTTCAGAGTACAGGTCTTCCACCTCCTAAGTTAGGTTTATTCCTGGTATTTTATTATTTTGGATGTATGTAAATAGGATTATTTTCTTTGTTTATCTTTCTGCTGTTTCATTATTAGTGTATAGAAATGCAATGGATTTCTGTACATTGATTTTGTATTCTGTGACCTTACTGACTTCATTTATCATTTCTAGTAGGTTTTTGGTGGAGTCCTTAGGGTTTTCCACATATAGTACGATGTCACCTGAAAATAGTGAATGTTTACTTCTTCCTTACCAATTTGAACATCTTTTATTTATTTTTTTTAAGTTGTATGACTGCTGCAGCTAGGACTTCCAGTACTATGTTGAATAAAAGTGTTGAGAGTGTTCCTGACCTTAAAAGAAAAGCTCTCAGTTTTTCCTTATTGAATATGATGTTAGCTGTGGGTTTTCCATATACAATCTTTATTATATTATGAGGTATGTTCCCCCTAAACCCACTTTGTTGAAGGTTTTTATTATGAATGAATGCTGTACCTTGTTAAATGCTTTTTCTGCATTTATTGAAATGAACCTAATTATTTTCATTGCAAAACTGTGACCATCACATGGAATGACCTAAAGACATACAGAAGGGAACCTTCTCATCATGACGATCTCTGCAGGGAGGTGGAAGAATAATCTCATACATTAGAGCTCAGGCTGGTGTACCCAAATCCCTGGAACTCTTGTTTTCTCAAGCAGATCCATAGGTACATTGTTTTTTCAAAAGTCAATCAAGTATAAGACTAGATCTAAATTTGACCTAAAATAATATTTATGGCATGAAAAAATTAAGATTTTTTATCTGTGACTTAAAACTCTATGGTTTTGGGGTGCCTGGGTGGCTCAGTGGGTTAAAACTCTATGGTTTTATCTTATGGAATTTCAAATCATTTATGACTTTCATAAGTGATAGATATGTTGGTGTGTATCACATTTGGTCTTTCGTTTAAACATGTATTCAGAATTAGCTAATGTGATTCAAATTATTAAAAGCAGCATATAATATTAGAACGTTCTAGCTGCATATATGTATTACAGCATACTGAAATTTTTACCAAGGTCAAGTCATCATCTGGTAATAGTTCCTTTTGTTTTGTTTTAACTTTGTGAGGAACTATAACAAAATTCATTAGTAATATCTTACTGATAAGAAGAGAGAATATAACTATTAACAATGGCAAAGACTCTTAAGACTTTGGTGAAGACTATCTCCATGCATTTGCTTCCTCATCTGGAAATGGAGCTTCCAATGGTAGCACCCTCATGACTGCAATATAGCTCTTTGCTACTCACTCAATGTGATCTGTGAACATAAGCACCAACCAGGAACTTGTAAGAAATTCAGAACTTAGGGCACAATCCCAAGCCTTCTGATTTGCAATTTGAACTTTAATAATCTTTAATAATATTGGGTGATTCTTATGTATATTAAACTTTATGAACTACCAATACAGCTGCTCCTTTCAGTTATCCTCTCTATCACCTTATCATAGCATCTTAGTGTACCTAAATCATTTCATTATTACCTCATATCAATTGGCTTTTACTACATGAAGTTTTTTTGTTTTTTTTTTTTTAAAGATTTTATTTATTTATTTGTCAGAGAGAGAGAGAGAGGGAGAGAGAGCAAGCACAGGCAGACAGAGCAAGAATGGCAGGCAGAGGCAGAGGGAGAAGCAGGCTCCCTGCTGAGCAAGGAGCCCGATGTGGGACTCGATCCCAGGACACTGGGATCATGACCTGAGCCGAAGGCAGCTGCTTAACCAACTGAGCCACCCAGGCGTCCCTACATGAAGTTTTTTTTAATTTAGCTCAATTAAAATGTACAATTTCATAGATAAAAGGGATTAAGAGGTAAAACCTCCATTTATAAAACCAATAAGTAATGCTGATGAAAAGAACAGAAAAGGGACGGTGACTACAATCATCATGGTGAGCACTGAGTAATGTGTAGAATTGTTGAGCCAATATGTTGTTCACCTGAAACTGATATAATATTGTATGTTAATTATACATTAATAAGCAATTTAAAGTATAATTATAAGACTAAGATTCACTTCAAAATTAAGTGGATGACTATATGAACATTTAAAACATAAAATATAAAAGTAAAGGAGGAGGAGAAAGAAACAAATTGCATTTAAAGGCTCATCAATTGCTTGGAATTTATCAACCAAAAAAGCACAGTCTTTCCTTTGCCATTTGATTTGTATTTATAGCCTGCAGTATGATCAGGGATGAAAGGAAAAGTACAGTGACTGTGTACAAAATTTGATTGATGTTCTGTGTAATGGTCGAAATATAGAGGCTATTGCAAAGCACTGTCCAGCACTTTGGGACTTTAAGAAAGCAAAACAAGAAAATATGAATTATTGCAGCATTTCCTAGAACAAAATACATCAGAGTACAACATAAGTAAACCATGGTTCAATGACTTTTTTACTCTACAAAAAGAGATTTAGATCATGATGTATATGAAATAAAATGCCTTAGATATATTTACCTACAAAGTCACCCATAGGGTACCATGA
Organism: Enhydra lutris kenyoni; assembly: GCF_002288905.1. Taxonomy (NCBI): domain Eukaryota; kingdom Metazoa; phylum Chordata; class Mammalia; order Carnivora; family Mustelidae; genus Enhydra; species Enhydra lutris. The sequence continues at coordinate 19,250,544 of NW_019154116.1, read as the reverse complement.
AAGGAAGTCAAGTGAGGGATCATTGATGATGGTCAGAGCCGGTGTGATAGATTCCTAAGTATCACAGTACAGCCTGAGTGCAAAAACCATCTGTGGTATTGCTGGGAAGGAATTTGTAACACCAATGTCAGTATCATCCTCCCCATGTGTTTCTTAAGCAACTTTTATCTTTCCTTTTCTTTCCTTTCCTTTCTTTTTTTTTTTTTTTTTCTGGTCCTGACTGAGATTGTTATTACCTTTCCAATATTCTTTCATTCTCTGCTATATGGAATGATTCATATATCATACACTGTCCACCTTCCCATCTTTAGAAACAGACACATACAGATGTGACTTCATTTTAAAGTGATAGAGCTTCTGGAATCTGAGTTTATATTAGATTTAGTAAGTATTCCACAGAGGAATAGCACCAACAAGAAGTACAGGTAGGGGCACCTGGGTGGCTCTGTGGGTTAAAGCCTCTGCCTTCGGTTCAGGTCATGACCTCAGGGTCCTGGGATAGAGGCCCACATTGGGCTCTCTGCTAAGTAGGGAGCCTGCTTCCTCCTCTCTCTCTGCCTGCCTCTCTGCCTACTTGTGATCTCTCTCTCTGTCAAATAAATAAATAAAAATATTAAAAAAAAAAAAGAAGTACAGGTAGATAGACACATAGGCAGTAGAGAGGTAGATAGATATAAATATATATACATATGTATGGAAAGAAATTTATTTCAAGAAATAAGCTCATTCAGTTGTAGAGGCTTGGTGAGTTCAGAATCTGATGGGGGAAGCCTAAAAGCTGTTAAGTCTGTTTAAGTCCAAGGCAATCTGCTGGAGAATCCCTTTTGCTAGAGAAGTCAACCTTTGAGTTCTAGTCAGGCCTTCAACTGATTGGTCAAGGCCCGCTCACATTATGGAGGACAATCCACTTTACTCAAAGTTTACAGATTTAAATGTGTATCTCACCAAAACCACTCCTGCAGAAACATGCAGAACATTTGGCCAAATATTTGAGCATTTTCCTCAGAAATGTTGACAATTAGAATTAATCATCGCAGTTGTTTAAAAAAGGAATTTTAAAAAGTGGAAAAGCTGCTTAAAGTTTGCCTGAAGACATTAGGTAAAACTGGAAAGATGATACCTCAGAAGAATTGACACTTACAAAAATAGTAATTAACTTCACAATATTAGTTATTAGTTTATACTGAATTTATTAGCATGCCATCTTTCTTCATCAGATTTCATTTATGATAACCTTATATCATCTTTATAACCATAATATTTAACCACATTGATGTAAAAGGCATATACATCTGTGTATGTGCATTTCCTGTTCATAATCTCAATAAATTATACCATTCATCCATTCACTTATTTGCTCAAAAATACTTATTGATTATTTATTTGTGTCAGACACTCTTTTAAGTGCTTGGGAAACACAGAGTGAACACAACGGAAAAAATTATAATCATTCACCATATTTCTGAAGGTAGAAAACTCAAAATTTTGCAGCATCTTGAACATTTTTATCTTGAAAGTCTACCCATTACGTACTCCATATCTCTTGAATATATCTACTTTTCTCCCCTTCAACATGTCTAAATTGCTATCTCACTGGTCAGTTACTTTCAGGATTTTTTTCCTTGAACTCAAAAGCATCACAGCTTGCTAACCACAGTAAATAATTCTAACATTATTACTTCCTTGTTGCGAACATTAAATGAAAACAAACAAACAAACAAAAACAAAAAACAAAAGCCAAACACAACAGGAGAACCCTGAAACCAAAATTATTCACTTTAGGTCACATTTGACGGTGATATTTACATCACTTATGATTCCTTATCTGCAGCTTGTCTCAACGGAGTGGAGCAAAACACTCTGCTATGTGTCTTCCCACCATCATTTATGTACAATATAACCCAATATCCACACACATGAGAGAGGGAGTGTTAAAAGTCAAATTTCAATGTTAGTCGCTTGCTTCCTTCAATTAAAATAAATTCTGTATCTCAGTTGCCTGTCAGCCCTCTATGACCTTGCCCCTTGCAGCTCTCTGCCTGAATCTTATCCCACTTATTAACACAATCTTCTCCAGCCACATGAACTTAAGAATGTGCATCTTCTCTTCTATATACCTGGATCCTGAACACGCACTTCCAACCCAGAGGTACTTGTTCTCCATTGACAATTCACATACATATTTCAAGTTTCCGCTTAATCATCAATTTCTTAAACTCCTAAAGTATGGTAGATATTATCATATGGTTCTTCAACTTCATACTTCATCGCATAGCACTAGTAATTTCATAAGCATATATCAGTAGTTGTTTCTTGGCTCTATTTTCCAATCAGACAATAAGCTTCATAAAGTATGTAATCTGGTCTGCCTTATTGATTCCATTGCCTTAGCAGCAAGGTTTGAACACAGCATGTGTTGAATTAATACAGGGGTAAAAGATTATTTACGCATAGAAACAAGTACTTAAAAGAGAGTGTTTTTTAATGACCCATATATTCCCATTTATTCCCTATTCATACTGTATTTGAATCTACTAGTATTTTATTCTCAGGTAATGTCTTTCTCCTTCTTTAAATTGTATGGGTCAAATTTCAACTTCTCTCTCTACTTTTTCTCAGCTTCCTATTTGTATTCTTACTGAGATCAGCTTGGACACAAACTCTTGCTTGAGTTTGTCATAAAACCTAGTCAACTCACGTTTGCCAAACAATTCCAATGTTAAAGCATCTAGTCTTACATTACCAAATACATCATCTCCTTTTGAGTGTCCATGTCTCAATCTTCTAATTACTTTTTTATGATTACTTAGCTTTAATTTTTACCTAAAATTATTTATGTATTCCCCAGACCAAAAGGGAAACCTCTTGAGAGCAGCAACTTTTGTTACTTTATTTTCCACTGATTCTGCATTTCTAGATCAGTGTTTAGCACATGCTAAAAATTAATAAACAATACCGTTTCATTGACTATGTCCTGTGCCATTATATATTTCAACAAAATATATTTTTTGAATACAGATCCATTTAATAACAGTAGAGGGGTGCCTTGGTGGCTCCATTGGTAAAGCCACCAAGTCTGGATTTCAGCTCAGGTCATGACCTTAGGGTCACAAAACCGAGCTCTGTGTCAGGCTCCACACTAAGCATGGAGTCTGCTTGAGATTGTCTCCCTCTCTATTCTGCTCCTCTCCCTGCTCATGCTCGCTCACTCTCTCTCTAGAATAAATAAATAAATAAAATCTTTAAAAAATAATAATAATAACACCAGAGGGGCAACTGGGTGGCTCAGTCAGTTAAGCATGTGCCTTTGGCTCAGGTCATGATCCCAAGGTCCTGGGATCGAGACTGTCATCTGGCTCCCTGCTCAGTGGAGAGCCTGCTTCTCTCTGCCTGCCCTTCCCCTGCTTGTGCTCTCTAGCTCTCTCTCTCTCTCTGTGTCAAATAAGTAAATAGAATCTTAAAAAAAAAAAAAAGTAGAAAGGAATGTGAATAACACTTGTTTTCACTGTTTCAGTTATTTTTTTTTAAACTACTGACTAAGTGATAAAACCATTTTCTATGATCTACTACTTACCTGGCATTATAAATAGGGTATTTACGGGGCACCTGGATGGCTCAGTGGTTTAAAGCCTCTGCCTTCGGCTCAGGTCATGATCTCAGGTACTGGGATCGAGCCCCGCATCGGACTCGCTGCTCAGCGGGGAGCCTGCCTCCTCCTCTCTCTTTGCCTGCCTCTCTGCCTGCTTGTGATCTCTCTCTGTCTTAAATAAATAAATAAAATATTTTTTAAAATAAATAAATAAATAGGGTATTTATAATCAGATAAATACATTTTGCTTCTGTCTGATAATAGCATGTCTAGGAAATTAAAAACTCAGTAAAATAAATTCTTAAGCATACCATGATAGATATGACCAAAATGTGTTACACTGTGTAGGATAACTGTGCAAATTAACAAAAGCTAATGATTCCAAGAACAGAGTGTTGAGCTTGTCAGGACAGAGTGCACAAAGTTCCACAAATGTAATGCTTTGAAGTTTCAGTGACCTCATCAATAAAATAGGGATAATAAATTCTCTCTCATCTGTGGTGATTTTGAAGATTTAAAGATTTGAAAATTCCTGACGTATGTTAAATAATAAATGCTACCTACTAGGATTGTACCCATATTAGTACATATGAGATAGTACATCGTGTACTGAATCATGAATATTTAGATATGTTGGTTACAACATTTTTTCTATATTTGAGGTATGGATATATTTGAATTCAAGTGTAAAAGTAAATATGACCTCTGAAATAAAATGGAATTCTGCACTTTTCATGACAACCTGTAGTTATTTCAGAAATGCCAGAATTATAGTTTCATTACCTACTGATACTTGATGAATCAGAGGGGGAAAAATCAAGAAAGACATAATTCATATGAAACAAACTCAAAAGATGTGTATGTAGTACTATATAAAACTTTTGGACAAGTTATTTTATACAGAGTTCTGAGCAATTTAGACTCTAACTGCCCTTGGCCAATATAAGTACTTAACAAAGATAAAGTTAAAAAAGGCTGTATCTTACTTTTCTTTAAATATGAATTTCTAAATCTTTTACTGAGCTGAGTAGGTTACATCTGTGGCATGTAGAATGATATTAAATAAACATGTTGTGTCAAATATATGTTATTCTTAATTGCAACCTTGACTTACAAAATTAAAGAAACTGTAAAATTCAAATTAGCTAATTAGGTTACTGGCATGGCATATTATTTTGCAGAAGAGAACGAACAGAAACAGGTGTTGAGACGGGTCTTCAAATGTTCATTTTTTTCTGTTATTTGATAATTTTTGTCTCCATATAGTATATATAATAAGTGGATATATTTTCCTATTATCATTCTAATTAATACATATATTTAAAACATATATTATAACACATGAACCTTTCTGGTGGAAAATAAATTACAACTGGTAAGATAGTAAGAGATTACAAAAATATAAACATTTGCTCCAGGAATCTTTACTTGCTGAACAATATGCACTATTTAATGATACACAATATTACTCAACCCTAAAAAATAAGTAGACACAGAATGCAGTGCTCAGACTTTGCTGCTTTGAGACAGACTTTTGAAGTTTCTTCCACTAATTTACTAAGTGTTTGGCCTTAGACAAATTACTTTGCTTGGACCAGCTTTGGTTTCCTTGTTTTTTCAAAAAAAGATTGATTTATTTATTTATTTGAGAGAGAGAGCAAGAGTGGGAGGGGCAGAAGGAGAGAGAGTGAAAGAGAGAGAGAATCCCCATCAGACACCATGCTGAGTGCAGAGCCCAACACAGGGCTTGATTTCATGACCCTGAGATCATGACCTGACCCAAAACCAAGCATCGGATGCTTAACCAACTGTTCCACCCAGGTACTCCCGGTTTCCTCATTTTTAAGATGTAAATAGTAATAGCGTCAGCTTATATAATTGACATAAGTTTGAGATGATATATACTATCACACTAATAATAAATGAACACTTGATAGATCAGTTACTATCACTCAAATCAATAATAAACAATTATTGAATACCATTAGTAAGTGCTAGAATCTTCTTTCAGTTTTACCCACTTGGTTATACAGCCACCACATTTTAAAGTAAGCAAATGTATAATTATGCAAAACTTATAAATATATTTAACTTAAGACTAACATTAAATAATTTCTTGTAAAATGTATTTTACTGAAAAAGAATACAGGTGGAGCAGGAATAAATTCTAAATAGTCCGTGGTTTGATTCTAAAATTCTCAAATATCTACAAATCACCATCTATTCAGTCAACTAAAAGATGCTGTTGGAAATAGTAATTTATATTTCTCCTGCTTCCTCTTTATTCCCCATTTGGCCTGTAATTACATTAAGGTTGCTATCAGCAGAATACTTCCCACAGTGCATCCCTATGAAATAATTGCTCCACACGGCATATAAAAGGTTTATATTCAGACTGTTATTTTGGGTTCTTTAGCAACACAAATGCACCTGTTCTCAACACAATTAGGATAAGCCATATTGAAGATAATCAAAACAAATAATGAAAAATTGTTTGCTTGATTTGGAAAATAAGGCATAATGCCTACTCAGGCATTGGCAAAGCTTTGATAGTGATGCTGTGCAGAATTAACATATTTAATGAAAATTGATTTTGTTTATGTACAGAGGTAATGGATATGCCTGCATAATTTCTGGGCATTGGCTCTTAGTTATTAATTATTATTTTATAATTTACCCAAGACAATTCAAGCCAAAGGTAGCATCTGTTTGGCACTGAGGTTCTACTTACATTTAATTTTCCAGTTCAAGAGAAATAGCTACAGAGAGTCAAATAAACTATTCAAGGTCACAAAAACAATAATCTGCCTTGATTAGAGATCTACTGCAGCTCAGATAGTCAATTATAGGAGTTTACCAGCAAAATAAATTCTTGTTCACATATAATATACAGAAAAAAGTGGGAGAGTAGATAAAGAATTGGACTATCTGTTTTTTTTTTTTAATACAAATCCCCTTTCCCTCCAAAACTTCTAAAAAGACATTCACAATTCTAAGTCAATTTTGTATTCCCTCATTATCTTTCCAACCAGACTCAGGAAATAATAAAAAAGTAATTTACAGTGCCTGTGCTATCAAATCATAAGTAATCCTCTGAATTAATAATTAGATATCTGAATAACTTTATACAGGTGACTAAAATTGAATAAAAAATTTTGGAAACTTTAAAAATTTAGTTTAAAATACTAAGCCTCTACACCACTATCCAGATTGGTACACCTTCTAAAAATTAGTCAATTTATGCATACTTGACATTTGCATACTGCCTTTGCAGTTTAAAATTCATGTAACATTTAATTTTACTCTAAACAATAATCACAACAGAGATTTTGTTAACATTATTACTTCCCAGAAGTTATCTGTATTGAAACTGGATGAAGAAATTGAGATGAAGAGAGAAATTCTTGTATTAAATAAGTGACATGGAAGGAGTTAGGTTTTTTGACTATTGTATTATAATCCAGGACTGTATATCTACTTCATTTTCTGCTAACTCTCTAATGTTAATCTCATTGTGAAGCTCAGATCAATCAATATTGGATGAAATGAATTTTACTGAATTCTCCTGCTCTTTCTACTTATTATACATTACTTCTTCATTCAGATATATATTTTTTAAAATGTATGATCCTAAGTATATTACTTCATGAAATTTTGCAATTTTACAGAAAATTATCTTAGGCACCAAGCAGTGTTTGAGTTTCTGTCATTAGGTGGCTCTAAAAATACAGTGCAAATACTATTTTTAAGGGATTTGTCTTCCTTTAGATAATTAAGTTATAGGACTAGTTAAAAATAGAATATATCAACATATCATACTGCAGGAGAAACCATCTAATCATAGCTTTGTGTTCTGTAGTATACAATTATGCATACTAAATGTAACCCATGCAGAATTTAAAAGGAATAACCTCTAGCGTTAATAACAATTATGTATTTTAGATTGGTATTTTTAAAGCAGTTATCTCTCTCCTTGGATAGCATACATTTTGATTTCTCTTAAGAATAAGTTTTCATAACCCAATCACCCTCTCTCTACCCCCAGCCCCAGCAACCCTCAGTTTGTTTTGTGAGATTAAGAGTCTCTAAGTTTTCAGAAAAATTTCTCTAAAGACTAGTATATGATATACTAACTGACATAAATTTGAAAATTTAATAACCAGAAAAAGGTGAAGAGAAGAGAATGTATTGCCTCCTCATTGCTGTAGAGTTAATGAAGCACTATAGTAAGTACATGGCTTTTCATGTCCACAGTATAGGTTCATATGACACCTACTATCATTTGAGTTTAATAATTTTATTTAAGTATGTACTATCTTTCTCTATACACACCCCACATCCCCACATCTTTATTTATTCATCTATTGATAGACACTTAGGTTGCTTCCAGATCTTGGCTATTGTAAATAATGCTGCAGTAACATAGGGGTGCATTATCTCTGTGAACTGGTGTTTTGTTTCCTTTGGATAAATACCCAGAAGAGGAATTGCTTGACTTCAATGGCATTTTTCACAGAACTGGAAAAAAGAATCTTAAAATGTGTATGAAGCACAAAAGACTGAATAACCGAAGCCATCTTGAGAAGAAAGAACAAAGCTGGAGGGGTGCCTGGGTGGCTCAGTTGGTTGAGCATCCGACTCGATTTCAGCTCAGATCATGATTTTAGGGTCATGAGATCAAGCCTTGTGTTGAGCTCCACACTCAGCATGGAGTCTGCTTGAGATTCTGTCTCTCCCTCTCCCTCTGCCCTTCATCCCACTCATGCTCAATCTCTCTATAAATAAATAAATAATAAAATCTTAAACAAACAAACAAAAAAAAAACTGGAGGTATCACACATCCTTGATTTCAAGCTATACTACAAAGCTATAGTGATCAAAACAGTATGGTACTGGTAGAAAAACAGACACATAGATCAACAGAATAAAGAACCCAGGAATAAACCCATACATATATGGTCAATTAATCTACGACAGAGGAGGAGAGAATATACTATGTGGGAAAGACAGTCTCTTTAGTAGATAATGTTGAGAAAACGGACAGCTACATGCAAAAGAATGAAACTGGACTGCTATTTTATACCATATGCAAAATAAGATCTCAGTTTTTATCATATTTCTCATAAGAAGTTGACCAGAGTTAAATAAGTCAGAAATTATACAACATGATTTAAATTTTTCTGAAAATTGTGACATGAAGTTAAAAATTAAAAAAAAAAAGAAGTTAAATGTTTGAATAGTACCCATAAATTAACTTTTAATAGAACACATAACTTTTGTAGATGAGGTGGAGAAGTAGTGTATTTTTAGAGTGAAATATTCCTTAGTGAAAATGTCGGAGAGAAGAAAATGTGCCAGAAAGATTATCAAATCAGTACTTTACAATATACCACCATTAAGCTTCACTTTCTTTTCATCAAATACCTAATTGAAAACACACTCTACAAAATTCATCAGGACTTCAAGTTCATTCTATAAAAAATCAGGTATCTAAAGATAGAGAAATTATTGAAAAACATGTTTACACCCTGCTCCCTTATTATATGAAATGATTATTTGACAAAGAACTACAACTGTGAAAAACGCCAGAGTACATTCACAGATGCAAAATAGCTTGATTACACTGTACTTCAACTGGGAGTCCAAAAAGCCAGTTGATTCGTGAGTGTTCACTAAAGCCAGCTTCTGAAAAAGAGCTGTCAGTGATTCAATTTTCTAAGGAAAGAAATTGTTGAAAGGAGACTGAAATGGGTCTAAAACTGTCACCTTTAGGAATCAAATATCCCGAGTACTAAAGACCCGCTGTGGATAACATTTAAGCAAATATTTTCCTTTTCAATTTTAACACAATCAGGACTTTATAAATTGGGAGGGGGAGTTATGATCTGTTTTTCCTGAGCATTAAGTTTTCCACTTCATTTTATCAAGATTAAAGCATAAAGAAATCTTATGTGTGTCTAGAAGGAATAGAAGGAAATCCAAAGTTTCTACTTTCTATAGAATTTAAATTTTAATTTACTAAAGACGCATTGCATGGATCTTGATACATAACTTTGAAAAATATAACTGATATTCTTTCAAATAGAGTGTTTCCTTTTAGAAAAAAAAATTTTCTTAGTCACGCCAATTTCAGACCGAGAATTGAAGAATTCTGCCTGAAGTACAGGGCTGTGGGGAAACTGTGCAGTAGAACCCACAGTGCTCCTATGCACTGAATCAGACGCTGACCATTAAACAGTGGAATGTCCAAGATTGTTACTTTGTTCTTAGTCTACAGTGGAATGCCCACAATTGTTACATTGTTCTTTGTCTACTGATTATGTTCCCTATAAAGTAAAACTGTTTAAAACCACCACTAGTAGTTGGAAGAACTTTACTCAAACCTGCTACTTTGATTCTTCACCATATGCTAATATATATACACCTACATAGCTAACATAAAAAGAGATCAGCCTTGAAAATGCCCTGAGCAGATAAAACTAGTTCAGTCATACAAACAAAGCTTAGTGTTTAGCTTATTTTGCAAGACTAACTTGACCCAGTCATTTCTTACTTATGCCTCTAGAAATCATAAGCAAAACAAACTATTCCCCAAGGGTGATCTGAGGTAACCACTGACCAATTCCCTATCATTTAAGAAAATTCTGAAGAGTCAATCTCTATGAAGAATAAATGGTCACTGCCTTCTCACTACATGTTACTTTATAACAATATATCTCAGAACCTCATTCAATGTTTTGGTTTGAGTGCTCTTGGTTTGCAAACTGTCTTTTTGGTGTGTGCATAATAAATTTTTACTAATTATTATTTCAGTGACTCGTTTTTACTTCAATTTCTGAACTTTTGACATTATAAAATATTACTAGATATATTAGATATAAATATGTATAATATATAAATATATGTGATTAATTCTGAAAGTTATTGAAAAATTGGTATCTGTCCATTAGAATTACCGGTTAGAGTTAAGAAATAAAAGAGACACTTTTAGTTGTTTGTTTTCAACATGAAACAAAGAATGCTTAAGAAATATATCTGAGTAATAATAAACTAGGAAAACATCTCTCTGCAGATTCAAAATAATTTCTCCTGTGTGGAGAAAATGTCAGACATATAGAAATCAATATTATACACAATAGCTAGGAGTATGGGATTAGTACTGTGAACAACTTTGAATATTATATTTTTTACCTAAATTTTTTTATATAGTAAATTTGGTAACAAACTAAACTGATCTTTAGAAGATATTTATACAATGATACTGCATTCCAATTTATGTACCCATATTTAAAAAATGCTTTTTGTATCTGGAAATAAAGATGTATAACTTATCTTTTATTTAAAAATATGACTTTAGGAACACCTGGGTGTCTCTATCATTTAAGTGTCCGACTCCTGACTTCAGCTCATGTCATATCTCAGGGTCCTGAGATTGTGCCCCATGTCAGCGAGTCTGCTTGAGATCCTCTTCCTCCCTCTCCCTTTGCTCCTCCCTCCTTATAAAATAAATGAATAAATCTTTTTAAAATTAAAAAAATAAAAATAAAAATATGGCTAGCTGAATATCTGTATACAGAGTTATTTTGCAACTTTTTTTTCCTTTTAGTAGGAAATCAATAAAAAGATTAAGTACTAGTTTTAAATTGCTCAGCAATAGGGAATTTATAAGAGAAACCTTATAAATTAAGATTATGAAGTTTAGGGAAATGTTCTTAAAAGAACTGTAACAAATTTTGAATTTTTGAAATTTTGATTATTTCTAAGATTTCACTTTTCCACATTCTTACTCTTCTCAATGACTTATTCTAAAATAATAATACAATTTTCAAAGCATTAAACATAAAAGGAAATTCCACATGCATCATCAAATATACACAGGAAGGACAGCCATTATTTTCTTCAATTAGAACATGCACAAGGAGGGTTGGTGAATTTGAGATTTGCTTAAAGGTGATGAACAGAGTAAAAATAATAATTGATATATAATATATATCATCAAATAATAACTTGTGGTCACAATCAGCCCCAATCTCATGGTATAGCACAGTAAAAATTTCTATTTTGCTTAAGGAAGAAGTCAGTGTTCTGCGTTGTACATAGTAATATGATACATATATAGAGAGAAAGATTTTATATATGCATAATGCATATATACAAAATTATATATGCATTATATATTATATAGATGTACATTATGTTAAAATATGTATTACATACGTAAAATATGATATAATATAAATATATGTGTATATGTATATGAACTTGCCCATATATGGATTACGTACTACATATATGTAGTATGTAATATGTACATGCGTATACTACATTAGTGGAAACACGATTTATACCACATCCTATGGAAGTTACTGGATTTGTAATATATGTTTGCATGAAAATACACCACAAAAACACCCAGGCTGAGCCCTGCCCCACAGGCCTACCTGGACCCCGAGAACTTCCGAGAGGGGCACCTCCAGCTCACCCAGTAGGTCGAGAGCAGGACGGCGAGGTCAGCATCGAATGCTCAGGAGACACCCAGGGGAGTTCAGACACCGCGGCTGCCAGGACCTGCTCACGGATCACGCCCAGAAGATGTTCACGGAGCTGCCAGTTTGGCGCTTCTGCAGACACAGCCCAAGCAGCAGGGGTTGGCTCCACGCAGACGTTTGTGGCCACAAAACGCCCCGGGGACTCAGGCCAAGAAGAAGCGCTCAGGGCAGCCGGCGTCAGGCAGGCGGGCCTGGAAGGCTGAGCGCGCGCCCCCCGCCCGCACGTGCTTGTGCGTGATGACGTCAGCAGCCCCCGGGCCCTGCACGCTTTGCAGTCAAGAGCCTCGGGTAGCTGCTGTGGCCTGGGCAGGGGCTGCCACGTGCACGAGACTCGCTTCTCCTTCTTCTTCCTCCCAGACTGCGCAGGCAGCTGGGGAAGGCCCTGGCGAGGCCGCCACGCTGGGGCTCTCGCAGGCGGGCCGCTGGCGGAATGTCGGGACGACCCACCCTGTTCGGTCAGCAGTGGGTCATGCGAGAGTCCCACCTGTTTCCTCCTGGAAACTGGGGAGAGACCCCTGCCTCAGGTGGCGGGTCCTGGTTTGTATCCTCATGCCTTTGGATGGTTCCAAGGAAGGGAAGAGCGGGGGCGCCAGAACCTCTCGGTTCCTAAGGCCGCAGCGGCGTGAGCCAGGCCGTCCTGAGCCTGAGCGCTGCAGCGCCAAGGCCCCCGGAGCCCGAAGCTTGGGTTCCCTGTGCTGGACACAGATGCTGAGTTTGTTCTGTAAACAATCAGCTGTTTTGTGATTCGGGAATGTTCAGGGTTAAAAGCAGACACAAAATTGTGCTTTTTTTAAGAGACAAGCTCTTTTTTAAGAGACAGGCTCAGTCTGGGATTGCAAATTGCCTCTTACCTTGTATATGACAGTGTATCTTCAAATAAATTTATTTTGCAGTAATGTAAAAGTAAAAATAAAAACCCATATGCATCCTTGATCGCTCCCATTGTCACTGAGAGTGGGCATAGGAGTCGGACAGTGGCTCATAGACTCAGGGTAGAATATAGAATTTTCATTAGAAATTAAGTTATCAAATCAAGTCACATGGTGGTTTTTAAATTGATCTTACAAAATTTTAACTCACCCTTTCCCCAAGGACGAAACTCACCCTTTATCCACTCGGATCAACAAGCTTGGAATCTATAATCTGGGTAATGTACATAGTCTCTACATCTGATGAAAATAAAGAGTGACCTCTATATTATGTCTTGATGCAGCTTTTTTTGACTTGGATACTCATAAACAAAACAGACAAGTATCTGCACCCCCTCTTTGATTCCAGTCTGTTCCCAGAGTCAATCAATAGTCACACTCCTAGATATTACTGGAACTACTTCCTTGGAATTTTATATCTTATTGCATCATGTCTTTAAAAAATGATACGATTGATTGATTTGAGAGAGAACAAAAGCATGCAGGGGAAGGGGCAGCAGGAGAGACAGAGAGAGAGAAACAGACTTCCCACTGAGCAGAGAGCCCAACATGGAGCTAGATCCCACAGACTTAAGATCATGACCTGAGCTGAAGGCAAGAGTTAGACATTTGACTGAGTCACCTAGGCATCCTGCATCATGTCCTTATATCTTTTGACTTAATTTTGGATAATTTGGGCCTATGGACTTCCATGGGAGAGCCACACTTTTAATAACTTTCCTCTGAACCATATTTTTCATGTGAAAGGATTGATCGTATGCCATCATAATCAATACAGGCATTTTAACAGTGGGTGTAAAGGTCGAATTATTGATTTAATTCTTGCCTTATGAATCAGTTGCTCCAAAAAATACTCATTTTATATTTTACTTATCTTCGTAGAGTAGTACTTGCTGCTTCTTGCTCTATAATTCCTGAAATGTGTGTATACTTTCTAGTCCTGTTCAACACTGTTACACATGACCCAATTATTTTAAACACTTATCTCTTTCTTGTATTACCTTGCCAAGCACAGAAACACATACTAATAATTTCCTATTTTCCAGTCTTAACTCTGTAAGTTTACCAAGTTTATTAAGCATTTTATCCACTTTCCTAGTTATCAGTAGTGACAATTTTATGAAAGATAAAAGCCACTGAATTATATTGTTCACCATTCTTCCCGACTTCAAAAGAATTTCTTAGCCAACTGTTGTGTTGTTATTGTTGTTGTTGTTGTTGTTATCACAACACCTGACTTTTAGATGCCAATGTCTCTTTTAGTCAAGATGGGGTATGATATACTGTGGTAACAAACCACTCCCAAAACCCAGGGAGTTAATCCAGAAAATTTATTTCTCTATCATATTATGTCTCTAACTAAGGTTGGTATGGGGGGGAGGGGTAAGTGAGGAAAACAGTATCTGATCACCAAAGTGGCTCAAGTAACCAGAATAAAAGATGTTTCATCTTTTCAGTGCTTCCATTGGAATGGGATGGGAAGAAAACATGGCAGCCCATGCACTGCCTCTTCCACTTTCAGCCAAGAAGGGAGACATAAAATTTCTGTTCATATTTCACTTGGAAGAGCATTCCAAATGGCAATTATGAAGTGCAAAGTGGTGGAGAAATATCATATAGAAGAAAGCAAAAGCACAGAGCATATTTGGGGTACAATATTAAGGCCTTCAGACTCCAGTCCTTTGTGCCATCTAATTTAAATCTAGTAATTTTGCGAATAGAATATGCAAATTTTATGAATAGAAATGACTGTGTTTGTAAGAAAATGCTGAACTCATTTCTAAAGATGAAAGAGAAACTCAGTTATCATATGTGCTGCAATGTACTGATATTTAATGGTTACAAAAGCCAAGATTAAATGGCAAGATGCTATATCTAAAATAATAGTACTCTAAGTGCTCAGTTTTTCCTATTCAAATTTTCAAAGGATGAGAAATCGGAATGACTGCTAGTCATAGTGTATAATCTTTCTAAATCTTTAGTTTTTCTAATGACTCTACAAAGAAATTATAAAAGTGTATTTTGCCCACATTCAACCAAACCCAAGAACTATTAGAGCTTTCACATTTTTATCTCCACTGGCTCTAGGGATTAATAATAAATACCTAAGCTTTCAGTGGTTTGTATTTGCTCTGGGCTTTTTCTAAGCTGTATAGAATCCTGTTAGGTTCTTGAACTTTAAAATCAGAGAATCTAGCAAGGTCTTGGGACTTAATCTATTTCCTTTTGCTTCATGAACTCAAGGTATACATAGGCAATTACTGAGAAAAGGCTCTTACCTGACAGTGAAGAGAATTGCTGATTTTTTCTCCTTCTGCATAAACAAAATTATGTTCACTTGGAGTAATAAATCTTTAGGCATTGATTTTATATAAACTCACTTCTCTGCTGGTGACAATCGAGAGTTCTTATTAACTTCTTCATCATCCCTCTTATCCTGGCTAAATAATTTTATATCTGATCTTCTATAAGTGGTCTCTTTATTTTTTTGGTAGATGAAACAAAAAATGCCTTCAGTTTTTCCTCTCCTACCAAAGGTATGATTTTTTTTTTCTCCACCTCTTAAGCTGAATTGTTACACAAAGAGTTTTGGTCAATGACCAAACATGACCTCAGCAAAAGCTCAAAAATACTTATTTGTCCATTGGGACAACACTTCTTGCTATGATTAGGAAGTCCTGTTATGACCATCCTGTGAAGAGTCATGATATAGCCTGAAAAATAATGAGAGATATGTGGCAGTTAACCCCTGTCATCTCAGACAAAATTCAGCCCAAAACTCATAGTCAAGGACTCCATTCCCTGACCCTATCTGCATTGATATAGCGAACCCTTTGATTTGTGGGGGTTTGGGGGGGTGGGGAAGGAACATTGAAGAAGCCATTACTTCTCTTTTGGGTTCTTGCTTGCATCTTTGCTGTGACTGAATAAAGTCTCAATTGTTAATTTTAGTTTGTCTTATTGTCTTAATTGACCACATCAAAACCTGGCAGCTCAGACCTCTCACTGACGCTGTCGAATTGATACACTCAAGTGTTATATGTTGACAGCTTTATCCTGTATTCCTGCAAGTCGTATACATGTGATAATAATGCACAAATCTGATAATGAAAATCAGTGTCATCCTAGAAAATAATCCATGGTTAGAACCCTGGGATAGCATATTAATCAAATTGAGGGTGTTATTAGAAGTGTGGTAGACACCACACATCTATATTTTGACAATGTCTTTTTTACCACCACAATGAATGATTGATACTTTGGAGATAAATATGATATAAAAAATATAAGCCCTTAGTGTACTATGAATTACATGTTTTTGTTTGATGTACTTTTTATAGCTCTGTCATGGAAAAGTAGAATATCACTTAATTCTGTCTAAATTGTTCTTTCAGATTCATACCTCATAATCTGACAAATAGCTTGGAATATTTTCCATGATTTCTTATTTCATTTCATGGTTATAAATTTCCAAGATTGTCCAATGTGTTCTACCCCAGGCAAGAAAATAAAAGCTGAAAGCTTGTGCCCTTGTTCAGAAGTTAACTTTTGTCAGGTAGAGACATATAGAATATAAATAAAGAGGTCTTCTAGGTATCTAATATTTACCAGAAGCAAAGAATAAAGGGCTAGCTGAATGAAATATGCTCTAATCATCATCTCTGAGTGACAAGAAAGTAGTAGAATCAGTCCACTTCAATTGCCAGGCAAATAATTACATCAGAACGATAAAGATACATCCCCAAATGTAAAGACTAAACATTATTTTAGCATAGCTAATCTTTACAATGAGAGGTGGCTCAGACACTTGGCAGGAAACAAATTCAATACAGTGATCACTTGTATCTTGCTTTCTAGGATGACTGCATCCAATCCTCTTTCACTTTGAAGACTCATCTTCTTGCCTCCTTACCTTGGGAATTTTTTTCCCCCATTCCCCTTTATTTAGAAAAAAAAAAAAAAAAAGCCAAAAACAACATTCTAGGATCCTTTTTTTTTTTTCTTCATAAAATCAGTAGAGGTCCCACTACCCTAACTCTCTACTTCCTTCTTCCTGTGACACATGGTGGGCCAGAAAATCTCAGGGGGTCCTGCAACCCAGAGCTGGTAGAATGAAGACTCCCTCTCCCCCAACACTGTAATAACCTCCTGGATACCAACACAACTCAAAGTCTTTGCTTGTCAAAGCTCCCTTCTGCCTAGAATCTTCATTAAGGAGGATGTTTGTTGTTTTGTTTCATGATTGAACTGCCCAGGAAAATGGTCCGAGTCTCCAGAAACTGTTATCGAGTGAGAAACACTGGAATGCAGTATTGTATATATGGGAAGATACAGATTCTGCAGTCTGACATGAAATTTCCTGGGTGGGGCCAGAAAGTCTTGCATCCTAGAGCCTTTTGCATTTAGCTGACTGAATTACCAAGCCCACAATCCTCTTTTCCAAGCAACTTGAAGCTTGAGAAAGTATAGTCCATCCAACTGGTACTCGTTTGGTGAAGCAAAGCCTCAACTATACACTCTGTTTTTGGGGGTAGACATGGCATGGAGATTAACCTCACTTAGTTCTGACAACCTGTATACACATAGTTGCAATTTCTGTCACCTGTTCCCCACCTTGTCCCTATGCCAGGCATCTGATCCTTGCTATGCTATTAGATGAAGTGGTTGAAGGTATTCCAAGTATTCCTGGTTCAGTATGGAAGAATGTATTTTTAGCCAGTTGGCACATCTTTTGTATAAGCAGCACGGAAGTACAGTCCTGGAATCTAAACATAATCTAGCTAGCGCTTTTTGCATTGACGTCTCCAACATCTGTACTTACATAGACATCTTCTCTGTAGTCGTCTAGTAAATGTTCTAGATGGTAAACATAAATTGTCCTTCAGCTCATCATCTACCCCTTTCCTTCACTGGACATTTGGCTCTTCTATCACAGTCACCAAGAAAGTATTTATTTCCAAATTACCCATGCAACTGCATTACATGTATTAAATTAATAAGTGCTTGAATCAAACATATTAGGAGGCCTGCATTACTAAGTAAAAAGTTGTGATAAAAATAAAGAAAAGAGTATAAATATAAATATTATAATGTTTAACCTAAATACTAACTCTGTGAAGCAGGGAATTATTAACTTTCTCCCTCCCTTCTCTTAGGTAAGAAGAGATCTACATTCAAGATTCAGGGTTGGGGGACGCCTGGGTGGCTCAGTTGGTTAAGCAGCTGCCTTCGGCTCAGGTCATGATCCCAGCGTCCTGGGATCGAGTCCCACATCGGGCTCCTTGCTCATCAGGGAGCCTGCTTCTCCCTCTGCCTCTGCCTGCCATTCTGTCTGCCTGTGCTTGCTCTCTCTCCCTCTCTCTCTCTCTCTGACAAATAAATAAAATAAAATCTTTAAAAAAAAAAAAAAAGATTCAGGGTTGGTGTGTGACTATATCTAGTCAGAACAAAATCTGTCTTGGGCTTCCATAACATAATATGAATAATTAATTTTTAGTATAGCCATTATATTAAAATTTTCAGTAGAATCATTTTTCCTGAATTTTATAGATTTTTATTCTTATGCTATATTGTAATAGGACATAGTAATATAAGAAAAATTGGAAGTAAGAATTTCAACAGATTATAAAAAATACTGCTGACTCCTAGGTGGTTCAGTTGATTAAGCATCTGACTCTTGATTTCAGCTCAGGTCACGGTCTCAGGGTTGTAGAACGAAGCCCCAGGTGGGGCTCCACACTCAGCAAGGAGTCTGCTTGGAATTCTGTCTACCTGTCTCCTTCCCCCACCATGAATGTGGTCTCTCTCAAAATAAATAAATACGTAAATAAAGTGAGTAAGGAAGTAAGTAAGGAAGTTTAAAAGAACTACTTCTTTTATCAGGACTCTTATGTGTATTCCTTCATATATTTTTTAAAGTGACGGTCAGTGATGGCACCTCATTTTATTTCAATTTTAAAAAACCCTTAGCTCTAAAGAAGTGGAAATATTGACATATTGACATTTATGTAATGAAAACCTCAAATAAAAATTTGGGGTTTTATTGATTATTAGGGTGTTTTCTCTAAGTAGATCAGTTTGGTACCTGAGAGTTGATACTGAAAATGACTTTAGTGACATGTAATACCTTAAGTAGCATTATTCTAGAATATGACCAAATGGTTCTTGCAATGTAAATGCTTTGTTTACAGTATTTGTTGGTAGTTAGTGCTTGTCAGAATGTTTTGCATTGTCCTGTTTTCATATATAATTCCAGTTCCACTTTTATCCATTATATATGGTGAATTTTTAGAGTAAAAACGTTGTGCCTATTTTAGTCTCTTGGCTTTTCCTCAGATAGTGGCATATGTATGTGGGAGGATACTTGCTATGTAAAATGAATACAATCAATCACACCACCTTCCCTAAAAGCAGTCTCATGATCACATGGGAGGGACTACGGCAAAGAGACAAGAACATCAAATAAGGATGCAAACTTTAATTTAAAATTGTTCTGCAGGTGAAGAATCGAATTGAATTCTTTTGAGAATATGCTAGATTGCTAAACTCTCTAAAAGAAAATAGTAAGAATGTCATAAGTAGAAGTAGAAGTGGGAGGTAAGAGGCCCTTCGATTTTAAAATACTTTTTCCAGATTCACTCATCCATTTGTTCATTCATTCTTTTAACGCACATATAATTCACTAAATATTTATTGAGCTGCACTCTACTCAATTAACTGTAGTAGGTCCTGAATATTCAAAGATTAACTTTTTTTTTCACTTCTTCAGGGTTTCAGAAATAGGCTACAAAATAAATTTGCTCTACAAAACTATTCTTCAGCATGTCAAGGGGTATATAATAAAATGCAGATAAGTGTGAGACTGTATGTAAGAACACAACAAAAATCTGTCCTATTTCCACCTAGAGAGGTCTTGGGTGATGTGGAGAAGGAAAGAAGGAGAAGAGAGAAGTCAAGGAGATTTCAAATAGAAATGGTATTTATTCTATGCCTCAAGGAAAAAAGTAGGGGTTTATATAGATGGATAGGAAGAGTTTGATGTCAAGTGTAGAAAACAGCCATATTGTACATTGTCTTTGGAGCTGGAAATATGACGAATCATAACGGTTTCATAGTTCTGTTGTTATGAAATGTATCAATAGTAATTGATACAATAGTAATTGTGCCAGATAACCTCCATTCTAACAGATTCACCATCCATCTTCTCTGCTCCATTCTGTGGCCTGCAAAGCTGATTTCTGTGGGTTTCATCAATCTGGCGTCCCTGCCCTCTGGCTTGTCATTATGTTTGGTTATAGGGAAGACCTGGGAGGAGACTGGAATGTGGATTAAAAGGAAGATCAAGGCATATGGTCCACATCCCAATCTCTGATCCTTCTGTACCAGGTGGAGTTTTTGTCAGAGACTACACGGTTCAAGTGGCCACCATGGCAACCATAGCTCCCATCACAACCGTGCCTGGATTGCATTCCTAGAGCTAGGAACAGACCCCAGAATTTGTAGGCATTCGGAAACCTCTGCTGGCAGAAAACAAAGTGAATCTTTTCACACAAATCATATCACAGCAATTCTGATCAAAGTGTTCAAACACTACCTATTTCATTCAGAAGAAGCTCAAAATCTTTATCAGGATCAAAAGGCTCCTCAGTATCCCTCCTTCCTTTCTCCCAGCCCCCACAGCACATATCACTGTATCCCCAACTACCCCCTGTTCACTTCTCCCCTTCTGCCTCCTGTCATTCCAGTTTTCCATTCGCTACACAGTTCATGCTTTAGGATCTTCCCATTTAATATTCCCTTTTCTTGAAAAGCTCATCTTATTTCTCCAAAGCTTAACCCCACCCTTCCCTCAGATGTACCACCCACCAAGCTCTCTCTCCAGAAAGGCTTCCCCGACCATTGTAGGTTTGTATTTTTCATAGTCATTACTCTTCTCTATTTTTCTCTGTAGCATTTGCCAATGAATTAATTCTTATCTATATACTAGATTGTTAGAATTCATTCGATCTTCTCTGGCTAGAAGATACATGAGGAGAAATATTTGGTTTTGTTTTCCCGTTACATAACCATTATTAATATTTACTGAAAGAAAAAAATGAGTGAATGAAATTTCCATTATTTATTGAGTGGAGTAGTATATTAGAATTAGAATCAATGCTTGTTTTCTAAATAGTATTATTTGTCCTAATATTATAATAAGAAAATATTTCCATATACCAAAATCATACCTTTTTGTTTTTTCATACATCTTGAATACAACTTTTATCTTTTGAAATCGGTTTTCTTTTTATTATAGCATATTTTTCAGTACTTCTATACATGAGACACCATATTGATAAATTGTCTTCTTTTTGTTTTTGTAAAGGCTTCTTTATTTTACATTAGCACTGAAATAATGACACAGCTAGTTGGATTCTAAGGTAACAGTTGTCTTTCCTTCCTTGACTACTTATCCTTTAAAAAGATGGAAACAGTAAGAAAAAATATCCTTTTTTAAGATAAAATATCTTTTATATTTACCTAATAGTTACCATTTCCAGCATTCTTACATTTTCATCTGTCATTTTCCCTCTGCCTTCAGGAATTCCTAAGACGTTTCTTTTAATGCAGGTCTGTCTGCTAATAATTATCTATTTTGTGTTTTTTTTAATGGTATTTCATAAATATTCTAGGTTGGGAACTTTTTGTCTGTCAGTATTTTAAGAGCCACTTCTGCTCTCTTCTGTCTTATATTGTTTTCAAATTGTATTCTTTCATCCCTATGTCTTCCTTAAATCTGAATCCTTTTTTTTTCCTTTCCCCGCTTGTAAGATTTTCTTGCTAGCACCAGTTTTTACCATTTGATGATGACATTTCTTGTTGAAATTTTCTTCATGTTTCTTGTGCTTGGGGTTGGTTGAACATTTTAAGTAGGTGAGTATATAGTTTCGTTAAATTTTAAAATTCTACCTATTATGTTTCAAATATTTTTCTCCTCACCCGTTTCTTTCAGACTTTCCATTGCACAGATATTTGGCCAATTAAATTTGTCCCACATTAATTGATCATTCATTAATTTACGTTTCAGTGTTTTTTTCTATGGTTGATTTCTAATAGCTTCTACTACAAGGTTCTTCAGCTCAGTATCTGGTGTTAATCCCATCCCATCCAGTATATTTTTCAGCTCACATATTGTATTATTAATTTTTAGGTGTTCAATTTGGGTCTTTTTCTATCTTCTATAGCTCTTCTTAACTTGCTGATTTTTTTTCTTTACTTTCTCACACATATGAAATGTGTTGAATAATCTTGTCTGATAATTCTATCTGTCATTTTGAGGTTTGCTTCTATAGATTGATTTTTCCCATCAATATATGTTACATTTTCCAATTTCTTATCTGGCAATTTTGATTGGATGCTAGACATTGTAAATTTCAACTTTTGGATGCAGAATATGTTTGTATTCCTACAAATCCTATGTTTGTTTTTTTTTCCTGAGATGCAATTAATCACATGGAACCACTTTGATCTTTCCAAAACCAGCTTTAAACTTTGTTAGGCAAGAACAGAGCAAACTTTTTATCTAAGTCTATTTTGAGATACCACTCCTCCCTTTCACCTTGATTCATAATTCCATCTTCTTAATTCAGAGAGATAATTAGGGTTAGCTTCAAAAATCCTTCTATTGACTTAGCAATCAGAGAAAGACAATTACCATATGATCTCCCTGATATTGGGAATTTGAGAGGCAGAGTTGGGGGTTTGAGGGTTAGGGAAGGAAAAAATGAAACAAGATGGGATCGGGAGGGAGACAAACCATAAGAGACTCTTAATCTCACCAAACAAACTGAGGGTTGCTGAGGGGAGGAGGGTATGGAGAGTATGGTTGGGTTATGGACATTGGGGAGGGTATGTGAAATGGTGAGTGCTGTGAAGTGTGTAAGCCTGAGGATTCATAGACCTGTACCCCTGGGGCAAATAATACATATAATGTTTATAAACATAATTAATAAATTTTTAAAAATCCTTCTATTGACTTAGCCTGAAAACTCTTTTTGATAAACAGGGTTGAGTAATCATAGACCTCACCTGTTTTCTTCCCACTATCTCAGGGCTTGCTGTTCTGCATTGCCAAGTACACAATGTCTGATGACTGTTATTTCATGTGTCATTTATTTTATTTACTTCAATTGCAGGGTAGATCCATTACCTGTTATTCTATTTTGTATGGAATTGGAAAAGTTGGAGAAGAAAAAAATATATAATTACACAGGATTAAATGATTTCATAATAAAAGGGAAAATTTCACAAAGAAAATATTAAAATCTTAACATTGAACCTCATACATATATACTTTTAAAATATATGACACACACACATACATAGAGAGAGAGAGAGAGAAATAGAGAGAATTCTAAAATCTCAGAAATCAATATATTTAGTTCACAAAATATAATACTGGTTATGCAAGCTTTGAGCAAATATAAGTAAGTATAATCTATTGGCTATCACATACTTTTGTAGTCAGCAGTTTGGGAATAGACGTTTTCTAGCTTTTAAACAATATTTTCCAATTAAATCCAATTAAATTAGTAAGCCATAAAGGGAACCTCAAGAAATTACATTATATGTGTGTGTGTGTATATGTGTGTGTGTTTTCCTACAACCTACATATCTATAAAACTATAACCCAAAAACAGTGAATAACAGGCACAACTTTAGGGATTCCTGGGTGGCTCAGTTGGTTAAGTGGTCAACTTTTGATTTTGGCCTAGGTCATGATCTCGGGGATCCTGGTATCCAGCCCTGCATAGGGCTCCATGCTCTGCAGGTAGTTTGCTTTAGGAATCTCTCTCTTCCTCTGCCCTTCATCTCCCTCTCTCTAAAATACATAAATAAATCTTTTAAAAAGCTAGATGCAATTTTATTAAAAATAATACCATATTATATTACCAATTATGGGTAGAGAAAAAGAAAAAAAAAATAGATTTTGGGGGAGGAAATGTCTTTGGAATAGAGTGACAAAAAGTTCCAAAAACCAAAGCATGTACTATTTTTTCCTGCTTCTTTTTAGATGTCAAATTTTATTTTCTATTTTTTTTTCTTTAATCAATGAGTTGACTTCAAAAATGTATTTATTGTCAGGATATAGCATTTCTTTATTTTTAAAAATATATCTATCTAACCACCACAGATCCATTTCAATGATAAGTTGTATTGCTACTTCTGGCATAAAATTGTATCATTTTTTAAAAATCCAAAACAAGTAAACAAGTACCCACATATAAGAATACAGTTAAAAGTGGCCTGAGTAAAATAGAAATTTATTTAAATTTTCAGGTCTTACTTAATAAGCCTATTCATCATACCACTTGCTGTTCTCCAATGTATTTTCATTTGAAAAAAAAAAAAGAAGTGAGATGTGATAGTAAGCTTTTTCATATATATTTGAAACAAGAAAGTATGAATCTCACTGAATAGAGACTTTATAAAATAATTATAATTTTGTGGGCCATTTAGATTATTTCAATTTGTTTGGTTTTGATTTTCTGAAAGTATATTAGCATTTAAACTGATTTTACACTTGGACAAAAACATAAGTACAAGATAAGTAGGATATTGCTGCATTTCTCTAAAAACATTGAATAATAATTATATTGTAAGCTTTACTAACTTCTTAGTTTAATTATGCTGTATTTTCTATAATAGGATATCATACTAAACAACCTTCAGTAGGGAATGTGCTTTAAGCTGTTTTCTTCCAGTAATTAGTAAGGTGATTGAATATCCACTAAATAAAGTGGAAGAATTTGTAAAGACCACTTGGGAGAATGTGTGCATTAAACAAGCATAGTCTTTCTATAATCACTATGCTTTAAACCTAATTAAACTCAAGAGAATCCAATTAAATGAAGGGGAAACAATAAAGCAATAAAATGATTTGAGGATAAGTTTGTACTTGTAATCCAAAATTCTTTAAGAGTTAAACCCTATGATTAAAGTTTTAGGAAGAGGTAAATGGACTACTTGTAAAATGGCAAACTCTGAATTTCAAATTGAATTGCAAATACAACTACTAAATGCAATCATTAAACACAACTTTGAAAAAGAATACTGATTTAAACACTGTGTTTGGTTCCACCCGTTCAAGGATACTTAAGACTATTTGTCTTTTTCTTACATGAGTGTATAAGTTATATATTTTATAAAAACTTTTAAGCTCTGATATCGTAGTTTAAACATTCAAACAAGTTAATCCGTAATATCATTGGAGCATATATAATAACGTTTAGAATTATCTAAATTAGATGAGGTAGGGGAAGATGGCAGTGAAGTAGGAGGACTCTAGACTCACCTCATCCCACAAATACAACTAGATAATTATCAAATAATCCTAAATATCCAGAAACTGATCTAAAGACCGATAGAACAAACTCCACAACTAAAGGTAGAGAAGAGGCCTCAATGAAGAAGGTAGACAGTGTAGAGACTCATTTCTCATTTCGGGAGAGAAATAGATCACAACCACTGCAGTGGTCACAGAGAAAGGTGTGAGACACACTAGAACACAGGGGAGCACACAGGGAAAAAGAATTCCCATAGCAATGGCTTGGAAAGCCAGAGGGGCCATTATAGTGAGTTCTTGCAACCAGCAAGGCTTAAAGCCTGAAGTTTTAAAAGTCAATGAGCTTGGCTGGAATAGAAACCAGAAAGCATTACACTCCTCTTTGAGAGAAGCCAGACAAACAACCAGAGGACATGCAGCAAGGAAACTTAGGGAGATTATTTGCTCACCTTGGAGTACATCTCAAAGAGAGAGCAATCGCAAAGAGACACCTCTGGGAACAAAGAACCTGATAGGCACCATTTCTCTGCCCCACCCTCCCTCCCCCAGCACAAGCACAGGGCCGTCTGCCAGACCCAGTGCAACAATGAGAATTGTTACCTAACTTGCTTATACCAAGCTCCATGCCCAAGCTTCTGTGGAGCCGCCCCGTCCCAGTCCCGCTTGCCTCAGTTCCAGTGATGTGGGCCCCCTTGCCACAAGACTAGTCCAAATCCCTCCTCACACCCCATCTCCTGACAGGGGAGTTTTGCAGAGCATCTGTTTTGGTGGCAGTGGTGGCAGGTTTCATTTCACAAATAGACCAGAGCACACCTAGTTAAAATGTTCTACATTCAAACCAGGGACCAAACACTGCCCAGAAAAGGCAAAGAGAGTCTCTGTAGACCACGGGCCTGAAGGATAAAACAGCCAGGACCAAGCAGAAGAGCATACAGCACACATGGAGATTCTCCTGGAAGTGCCACACCCTGGGAAACAGGGAATGCTACGTGGCAGGGCACTATAAAAACTCTTCTTCATAAGGTTATTACCTCCAAGAACTGGAGATATAGCTGACTTTCCCAACACACAGAAACAGGCACAATGGTTTAGACAAAATGAAAAGACAGAGAAATTGATCCCAAATGAAAGAATAGGGCAGGGTTATGCCCAGAGATCTAAATGAAACAGATGTAAGTATAATGCCTGATGGAGAATTTAAAGTAATGATCATAAGGATACTCACTGGACTTGATTGAGACCATTAACACCGGGATAAGAAATAACATGGCAGAGATAAAGCTCAATAAATTAAATGAGAAACATGCTTGACAAAATGAATAGCCAGCGGGAAGAAGCAGAGAATTGAATGACCTAGAAGATGGAGTAATGGAAAGTATTCAAGCTGAACAATAACAACAAAAAAAATACAAAATGAGAACAGGGTTAGGGAACTCAGTGACTCCATCAAATATAATAATGTTCATATTATAGGAATCCTAGAAGACAGTAGAGGGGGCAGAAAATTTATAGCTGAAATAATAGCTGAAAACTTCCCCAGTCTGGGGAAGGAAACAGATATCCAGATCTAGGAGGCACAGAAAACTCCCATCAAAATCAACAAAAGCAGATCCACACCAAGACATATTATAATTAAATTGGTAAAAGATAGTGGAAAAGAAAAAAAAATATATATGTATATTATTATTTTTAAAATACATATATTAAAAGCAGTAAGACAAATATATATTTAAATATATATTATATATTATCTAATTATATATCTATAATATATATATCTATCTATATTATTTAATATATATATTAAATATATATTATATATATTTATCATATATATATATATATCAGTAAGACAAAAGAAGTTGGTAGCTTATGAGGGAAAACCCATAAGGATAGTAGGGGATTTTTCAGCAGAAACTTTCTAAGCCAGTAGGGAGAGGCATGATGTATTCAAAGTGCTGACTGAGAAAAATCTACAACCAAGAACTCCCTATCTGTCAAGGCTATCATTCTGAATAGAAGGGGAGAAAAAGAGTCCCTCAGACAAATAAAAATTAAAGGAGTCTAGGACCACTAAAGTAGCCCTGCAAGAAATATTAAAAGGGACACTTTGAGTAGAAAGAAGAGAGCAAAAGTGACACTATAAAGGTAGGAAACACAAAACAGTAAAAATAAATACTTATGTAAAAAATCAGTTAAGGAATTCAACATATACTTAAAATATGGTTAGGAAAGGAGTAAAGAATGGGTTCAAACTTAAATGACCATCAAGTTAATATAAACTGCTATATATACAGAAGAAGATATATACAAACCTAATGGTAATCATAGATCAAAAACTATTAATAAACTTGTAAAGCTAAAGAGAAAGAAATGCAAATACATCACTAAAGAAAATCAGCAAACCATCAAAGAGAGAAAGACAAGAAGGGATCAGATAAAATTTTAAAAATAATCATAAAACAAGTAATAAAATGGCAATAAGTACATATCTATTAATAATTTGAATATAAGTGAACTAAATCCTCCAGTAAAAAGACATAGGGTGACATATGGATTAAGAAACAAGACCCATCTGTATCCTGTCTATATCTTTCTAAATTAGTTTCCTGAGACAAGGGAAACAAAAGCAAAAATGAACTATTGGGACTACATCAAAAGAAAAAACTTCTGCACAGCAAAGGAAACAATCAAAAAAACAGAAGACAACCTACTGAATGGAAGAAAATATTAGCAAATAAAGGGTTAGTATACAAACTATATAAAGAACATATAAAACTTAACACCCAAAAACCAAATAACCCAATTAAAAATGGGTAGAAGACATAAACCAGACATTTCTCTGAAGACATGCAGATGGCTAACAGACACATGAAAAGATGTTCATCATTGCTTACTCAGGGAAATACAAATCAAAACTACAGTGAGAAATCACCTCACACCTGTCAGAATGGCTAAAATCAACAATTCAAGAAGCAACAGGTGCTGGTGAGGATGTGGAGAAACAGAAACCCTCTTGCACTGTTGGTAGCAATGTAAACTGGTACAGCCCTGTAGAAAACAATATGGAGGTTCCTCATAAAGTTAAAAATAGATCTACTTTATGATCCAATAATACCACTACTGCATATTTACCCTAAGAATACAAAAACACTAATTCAAAAGGATACAGGTGCCCCTATGTTTATAGTAGCATTATTTATAATAGCCAAGATATGGAAGCAGCCCAATGTCCACCAACTGATAAGTGGATAAAGATGTTGTATATATTTACAATTAAATATCATTCAGTCATAAAAATCAACGAAATGTGCCATTTGCAATGACATGGATGAAACTAGAGAATATGATGCTAAGCAAAATCAGTCAGTCAGAGAAAGACAAATACCATATGATTTCACTCATATGTGGAACTTACAAAAAAAACAAATGAGCGAAGGGGAAAAAGAGAGAGAGACATATCAAGAAACAGATTCTGAATTATAGAGAACAAGCAAATGGTTACCATAGGGGAGATGAGGGGGGATGGGTGAAATAGGGAATGGGAATTAAGAAGTGCACTTGTCCTGATGAGTAGCAAGTGATGTATGGAATTGTTGAGTCACAATATTGTACTAATTCAGTAAGCCTTAAAAATTAATCAAACTTCTGGAAGGTTGAGAGAAAACTGACTTTTTTCCCTGAGATTATCATTAGAAATTAAAAATCATAGTGTATTATGTGTGTAATTAATCATATTTATGTACTTGCTTTCATAATTACTTATATTTAAATGTGCATGTCAAATGTAGAGATACTGCCTGATATTTCCTGATATTTCAGGCATATAAAATTGTACTGTTAAAGTTGTTTAAAAAAAAGTCCCTTTCCTTTTCTAGAAATGTGATAGTTAACTGTGAATAAAAGAGAAAATCCACCTCGTTTTACAAGTGTATGTGGATTATTTCTAATTTATATTCTTCATCTGGGCTACTAACTCACTCAGTAATTTCATAAAATGACAGTCTCATTAAGAAAAAAAAAATTGCAGATTTTGGAGTTCAAGGTGACAACACAGAAATTGTATACAGCTTTTTCCTCATCATCCTAAAACAAAGCATGAAAAAAGAAACGTTCTATATTTGATGAAAATATATATTTTTTATATAAAATTATAAAAAATGGAGGGAGGGAGAAAGAACAAATAACCTTGAGATGATGAAGATGAAACTGGTGTGTGTGTGTGTGTGTGTGTGTGTGTGTGTAAACTGGTTTATACTGTGGAACTAAGTAATATTTCAGGAATTTGAGCCATTATGTACAACAAGGAATGAAGATTAAAAAAAAATTAAAAAGATTAAAAAAAAGAAAAAAGATAAAAATGAAGAGAGAGTAGGGGCGGGAAAGAAGAGTTTGTAAAAGCACGCAGTCTGACCCTTATATTCACACTTAAATCTCAGACTACTGGGTGAGGAAAAGTTCCTCTACTAAGCAAGAGAGAAGGCTCCGAGGATGATAGTGGTAATGGATCATGATGAAAATAGGAATGAAGTTCCTTTGATATGTGAGGAAACAAGTTATTTTACTCATACAAGGCCCAGCCTTCACAGGCAGAATATTGGAGGATATTTTTATGGATGATATAAATTGCTCAAGAGAAAAAAAAAAACAATAAGTAATGATAACTTGATTTTTTTCCATATAAAATGCAATATACACTTTGTTCTCCTAGAATTTTAAACCACATTCCTCAGATTCCCTTATAAATAAATTTCTCAATTGAAATTTAATCCCACAATTCACAAAATTTTGAAAAAGTAGAAATGGGGTAGAAATGATCTTTCTGGTGTTGATGCTGTATAGGAAATTCTCATTGTGAAGTATGATTGTTGAGAAGGTGCATGGCATCCTAACCCAGGGGCACAGTGTCTACTCACCCTCATCACCACAGATGTGCAGACTCATGGTAATAGCAGCAGTGATGTCCTGCCCAATGTTACAGGTCTCACACCATACCCTTGAACTAAACAGTCCAAAATAATCAGGCTGCCTTTTCCTCCTCCAGACATTCAACCAAAATTTCAAATACCTAATCCCTTCTGATATCACTTCCTACTTATAAAGGGGTTTATATAACCTGTATTGAACCCAACTGATAGAATCTTTATATCCAGTATACCCCTAGCTCTCCCAAACACACACATACACACACACACACACACACACTCACACACTCAGTTCATACACATAGGCAGAGATTGTAATCAGTTCTTTTCTGCTTCACAATTTAATATGAATGAAAAAACAGGGGACTCATACTATCTGAGCTAAAATTCTCACCTTCATAATAGTAAGAAAATGTTCTATATAAAATTGAGTCAAGAGAACAAAAATATTTAGAAATATGAAGGTAAATACTACCAAAAATACCTGTATATACCAATGAAAGTATTTGATTCGGAAGCAGGTGAAATAACAGGGACATTGGGAGGTTGATATGAAACTTTCAAAAGTATTTGAATTTTTAGATTATTTACCTTAAGGATTAGATTAAAACATTAAAACGGAAAGAAACCGGTGTTGAAATGATTTATACCTAATTGCAATAGCAAAGCTTGTCCTACTTAAATGCATATATATATTACTGTGCACTCAATTTATAGATAGTAGCTCATTGAGATGCTACTCATAGTGGTAAATTTCTCAAAATATTTTAAATATAGAGATGTTATATGTAATATATGTAACACAGTATGTATTTAGTCATAAAGTGACTACTTTCTGATCTAATACTAATTGGTTAAAATTAAAGGTAATTAGTTTAGTAGCCATCTTTATAGTGTTACAATTTTAGAGAAAGTGATAATGGATTTTATATAAAATAGAAGTCAAATGTATAAAGTGTTGTGATCAAACAACTTTTTAAAGAACATGCCCTTTTTATATTTTCCACAATGTGGATTGGACACCCCATACTGTTTTAGAACTTAAAGGAATCAAAATGAAAGGGTTCAAAATTGAAAGTAGAGAAGCAGTAGTTTATTGATTTTCATTTTAAATAAAAACCTTGAGCCCTAAAGACATGAGCCAATTCTCTTATTCCATTTCCTTTTGAGTTTCAGACGCAGTAATTGGAAAAAGTTTGTTGTCTATTTGGGAAAGTAACAAAAAGATACCTATTTCCCAATTTTTAAAATAGAACTTCCTCTACTCTTGAAGATGTGTGACTACAGATAATGAAAATGCCATTAATTTACCTATGTGATTCCAACCGCAACTGACTAAAATTATTACTTATTTATTGTCAGTTACATAAAATATCTTATCATTTATCTAGGATTTCTGTGTCCTGGACTATAAAGCCATCTGATTTGTTTTATGTTTATTTTTCTTTCTAAAATGATGCTTAATTGCTTGAATATAGGAAATCTTTATTTTTTAAATATGTAATATCTCGTGTTGTTAAATAGAATACGTGAGTTATATAAACCACATTAATTTCGATAAACACTAGAAGTCCATGAAATACAGCTTTAGGACTATTAACATCTCCTCATTCTCCAAGGCGTTCAGGATGCCACAGCATGAAAATTCTTGAATTAACATTAAGAAAGTAAAAAAGTATGCTATGTGTTTAAATGCGAAGAAGATAAATATAATCATGGCATCTGGATGCTAGTGGGAAGTCATCCCACTGTGACTCTTGACTGAGAATAATTGACTGAGTGAGTGGATCTGGGGACATGCAAATAGATTATATTCCTGGGGGTGGGTGAACTTTGTAACCTTATCCTTGGTGACTGTTTTTTGGTAAAGAAAGTCTAAATGTTCGAAAAGTTGGTTGCAAAATCTATAACAGCATAAAACTAATAATGTAAAAATAATACAATTTTAATATTGTTTTTGTTGGCCAAACTTAAGTTTTATATATATACATATATAAAACTGAAGTGTGTGTGTGTGTGTGTGTGTGTGTGTGTATAATAGAGAATGGGAAAGGGGCAGAGGGAGAGGGAGAATCTAAAACAGTTTCCACACCCAGTGCAGAGCCCAACCTGGGGCTCAATCTGACAACCTGAGATCATGACCTGAGATGAAATAGTCAGACTCAACTGACTGAGCCACCCAGGCACTCCTCTAATTAATATTTTTATTAAAAACATATTTAAAAGAAGTTTTTTTATAAAATAAATAAAATGTTAAAGAGCATGTCTATACATTGTATACTGAGAGTTTACACTAATTGTTAAATATTTTAATATCTTTATATACATAAAATGACTAATTTCTTATTTGTAGCATTCTGATATCAATGTATTGATAATCTTGTTCATCTTAAAAGACTTAAACTCATCTTAAAATTAGTTCAGCAATCTTGTCAGATGTGTTCATAAAACTTGGCAGATTATCTGGTAATAGGACATGGAGAGAATGAGTGCTTACACTCTCAGAAGACAATTAAAATTCATGAAGAAACTGACAATATATTTGAAGGGACTAAAATGAGCAAAGAAATGCAAAATTTTAAAAGAATGTGTAATGGGGATATTGCTAGTGTATCAGATAAGAACTATAAACTAAGTTTTTGTCTGGGATCTTCCCCAGACTCCCCTCATGTGGAAAACTATATAGTCTTACAATGTCTGGAGAAGATGATAGATTTTGCAACAGCTGAGCCACTGGAAATTTAAAGGGAACATTCTGGAAGTTAAAGAGCCACAGACAGTTTGAGGTCCAAATCTAAGTATAAACTCTATTTAATCCCTGCCTGATGGCTAAATTTTGTATGCCACAGGAGACCCCAGGGAACCTGGTGAAAAGTAAACAGAAAGCCACACACATCTCAGGTGGCAACAAGTGAAAGCCCTTTTGGGTTGAGATGGCAATTAGTTGTTCTTGGTTTTTGTGAGGGACATGAAAATATAGGGAGGACCCAGCAACAAGAGAATTACAGAAAGACTAAGTCCCAAAGTATTGAAGTCTATACAAATCCTTAATTTACTGGTAGTGTAAGACTTGGCAGGGGAGATTCAGCATAAAGAGGTCAAATTAGATTAGAAGAGATATTATTTTCTGCATATGGCAGGGGAAACAACTTTTGTAATTTGAGATCATTCAAGGTCACTATCTAGCATCCCAATAATCCAGCAATTCACAGAAAATAGTCACAATTATTGATGTGTTAACTACAATGTCCAGTTCTCAACCAGAAAATAATAGATACAAAAGACACAGGAAATTACCTATAATGAGGAAAGAAAGCAGTCAATATATGTACAATATATTCCATATGCCCCAGATTTTGGATTTCACAGATAAACATGAAATATACCAAGAATTTAAGTTAAAGAGGATATAATACGAGTGGAGCTAGAAAGTTTGTATTAGTTTTTTTTTTTATGTTGCTATAACAAATAACAAATTCGGTAACTTAAAACAATGAGAATTTTTTATTTTATAGCTTGGGGATTACAAATTTGAAACTAGTTACTAGGATAAAGTCAAGTTGTCAGGAGAGCTCCTTCCTTGGCATGTAACAGGGGAAATCCTTTCCTTTCCTTGCCTCTTCCCCTACTAAGGCTTCCAGGAATCCGTGGCTCTTGGCCATATCACTCAAATCTCTTTTCCTGATTTCACATCCCCTTCTCCTCCATTATGCCAAATCCTCCTTACTTCTCTCCTAAAAGGACACTGATGATTACAATGAGGGCCTACAGAGGTAATCCAGGAAATCTTCCACCTCAAAATCCTTAACTAAATCACATACTCAAATTCCTTTTAGCCATGTGATATTCATAGGTTCTGAGAATTAGTACATGGACACCTGGGGGGTTATTATAGAATTCATCACAAAACCATAGAAAAAATATAAATATACATCAAAGGAAAATTCTAGAGCTGAAAATTAGAAGTGTTCTCTTATAAGCTGTTGGTATTACCGTATGTGATGTATCAACTTCCATCATCATTCTTTGTGACACAGAGATCTATACAAGTGATCATTTCCACATTTTACCATTGAATTTCTTAAATAGAATGTTTTTGGAGCAGTTT
The DNA here is from genome assembly GCF_002288905.1 of Enhydra lutris kenyoni. NCBI lineage: Eukaryota > Metazoa > Chordata > Mammalia > Carnivora > Mustelidae > Enhydra > Enhydra lutris. The sequence continues at coordinate 19,216,119 of NW_019154116.1, read as the reverse complement.
TAGGTTCACAGCAAAAGAGAATACAAAGAACAGAAGATTTCCCATATAAACCCTTCCCTCATATACACACAGCCTCCTCCCACCCACTAACAATAACTTGCCAGGGTGGTACATTTGTTATAATTAATAAGCCTTTGCTGATACATAATTACCACCCACAGCCCATAGGTTTACATTAGGGTTCACTCTTGCCATAAATTTTATGGATTTTGACAAAAGTATACTGACATGTATCTGCCGCTGTAGCATCATGGAGAATAGTTTTACTGCTGTAAAATTCCTGTGCTCTGTTGATCACCCTGTCTTCCTCCTTCTGCTATTTCTCTACATCCTACATCACCAATTTCCACAGCTTTTTCTCAAGTCCAGTGGCGTGAAAGTATTCTTCAATGATCTCTAAAATATCAAATAAGTAAACAGATATGAAAAATTTTTAAAAAATGTAAGGAAAGCAACCCCTAACTCTCCAGTTACTCATTTGTTGCTTTGATTTTCATATCAAAATATTTGAGCTTTCTTTCTTCCTTACTTTGTTTCACTTCTCAATGCTCAAGGATTCATTCCTTATGAATCATGTGGTTCTCTGTGCTCCTCACTGTGGTTTGAACTAGTTACTTCTGGATGTTTCTTCTCAATCACGTTTTCAAATTCCTCTTTCACTTGACCTCAAATTACTATTTTTCCAGGCTTTAAACATGAGCCACATCTTTTCTATCTATATACTTTTTCTTTGATTCCATCATCTTCCTTTTTTTTTTTTTACATATTTACTTACATGTTGATGGTTTCTGATTAATAGATATTTTTAGACCTGAACTTTTGGTTCTTTTTATACTAAATCACTTACTTCTTATCTTAACTGATATACTGTGTGTTAATCCATAAACACACAAATTTAATATATCCAGAACTGTGCCTTTTGTTTTTAACAACTCAACATGTCCCTATCCTATTTTCCCCATTTCAACAAATGCCATTGTTGTTCACACACTTGTTCAAGCAGAGATATTTTGCTTACTAGCTATATTCCCGGTGTTTTGACTATCTGACCATACTTCACAACATACAACTTTTTGAGCTAGATATAATCATTTTCATTTTAAAAACAAGGATCTTGTTGGTTGGGAGGCTTTAGAAAAACTTTCCAAGTTCACATAGATTTTATACCAAAACAGCCCCTCCTATGCTGCTTTCCACTGATAATTATATGAATTTTTTTGTATAACACATTTTAAAGGAAACATAATATGATTCATGATTTCAAATTCATTTTTCCCTTCAAATGAGGCATCTGGGTTTCTGGGCATTTATTCTAGCAATTATTCCATTGCTCAAAATATTTTAAGCTCCTCATTGCATAAGGGTATGCTTTGCATTGTTTTTTTAGAGGATAAAAATTCTAACAAGTATATTTTTTTAAGAATTATTCTATGAGAAAGATCTAAAGCATTTAAAAACTTATAATTGTGGAATTTTTTAATTAAAATGAAAAAATAAAAATGAAAGATACAATTTAAAGCATTGAAATATTTGGATGTGTTTATGTATGTTGTATTCAAATATGTTTTCTTTCAATGTAGTCATTGTGAGAGATATGTGTGCATTCCAATAATGCTACTTTGCTTAAGAATCTTTGTTAATCACTTCTCAGAATTGTCTAATCTTATAGTTTATTAGCTATAAAAGTATCCATAAATTTGTATTCACTTCTCATATTTGAATACAAAGTTGTATATTATAAATTACAAAAATAAAGGCACTTCTCTAATTAGTCATCCATTTTTATCTACCTGTTTATGCACTAAACTGTACAGGGAAAAATACAATGCAACTGGGTATGAGAAACTAGTTGGTTTTAATTACTAATTTAGAGCCAGTAAGGAGCTAGCTAGCTATCCTCCTTTGTACTGTTTGGTAAATGAGTTCCTACCTGGTTCATGTTTTAGAAGGAATAGTTATGAGCTTTATTTGGTGATTGTACAACTTCTGCTGAGATGTTACCTATAGACTTGGAGCTTGAAAGAAAGAAAATCTCACATGTTCTCAGGAATCTGTTGTTGCTTTTTATTTTTTTTTTTAAGATTTTATTTATTTATTTATTTTAGAGAGAATGAGAGCAAGAAGAAGGGAATAGGGAGGGGGACAAGCAGGATCTATGCTTAGCTTGGAGTCCAATGCAGGGCTTGATGTGATACTCGACCTCATGACCCTCGACTTCATGACCTTGAGGCCATGACCTTAGCCTAAATCAAGAGTTGGACACTCAACTGACTGAACAACCCAGGTGCCCCTGTTCTTGCTTTTTAAAAAGCCTAATCCAGGAGAATCTAGGTTTCACCATAGGTGGAGTGTTTGACTCTTGGTTTCAGGTCCGGTCATGATCTCTGGGTCCTGAGATCAAGTCCTGCATGGGGCTCCATGCTCAGTAGGGAGTCTGTTTGAGATTCTCTCTCCTCCTCACACTTTGCCCTTCCCTCTCTTGTGCTCCCACTCTCTCTCTCTAAAAAAAGGAGGAAAAAAAGCCTGCCTAATTCATTCCAGAAAGGAATATGGAAAATAAATCTTAATATTCTGTATCTTTGAAGAGATGAGGCCAATTAAAGTACTAATAACAATAATTACTACCCTTTTTATCATTTAATAGCCATTCTGTGCCCTTTAAAGATTTTATTTAATACTTTCCTTTCTGTACAACATATTTTGGTTATTTCTTCTTCCCTATTTTAAAGGTAATCGAAGTGAAACTTGTGCTAAGAAAGTTAGCCAAGTTTATGTCATTAGTAAGTGGGGAATCAGTAACCAGATCTAGGTCTATCTGTATCCAAATCCAAGGGGAAAATAAAAGAGAGAGAGAGAGAAAAAAGCAATGTTTAACTTGGTTTAATCTAACATTCCTTAAATTACTTAACTATGGAAAACTATTTCACCCCAATAATCTTACTAATGCCTGTTAAAGGTGTCCATGGAATGTCCTTGAGAAAATGAGAGTTACTCTTAACTTACATGTTTTGAAGACAATAAACTCAAATTAGGCTGTATTAGGGTATTTGCCCAAGGTCATAAAGAAAGGTAGAACCAGAAAAGCATTGCACAGTGCTTAGAACATAGTAGGCATCTGGGATATTCGCTTTTATCTCTATATTTAAAATTTTTGTGATCCTCAATGTAGTACCTTTCCACTATAGCACAACTTCTTAAATGAAACACTAGTAATGAAGAAGTACTAATGAGTCAATTCCATAAAAAAAGGGGACTTTAACTATCATTTGGGAACATTTTTTTTTTCCTGGATTACTTTTCAATATCCCTTTAGAGGTATTACCTCATTTAATTTTTTAAATGATTCTGTCAAATAGGCATTATTTCTTCTTTTTTCACAGATAAGAAGACGGAAGCTAAAAGTTGTAATTTTTCAAAAGAAATTATTTACAAATGAAATGTTTCCTCATTTGCAACCAGATTTGACTAAGTTTACATTCCTTAATCAAACAGAGATAGAAAGTGAGTTTGAGAGCAAGAGCAAAGTAAGAAAGAGAAACAGCAGGTCTTCACTCTACATAGGTGATTTCCTGTCTTAGGTAAAGCAAGAAAGTCAACAGCCTCTCAACAGATACAGACAATTGCAAGGGTTGTTAACACAGAGGGCACACTGGGCCATTATATGGAAAACTCAAGAGGTTTTAGATCCTCAGGTAGAGTCAGGTAAACTTAAAATAAAGAAAGTGAGTAATAATATCAAACTAATATGAAAAATGATTATTAGTTGATCATCAGCAGAGTGTGAAATACTAATGGGCAGGAAGTAGTCTATCTGACTCGTTTACATGTCCCCACTTCTTAGCAGAGTCCTTAGCACTTACTAGCTTTCAAAAGTTTTTATTTGTTTGTTCTGATTTTTGTTTTTCTTATGCATGAAAAACTTTTGTGTTGTTTTTTGTTCATACATAGATTTTTCAGTAACACTTGAGTAATACAAGAGGAACAGTAATATCTTAAAACGCTAAAAATAATTATGTGATTTATAGTTTTATTCTACGTGTATACTGGTGGTTGATTAAGACCCCTATGTGAAATCTGATATTTTAGAACTCTGTGAGCAAAGAAAAAGACATATGTGCATAGTAAATAACTGTCATCTGATTTCGATTTTTATACCACAGGAAGAAATAGCCTTTCCAGAAAACTCAACAAATAGACACTCTGCCCTACAGATAGGGCTCAAAATGGACATGAAAATCCAATTCAACCAGATTTCCATTAAGAAACTAGTTAGCAAAATTAGATCACCCAAACATGAATGTAATTCACATTTACATGTTATTTTAATGTTAAAACTAATTTTAAAATTCATTTGTCGGGGGGGGGGCATCTGACTGGCTCAGTCTATAGAGTATGAAACTCTTTTTTTGTTTGTTTTTTAAGGATTTATTTATTTATTTGAGAAAGAGAAAGAGAAGGAGCAAGAGCACAAGAGGAGAGTCAGAGAGAGTCTGAAGCATACTCTGCACTGAGCACAGAGCTGGACAACGGGCTTGAACCCATGACACTGAGATCATTACTCTGGCTGAAACTAGGAGTCAGACACTTTATCAACCACACCCAACCAGGCACCCAAGCATGCAACTCTTGATCTCAGGGTCATGAATTCAAGCCCCGTGTCGGGTAAGAAAACTAGTTAAAAAATCTTTTTTTTTTTTGAACTCAGGAAAACATAATTCATATTGATATTACATATGGTGTGACAGGTGTGTTCCTGGGGCAAACTTTAGTCAGGTTCCTCTAAGCCCTTCTCAACTATGACTGGGCCTTGGCCCCATGCCTTGCCAGGCCTGTGTAGCCCAGTTTTAGCAAAAATTCTGTTAAGTCAGGTCAGAAAGAATCCCCATAAGTGATCTCCCTAACCTCCCTTAGCAAGAATCTTATTAGGTCCGTTTAGCAAGAATTCTAACTTTCCATCTGGTGACTCTCTCAAGATGGTTCTTGCATATAAATCCTCTCTTGTCCTTCTTCCACCTGGAGTCAAAGCCAATCTCTCTCCCATCTTGCAACAGTCTTGGCACCCACTGCAATCGTCATGAGTTGTCTTCCATACAAGTTATCACAGGTGTCAGAACAATTTTTTTTTTCTTTATAGATGTTAAAATCTGTAAACTACAAACATAAAGGCTGAATGTTTCTGAAAAAAGTATTAGGTGCATTTTTACGAGGCTAATACAGTCCAGATGAGAGTAAAAATATTAAGATAACAATTATATTTAGTTAGCATTCAAAATTAATGAAGCTGATCTGTGTGAACCAGGGTAGATGTGACTAAAGCTCATTGGCAGAGGAGGGCAGTAGGTGACAGGAAATATTTGACCACATTCTACTCAGTAAATATGTGATTAAAGAATGGGGGGGGCAACTGAAAAGCAACTGGGCTTTTTAAATCTCAACATGATTAATAATTTGCACAAATAATTAAAATTTGAGGGATAAAACTATTTTAGATTTTCTATCACCTCTTTGTTCAAGTTTAAAAATTTTTATTCTCAGTACTTTCATAAGCTATTTTTAAGGTACCTTCAATTATGCTATGTTCCCCCCAAAGAACTAAAAAAATATTGTTACAATTTGAACTTTTGAATGAGTTCATTAATGTATTTCTCTGTATTGAAAAAATTATTGTAATCCATAATTAACAGATCAGTTTGGAAAATTCTTAAGAGTATACCTGGATATACTTTATCTGGGAAGAAAATGCTTTTTCTGTATTCTAAAAGGAATGCATTTTATAAAAGTGGGCAATATATACCATATTCAATGTTTCATCCCCTAAATCAGTGGATTTTAAATATTTCCTTCAATCTTAAATGAGGATAAATTGAGCAGAGTAAAAATAGTGTTCTATAGAAGGAGTGGAGAGAGCTATAAGTAAGTAAATCTGGAAAATCATTTTGAGGTAGAATGAATAGGAATATATCATATTTTGTTAACATTTTAAGAAAGATGAAACATACTAGGAAGAATGACAGAGCAAGAGTGAGAGCTGGAGTAGGAGCAGGAGAGGGAGAGGAAAGGGGAAGGAAGAGACAGAGGAGGTAGAAGACAAGGAAAGAGGGAAGAGAATGACAAAAAAAGACAGAAAACATGTTTAGGTTATTGATGACATAAAATGTATTGGTGTATACTTTGTTGGTTGAAAGCTGCAAAAGCTTTATTTGAATTAATTTATTTTTCCTGGACAATGTACAGAAACAAATGCAGAATTGAAAGAAACAGAAGAATCAAGGAATTGAATATGTTTCTCTTGACTGATCCTGACTTTACTAATTTTTTGTTTTCTTGTGAAGCTTTCCAAGAGGCCTGCTTTTGGGCCAAGTGCCTGTTCTGGACTAATGAATCAGTACGTCCAGGGGAAGGGAATTATGGTTTGATTCATCTGATCATATGTATACTTCTGTGTATAGGTGGGGAATTTTCATCTTCAAAAGGCCACCTCACAGTCAAAAGTCAATCCTTACTATAGCATGGGAATCCTCAGTTCTGGATGGAAAATTCCAGAAAGTCTTGCCTAAGAAGTGGTATCTGAACTGCATTTAGAAGGAGCAGATAACAAGTTCAACTCAATATGTATTGAAAATTATTAAATTCAAGTTACTATGCTACAGTGCTGTGAAGCATACAGAAGTGAATAAAATACAGTTTTTTTCAATACAGGGATTTACAATCTAATGAGAGAGACCAACACATACACATAAGCTGCTGCTGTGAAAGTTTTCTTGACATCATTAAATTAATCCTGAGTGATACTGGGATGTCAGGCATTCTTAAAAGGTTTAGCCATTATAACATATGCAATAATGGCTTGGGACAAGTCAGCTGGATAAAAATCAGCCCATTGAGGATGGACTTAGCTTTGATAATGTTTCTATTCACAGTTATTGACTACATATGGGACCAGGAAAAGACAAGCCCCAGAGGATATAGAGATAAAACATTTGGTACAACTTCATCAAGGAATTTGATATCTATTGAAGGCTATGGACTAATTTAAATTCATCTAAATCCATATTTTGCAAGAGTACTAAATCAAGAGTGGTATAAATCACAGATGGTTTGTAAAAAGAACATTCACGTGCATAGTGCTCATGTGGTCGGCCTATTTCCCTTACAATACCTCTCTTAAGTAGATCCTATACTGATCTCCATTTGCAAATGAGAGAACTCATGTGCAAAGAAGTTAAGAAACTTGTTCCACAGGATAAGTAGGAAATCAGTATTTAAACTAGACCAGTGTGACTCTGGAGTCTATACTCTCAAGTGAAAACAGGAAGACACCAATAAACATGGAAAGCAGAAAAGAGACCTGTTCTGGAATTTTCAGGAAAATATTTGGTAAAATGTTTCAATTAGAAACAAATACGATGGGAGTAAATGAGTGAGAAAGTTAGCAAAGGAGAAAATTGAGGTCAGATCAAATAACTGTAGGTTTGTGAAGTGGAGTATTTTTTAGAGACCAAGTGGTCCAATATTTGGCCCTGAAAGTTGGTTGTTGGAGAGGTATCTTTTTTTTTTTTTTTTTTTTAAGAGAGAGAGAACAAGTGCATGTGCTTGGGAGATAGAATTGGGGAGCTGGTTAAACTCAACCAGGTGGTTAAACTCAACCAACTGAGCTACCCAGGTACTCCAAGAGATGCCATTTAAATAAGAATGCTATTTTCTTGATTTTTCTATTTCGGTTAGAATTATACAAAATGATGTCTAGAGAGGAATGATAAATTTTGCTTGCTAACATCCAAAAATCACCTTTAATGTGGGTCTTTCTTTCTAACCCATTACACCTAAGAGAGCGCATGGAACTCTAACACAACTGCAACATCCTTGACTCATCCTTCTCATGAGCCCTATGCCAGATGTCACTGGCTCAACTTCAAAATTTCTTTTTCAGTCCATCTCCTTATCTGCATTCCAAGTGTCAGTGTGACAGTAAACTAGTTCAAATCAGTGATATATTCTATCTCAAAATACTGAAAGAATCTAAGTGGTCTTATTGATCAAGAATGCTCTAATTTCAATGATCTCAAGATACTAACCCAATATAGTTTCCAAGTAAAACCTATGTTAAAATCGTTTGCTAATCCCAGCAAATAAAATCTGATTCCTCAAATTGAATTAAATGGACCTATATGACTATGCTGCTGACCACCTTTCCTTCCTGGTCCTCCTCTACTCAACTTCAGCTCTTTTACCCATTTTGGTTCAAGTTATCTTTGCCCCTCACTTTCAGAATTTTGTGTATGCTTGTCTACTTAAAGTATCTTCTTAACTATTAGCCCTTTCCCAATTTAAGTCTGAGCTTACAAATCAACTCCTCAGGTAAGCCTCTCCTTCTTCCTCTCAGACTGATCTCTAATTGCTTCTATGATTATATTCCTACTTCAGTGCCTTTTTTTTTTTAATTTATTTATTCACGAGAGACTGAGAGAGAGGCAGGGGCAGAGGGAGAAGCAGGCTTCCTGCGGAGCAGGGAACCCAATGGGGGCTTGATCCCTGGACTCTGGGATCATGACCTGAGCCAAAGGCAGACACTCAACCCTGTTTTTTTTAACTTTGTTATTATTGTTATTATTATTTATTTTTAACACCTACAGAGAAGTTGCATACATACTATATTATTTATTCAGTTTTATTTATTGTTGACATTTTACCCAACTTGTTTTATCATTTGTTCTTTATCTCAATCTGTAAATAACCACTGTATGTAATAATGTATGTACATACACACCTATACACACACATATATATAATGGCATATCTAATAATATATTATATATACTATATCTAGATATAAAATAAACCATTATGCATGTGTTTGCTATTAAATATAGCATATACAATGTGTACAGATATACTGTATACAGTTATACATATTTTATTAGCATATATGCTACTATGGATATACTATTATATATTATATATACAATTATATATTATGCATATATACACAGTAACACACAATATACAGAGTATGTGTATATATATGGCATATACATTGAAATATATATGTGTATATGTATGCACATGTATGTGTGTGTGTATATACACACACACATATATATATATATATATATATATATATATATAAAATTGGTTGTGTTTTCTAGAGAATTCTAATACATTAAAGAATCATCCAACATACATAGACACACATAATGTCACTGTGTTTCCTTAATCATTAATCTTGGTGTTAATTATCAAAGTGTACTTTCATAAGAATCATATACATCATTCTTTTCATTCTTTTTTGTAATATCCTTTCAGGATCTTATCCATTCATCCTATAAATCTGATTTGAAACTGTTACTTCTCCATGAAAAAATATTTTTTATTTTCCTTCACTAGCTGTGATTCATATGTATTCTATTAATCTGAATTGCAAAATCATACTTCCTGAAAACTTTTCAACAAATATACACTTAGAAATGTTTTTTACTTGCTGTTGAACTCCCGTTAGAAATGTGTACTAAAAAAAAAAAAAAAAAGAAAAAGAAAGAAAGAAATTTGTACTCCAAAGATCATTCGTGCACATCACTATACTTGGACATGTTGTCTTGTTCTTCTATAATGTTTAAAGACATAATATGCTGAGAATTTCTTGTATTTTGAAGTCCTGTTATAATACAAATTAGATGAGCAAATTTTGCTCTCTCCAACTAGTATTTTCCAGTTAAAACTTCTCTTTGAGGGCAAAGGTAAATAATAATTTTTGGTTATTGCTTGAACTTCTGCTATCATATTTATTTACTTTAGTCCCCTCAACATACATGCCTTAGGTTAGCATAAGTAGCTCACTTTCATACACGCACTGAAACACTTGTCATCTGGGTAGTCTGGAGAATACAATGATTAATTTGGTATCCCAATCTTCTTTGGAATGGGAAACATGTACTAGAAGTATATGAAAGTACTGGTAAGCCATAAAAAGTTATGCTTCGGACTTCTTGCTTTATCCTTTATTTAATGGAAATCTTAAGTCTGTACCTTAGGCTCATTTCTATCACACTAACAGACATACAGTATGCTTTTGTGCATCTAAAGTTCACTTAAAAAATAAATGTGCGATTACTACTAAGAAAATTGTTTTAAGTAGGATAATGGGTCTTGAGCTAAATTGTGAAGTGTAAGTAAGAATTTGATTCACAGAGCAGGGGTCAGGAGAGGTCACTGAAGGCACAAGAAAAAGGTTGTTTTCACTCAAATGCATGAAAGTGAGGGAACAAGCTACACATGTAAAACAGCACATTAAGCCTTATTATCACCCACAATGTTGACCTTGCACTTTTCAAACCATTTAAGTCGACTATTCAGATAAATGTTGGTTTTGTTTTTCTGTATAACTTACTTCATTATGCCTGACTCTGGGCAATTTTAACTTCCTATTTCTTCATAATCTTTACCTTTGTAGAAAGATCCTCCCACCACATACTTGGAAAGAAGTGCAATAATACAAAAGAAAGATACCCTTTCTGTTGTGTGCTTATGCACTACATGCTTATTAGAGCTATAAAAGGATCCAAGATTCCCAGTAAATTTATAATTTTATTTTTCTAGTATTTATCTTCTCTATACTTAATGCAACACAATGTTCTTCTTGTACATGGTCTTGTACATGGTCTTGTACATGGTCTTGTACATAGTCTTGTACATGGTCTCCTATGGTTTTTGTTTACATTAGGTATTTCATGGAGTAATCCATCCCAGAAGAACCCAGCTACTTCTTTCCCACAAACTTTGGCAACAATTGCTCCACATTTCCTAATTTTAACTTTTTGTTGTTCTGTTTTTTCAAAACTCCTTCTCCAAAAGTCATGATCTAGATTCAAAAGGGGCATTTGGAAGTCTTCACCAGCATAGCAAGATGGTTTCCAACAGTTTTGCTACTTCTGAAGATAATTTTTTGCATAGATGACGCTTTAGCGGTATAAATAACTGTCCAAATGTAACTCAGATACATTCCCTGAAACTCCATAGCATATTTTTATCATGAGACAGGAAAGAAGAAAAAAACACAAATTGTTACATTTATTGAGAATGAATTATTATAGCTTTTTAAAAGTATCCTTATATTCACATGAAAAAAAGTGTCAAAGTACACTAAGCTAGTATGTTGAGCTTGAATCAACTTAATTCTTTCCAGTTACACTATAGTTTCCTTCATTTCCCCTTGCAAGTTTATAAAATCTTAGATATATTTTTCACTTGCGTATTTTTATAAGGATACCAAAAGTTTCCTGACCTCCATCGCTAGAGAGGGAATTGAGTTAGCAGATTGAATTGTAAAAAGACTGTATTGGGTCAAAATAAGAATAGGGTTAATAATTGAAAATCTGATGAACTATTGTGACAAGTTATTGAACAAAGATGGAGAATTTTTGTCCCTAGGCAGGCAATTGAAAAAAATAATAATATTCATTTTGAAAAGAAGCAGAGAATCTATCGTTTTCTTTTAAGATTTTGGATTTTACATCTATGTAAACCTATTTATCTTAATTCATGAGAGAGACAGAGCATAGCAATAGAGAATACAGAATTTAGAACCAGACTTGCAGGTTCAATTCTTGGTTCTACCACTTAATAACTTTGTTATCTTGGTGAGTCCTTTGCCACGGCTTCTTCAAATATGGCTCTGATATAAAATGTGGACAATTACTGTACCTGCCATATAATGTTTTACAATCATCCAGTTAAATTTGTGAAGAATGCAAAATAGTACCAACAAATACTAAGCATTTCATAAGATATTAAAATTTATAAATCTGGCCTATTCGTCAAATAGAAACAATGAACATGGTCATGGTTCAAAAGAGAAAAATTTAAAAATTCAGTGGCTATAAAAAATTCATAGGTGTCTTATTTTTGAAATCTTCCATATTTGAGAATGTTCTCACTTACTTAATTTTAAGAAAATGTGCTGTGGTCATATATATTTAAGCTACAATTTTTTTCTCTAGGAAAATTGTAGGTGTTGCTCCATTGCTATTTGGTGTTGAACGTTGATAACAAGAAGCTTACAGAGAGCTGTGGTTTTCTGCTGGTTCATGAATTAACTAGCTTCACTGAGATGTCCTAAACATAAAGATCTCCAATCAAATTCAATGAGATGGAGAAAAAAAAAATCTGCTCTTCTGTAGATATTAAATAAGTAATCATAAATATTAATATTAAAGAAGAGGACTACATGGTGTTTTAGTGCATATAGCCAGAAGAAATAATCTATATAGTGCTAATGCCAACATTTCATTTTTTAAAAAAATTTAACAATGGTCTTAGTGGCAACAAGTGACTAAAAGCTTGGTGAAAGCATTGTGTTTACCTTGTTTTCATTTCTTCTTCTGTAATAGGGGTGGTGCATGGTTAATGGACATCATTCCATGAATATGTGTTGACTTAATGAAAAAAATATGACTACTCTTTTCTTCTCAACACTTCCTTATTCTCTGGCGTATTTTTAAAGTCAATAAATTCTATTTTTTTAAAGTAGCTTTATGTATACTGAAATATTGAGTGGAATGTGCAGAGTTCTCATATCCTCCCTATCCCTCTTATTATTAACTTCTTGCATTAGTGTAGTATATTTTTTGCAATTGATGAGCCAATGTTGGCGTATTATTAACTAAAATCTGTAGATTATATTAGAAGTCCCTCTTGATACTATACATTTTATGGATTTAATGGATACATTATGACCAGTATCCATCATTATAGTATTATACAGAATAATTTCACTGCCCTAAAAATCCTAAAAGATATGTGGCTCACCTATTAATTCATACTTATCCTTTGCTCCATTCCTCCTAACTCCTGGTAATAAGCGATCTTTTTACAGTCTCCATAGTTTGACTTTTCCAGAATGTCACAAAATTAGAATCACAATAATGCAGCTTCTTCAAATTGGCTTCTTTTACTTAGCAATATGTATTCAAGGTTCCTCCATGTTTTCTCATGGCTTGATATATCATTTCATTTTATTGCCGCATAATATTCCACTGTGTGGATATATCAAGTTTATTTATTCATTCACCTGTTGAAGGAAAACGTGATGGCTTCCACGTTCCTAGGCTTATTTTTCAGCTCTCTTTTCCAGTTATTTACCAAGTGCTTTTTAAATTAGCTTTCTTGGTGACATCACTGTATCTATCAGCAACTTACAGGTCTAGGAACAACTCAGTTGGTTGGGGAGACTTCTAATATTCTAATTATCATCAGCAGCAATTTAAAGCATGTCTATGGGATTCACATCTCACTTAAATGTCTGTGCCTCATAACTTATTCTTCACAACTCTTGACAATATGAAGCTTCATAGATATATATTTCCAACTCTTTCTTAGATATATGAACAACTATGTAAGACTGAATATACACATTAGTATTTTTCTGAGAATTGCCTAGAAGTTTTCAAATTTCATTAATGGTTAATTGTTTTCCTGCTTTACAGATTGTAAATTCATCACATCATTAAAACCTCCTGATACCTCCCTACCTATTTCTTTTTTTTTTTTTAAGATTTTATTTATTTATTTGACAGATAGAGATCACAAGTAGACAGAGAGGCAGGCAGAGAGAGAGAGAGAGAGAAGGAAGCAGGCTCCCTGTTGAGCAAAGAGCCCGATATAGGGCTTGATCCCAGGACCCTGGGAACATGACCTGAGCCAAAGGCAGAGACTTTAACCCACTGAGCCACCCAGGCACACCTCCCTATTTCTAGTATTCATAACTCCCCTGTTGATAATTATCAGGGATCCAACTCTACATATGGCATTATGTTTTTGTTTATTTTATATGTTTACAAGTCAATTTTTCCCACAATATTTAAAATTTTTCAAAGGCAGGAAGTATAACTACATTAAAATTTCTGGCACAGAATAGGCATTTAATCAATGCATAATTAGTTGATTAATACATTTGTAAATTTATGTTCAAACTGTATTTTATCCCAAAGTTAGTACTTTATAATGAATTTACTAAACTATTTTTTTCTTTGATGAGATGCAGTTCTATACTCAATGTTCATTGTTGTATCATCTTTGAATTCTTCGTAGAACTTGTTCTCAAATACCCTATAAACAGTTTATTTAATCTTTGAATATTATAATAAGAACTAATGCTGTATTTTGTCAATTTTATAAAAGAATGATATTAAAAATAACTTAGCACTGAAAAAAAGCTTAAGTGAAAAGAGAAACAGTTTGCTAGTCATTCTGATAGACCACTGAGTTCCAGAAAGCAAGCAAACAAGCAGGAGGGAGGGAGAATCTTAATATTAGAGCTATTAAATTTTGTCAGACTTTTTCTTACCCAAATTTTAAGAACAGATGAGAGTTGAGAAAGTATGAAAAATTTACCAGCATAATAAAATTCGGCAGATAATTCTATTTTCTGACAACTGTATTTCAAGACCATGGTGCCAAGAATGATTAAGACCTGCCACCCTGTCAGACTAATCAGAAATAATCTGTCATTTTCTGTGTCCCTAGTTTATTTCATGTTCCAAAGCAGACCTGTAACATGGCTTTAGTATTTTTCAGACAATCCTTTTAAGTTTAATATTCTAAGAGGAGTAAGCATTGTCATTTAGACATTCTGCCTTGTAGTCATACTAAGAAAATCGGTCTGTGTCACTAGGACAGTCATAAATGTTTCCCTCAAAATGTCACCACCTTATTTTTGGTTTCTCATAAATCTCACTATGTGAGCTCATTTTAAGGTAACATTCATTAAATCATTTCATGTTTTAATATTATGTTAATTTAGTCAGTGTTATTTTTCAAAAACAAGTACTTACATGATTATTAACAGAAAATTTAGCTTATCTTGTTACTTTAGTAAGAGCTACAGTGTCTTTTCCAAGTTCTCCACGATTGAAATTTCTATGCTCCAGTGGTGTTGAGGTTTCAAAAAGGGGTGAAATGTGAATGCAAAGTAAGATGATGGATAGAATAGATGGATTACTGGGCTTTTCCACATTTCAAAAGCAAGTACTATGCTTCAGAATGATCTCTCTTTATATTTTGAAATATAAGAAGAATCAAGAAATATAGAAGGTAGTTTAAAAAATAACAAAGTGAACATCAGTATGCTCAAACCATTACAATATAATGGAATATAACATAACAAAACACAATATAGTACATTCTATACCCTAGGTGGACTTTGTGACTTTCCCAGAAGTACCACAAAGCAGCACCCAACGTACTAGGTTCAGTATTAAATTTTCTCTTACATTTTGGAGTAGCTGCCATGTGTGTCTGCATCCATACGTTACTAAATTATATAAATTTGCCTGTTAATTTTTGTAAAGACATTTTATAAGAATGTAGATTGAAGCTTAAATATTAACATTTCAAATTAGTTCATATAATCTTGTTTTTAATTTAGACGTGTGATTGCTGAACAGAGATTTCCCTAAACAAATTGTTCATGTAGATTAAGTAGTAGACTGCTGCTCACTTTTTTTGTGCATTCCTTTGCTAAATGATATTTAAGTTGTCCAAACTAAAATTTAAATAATACTTTGAAGATGAGATTAAAATAAATACTTTGATGAATGTATACTCTCACCAGGACAGATCTACTTCCTTTTATGTAGACCAAGAATCTGAAGAAAACTGTAAAAGCAAAGTAGATATTATTATACTTGACTACCTCCGCCCTGCATTGTACCAAAAAACCAATGCCTAAACTTCAGTTGCTACCAGTTCAACACTTTGCTCATCTATTCAATTTATTTTGCCTTTGTGATGGTCCATGGATTTACGTGGGAGTAGGGTCAGCCTGCAAACATAAATCCAATAATTTTTTAAAAAATCTAATCAATTTTATAGGACCGATTTTAGTGTATGATCTTCATATAGCACTCTTTTCTGTTCTACTTTCAAGTTTTAATTAGTTTAATTACCCAATCAGTAGGAGAATAAGGATTCTTATCTATTAACTGATATAATGATCATAAATGAGATAAAGAGACACATTTATTTTTACTTCTCTTGATTATATTTATATTCTAGATAATATATTTAAATTTCATTTGTCAAAATCAATTTTAAATTCTTTTATTTATTTATCAATATATTTTATTTATTAAAATGCATTACATTTAGAAAATTAAACTTAACATGTTTTCCCTCATAGTACTATTATTCTTGTTTTATATGATAGATGCTATAAATTTTCATCAAGTACACAAATAATGATCAAGAAGAAAGATACAAAAGCCCATTTAAAAAATACTGTAAAATATGGATGCATTATATGACAGACTAGCTTCTGATACTAACAGATATCCAAGTATGTATAATGCATTGTAATATAGGGTGTTGAAACAAATTGTTGCTCTAAAAAAGTGTTTTTGGATCTTAAAAATTTTTTATATCATTGTGGTATTGCTTTGATCACAGCCAAGTGAATAACGATTCGGCCACGTCCAGAGCAAAATATCTTCTACGTAACCATAGCAGAGTAAGGTATATGCTCTTGATGACTAACCATATCTCCTTGGATGGAAATTAAAAATAAAATTTCATTTTAGATTAATATAATCCCACAAATAATTGTTTTCAATTTTTTCATTTGCTTTTGTCTTTGAAGATTAATAAAGTCAATTTTCAAAACCAGGGACTAATTTTCCCCTTCTATAAGTTTGCACTCATGGATTTTGATAATCTAAAGTTGTATGCTTCTGTTATTTAAAAAGAGACTTCATATATGTTATAATTTTAACTACAATTTGAAATTCAGAGAGAATATTGATGAAATGAAAACTTTATTATAATTTGAGTTATATAAAATTGTATTCGATCAGTCAGTCATGCTATTGAAATATGGTTTCTTTATTTCGGAGTATAGAACCATATTATGTACTATGCCAGGTTGTTCTGTGAAGTTGAGTAATAACATATATAGAGGTCTTAGGATATGACAGTACTTAAAAGTTCTTGTTTCCTTTTATCTGAAAGCAAGAATATTTGAGAGACAATTAAAAAAATATAACAGTTATGCACTAAATTTGTAAAACGTATATAAATCAAATGTGCATAATATGTATAAATTACCCAAAAATAAGAATAACAGTGTAATATGTTTTGATTTAAAAATATTAAAATAAAAAGAAAAGATTTCTAAAGGCTGGAAACAGTGACAGCACCCAGGGCTCAATATTCCATCTTTAAAAGTAATGCTGGAGGAAGAAGAAAAGCACACAAAATCATGCCTGCAGCAAAATTTGATGGAAGAGAATGCATGAACTTTAAAATAATAAAAGTAGGAGCACCTGGGTGGCATAGCTGGTTGAGCGTCTGACTCTTGGTTTTGGCACAAGACATGATCTTGGGGTCCTGAGATTCAGCCCCATGTTGGAGCTCAGTGCTGAGCATGGAGCCTACTTGGGATTTTCTCTCCCAATCCCCATGCCCCTCCTGCTGGTTTTGTCTCTCAAATAAATAAATAAATAAATAAATCTTTAAAATAACGGATGTAAAAACAGAAGAAAAGAACAAGTCATAGCATTCGATTTCTCTCAAATCTACACCAACTCACCCCATGGCAGGGCAAGTGGCAAACAAAGACAGGCTTAGAAACAATGAATGGAGAGAGTGAACAGGGGTCCTAAGAATCATCTCAAATGATCACCCAAAAGACTATGCCTACAGGTATTTCAGACGGAAATGTTAACTGCATTTGGTGATTCAGTGCATGGACCAAATACTTCCCCAAGGAAGGGTCTAAAACAATGATGGGACTTGAAAGGACACCTACTGAAACTCATGCGGGATTAAAAAAAAAAAAAAAAAAAAGTCAAAAAGGAAGGGAAAGTGCTCTTTGGTCATTAGATGTTGTAGTGCAGGGAAAAAAGCAAAAGTGAAAATTTTAGGTCCTGCACATCACAAGAGACCTAAAGGTTTAGAAGGCACATACCCCCCCCCACCCATCACCAAAGTAAACAAAATAAACAAAAGCAAAAGAAACACTAAATAACTGACCTTTTTATACTCAGACATGAGGATGCCCAAATTAAGAAGATTATAAACAGCCCACTAACACAAATATAAACAATAATAATGAAAAAATAACATCTTCTGCAAAACTTAGAAAACAAGTTATATCACTTGTCAGTTGAGTACCCAATTGAGTTCCCTAGAAATAAAAATAAAGCAGAAGAAAACTTGAAGACACTACTCCAAATGGACTTAAAAATGTTCAAGCAAAAAATCAAATATAAAAAGACACTGTAAATATGAAATTTTAAAGCTATGAATATAAAAAGACAAAAAATAAAGAGAAATGATGAAACTCAAGTAAGAAATGGAAGAGAATGCACCATTTTCCTAAAAGTGAAGACTGTAGCACAGGTGACTAAAAGAGGATAGACACACACACAAAAATACAGAACATTGAAGAAAGGAAAACAAGGAAAGGAATGACAATGATACAGAAAAAGAAAATGTCCTAGAAGAAGTAGGGAAAGTGGAAGATAAGCAAGAAACAGTAACATTTCTGTTATTGGATCTTCTGAAAAAACAAAAATAAAATAACAGAACAGAATTAATATTTAAAATTATTATCCAGGGCACCTGGGTGGCTCAGTGGGTTAAAGCCTCTGCCTTCAGCTCAGGTCATGATCTCGGGGTTCTGGGATGGAGTGTCGCATTGGGCTCCTTGCTCAGCAGGGAGCCTGCTTCCTTTCTTCTCTCTCTCTGCCTGCCTCTCTGCCTACTTGTGATCTTTGTCTTTCAAATAAATTTTTTAAAAAGTCTTTAAAAAAATAAAATTATTATCCAAGAAGACTTTCTATAAAGCGAAAGCCTACATTTATATATGAAATGATACACTGGATACTCGGAAAAATTAACCAGGAAAATCAACTTCAAGGTATATATTAATAAAACTACTACATTTTAAAGATAAAGAAAAAATCCTAAAGGCCCAGGCAAAATGATGAAACAACTTATAAAGACAAAATAATTGTTCTGTGATCAGACATTTCAAAAGCCATGTATGAACAAAGGACATGTAAATATAGTGGCATTTTTTTGAAATACAAAGAAACAATGTAACCAAATAATTTGTAACCACTCCACTTATCCTTCAAGGATCAAGGCTCTAAGAAAAATCAGTTTTTATATTAAAAATATAATATTAAAATATATAACTTTATATTATATATAATATGTATATTATATGTATAAAATATTAAAAAATCAGTTTCTATATTAAAAATAAGGAATTATGTTGACATGAGGACACTTTTAGGAATCTAATATTTGATTTAGCAACTTTTTTGTTCCTACAATTATTTCAAAGTAAGAAATTAAAAATAAGGAAGTAGCTTCATAAAAATATTAGAACAATCATTCTATGAACCAAGAAACATTTTTTGATTGTAAAAATCTGCTCCATGTTTATCATCATACGTAAGGATGTTTATCTTTACCATATAATGGAATTCAGGCTAGGTGGAGTGAGAAAAAAAGAAGGAAAATCTATAAATGTCATGTAAATACATTTCACTATTTTATTTGAAATTTTAGGAATATATCCAAATGCAAATAAAATATATATTTCAAAGTCTACAAATATTTTGGTGTTCTTTGACTTAATCAGGAAAGATAATTAAAATTTGATCACAAATACAGAGGAAAATAGGAATAAATGGCATAGAGATAATTTCGCTGAAATTTATCATTGTTACTACTCTAGAGATATGCATAAACTTGAATCCTAAATATTAATCCACAGCTATATTTTCAATAAAAATTGACAAAAATATTTTATGGGAATTATTTGTGCATGTGGACAGTTTTCTTCCTTTTATTTAGTGATAACTTGCTCATATAAACTCAATGTTTGCTATTAAAGAAAATATATAAAACACACTTTCCATTGTATTCTTAAATAAGTACATAACCAACAGAATCACCTAAAATTTTCCAGTTTTCAAACTAAACATTTTATGATCATCTTCCAATGTTACAGTCTTTCAGCCAACCCTAGCAGCTGACTTTCTAAAACTGGCTCTTCTCCATGTAACATGCTTCATGCAAATGAACCCAGATGAAAAGAATTGAAAATAGCTAGTATGTGTGGTTAACATTTGGATAACTGCATAAGCAAACAGCATATGATCTTCATTTCCCAAAACATAATTGGTAACTACTGTATCTTTACAGAACAATATTTAAATGAGTGTTTTTATTACTCTTTAACAATAGGATTTTATTCATAATATCTAAATGATAAACTTAATATTAATCCACTATTAGTATATGAATATATCATACAGACATTTAGTTCTTATAACACTTTAAAATCTGTGTCACTACATAGATAATTAGGCTAAGGGAAATGTATCAAGTGCTTGATTTAAATCCCACCCTCTTGGGATGCCTGGGTGGCTCAGTCAGTTAACCATCTGCCTTTGGCTCAAGTCATGATTCCAGGGTCCCAGGGATGGAGTCCCACATAGGCTCCTTGCTAAGTGTGGAACCAGCTTTTCCACCTGCGACTCCCCCTGCTTGTGTGCTCTCTCGCTCTCTGACAAATAAATAAATAAAATCTTTAAAATAAAATAAATCCTATCCTCTTGCAAATTTATTCAGAAATAGTACCTAACTAATTATCCATCATAACTGAAATAATCAGAGTAGAATGTGAAATAAAAAAATGCAAGTTACTGAAGAATCAATTAATATCAAATTGACAAAAGATGCTAGTGTTTAAATATCAAATAACTACTAGAGCTTTTCCTTTATACTATAACAATCAATGCCAAGTATGGACATACCCAATATGAAATTATTTTATGATTTAATAATTTTCTAAACAAAGCTTGCATAAACATGTGAGGGAAATATTACTTTAGATTTATTTAGGAACGGCAGACACACAATCTCACCCTTAATGGAAACCTGTGAATACAGGATTGCATTCACCTCAAAGCAATATGTTCTTGTAAATGGAAGAGAAATAAATCTAAGATCAAATTTCAACCGTTCTTATATAGGAATTATGATGAGAAAGAAGATATACCTCAATATCAGTGATTTGTTCTCTCCCTCAGCTTGACTACAGACAATCTCAGTGTACTGTGTTCAACTTCTTCACAACAGACGTCTTTCTTTGGTTACAACCAGTGTGCAAAAGGCCCTATTGTAATTTATACTGGATTCACCAGAATAAGGAAACTAAAGCATGTGTTTAAAACTCTAGCTGAATGGAGATCACCCAAACATTTTACATACTCTATGCCCTTTAGATATTTACAATAAAATAATATTTACCTTTGATGTAACAGACTTGCTTTCAGGAAACAAGAGTATAGTTTAATTTAACTGTAAGCAAAATTATAAATTTAAATAACAAAGTGAACAAAACTCACTTTAGGATAAGACACACATAGCTTCTAGTTCACTTATCTCCATCTTTTAAAAATCATTAACTCTTAAGTGTTAGAACATACAAAGCTTACACCTCAGACATGGGCTCATGTATCTTAGTAAACAAATTCCTGTCAGCATTAGTGTTATTTAATATTGGACATTTTGCACCATTGTGTTAAGCTATAATTATAGAACCTAGATTACAGCATACCCACGATTTTTTTTTTTTTTGCCGTGTAAGAGATGTATAATCTCTTGTTATCTATTTTTCATTGGCTTGAAAGAATATTCTGAGGGCATGAAAAAGTTCATTGCACAACATGAATAATTGTGTGGATTTCACTAAGTAGTCTTACAATGTTTTGTTACTTCAGAGAAATTATTGGTCACTGCTAAATCAACTAGACTAATGAGTTGTTTAACAAATTTGCCAACATCTCAAATAGTGGTTGAATCATGTTAGGTGTGTTCTAGAATATTTCTAGTTGTTTCCTAGACTTCTAAGTTTCAAAAGTAAGAAAGGGTTTTCTATTTAAATTCTATTAAAAGAATAACTACCAGTTATCACTACGGTTTCATTAAGCAAAGTTTTATTAACAAAAATATAGGAAAATTATTATAAAGAATAACCCTTCAACTCAAATGACTTCATATTTATGAAACATCAAAAATAATGTTTTAATTTTTCTCACCTCATGTCAGTGGTGAACATTATTTTTCATAAATAAGGATCATCTACTGAGCAGAATTTCTGAACCATTCATCTAGACCAAACTAAAGTGTGTGTCTTTCCAACTGATATTGATTAAATATGCTAAACTGAAGATTTCATCAATGAAACAGTTTTTAGAATTATAAGACACCTAGCATGAAAATATTCTTTGTAATAAGCACATTGAAATTATGATAACAGTACTTTATTTTTTTTTAATGATGTTATGTTAGCACTTTAAACTTGTCCAGGGA
This sequence comes from Enhydra lutris kenyoni, assembly GCF_002288905.1. Lineage (NCBI taxonomy): Eukaryota > Metazoa > Chordata > Mammalia > Carnivora > Mustelidae > Enhydra > Enhydra lutris. Next base: position 19,193,739 of record NW_019154116.1, on the reverse strand, counting down.
AATTATTTTATCCAGCATTCAGGTTAATTTCTTCTTCATCATCTGGAACCACACATTGTCTAGCAAAATTACCTTTTCTCTTTTTTTTAATCTGTCTTCCTTTTCTAGAATGTAAGCACCAGTTTAACAATGACTTTATTTTTTGTTTGCTTGTTTATTTTATACTCAGGACTGAGGAAAACATTGGCATGTACTAAGTATCCAGTAAATATGGAAATATATTTTTAATCAAATGAGACTTAATAATTAATCATGTCTCATACCATATATCATTTTTCATTAAGTTTTTATTCATTATATATTATTGAAAATGAAATAGAAACAATTGTGAACCTAAAACTGCTATAAAAACAAAGAGTCTTAATAAAAATTATTTTAAAGGGGTGCCTGGGTGGCTCAGTGGGTTAAAGCCTCTGCCTTCGGCTTGGGTCATGATCCCAGGGTCCTGGGATCCGCATTAGGCTCTCTGCTCAAAGGGGAGCCTGCTTCCTCCTCTCTCTCTCTGCCTGCCTCTCTACCTACTTGTGATCTCTATCTGTCAAATAAATAAATAAAATCTTTAAAAAATATTAAAAAAAATTATTTCTGGCACAATGTCTACATATCATAATTGATACACTTTTCATATCTCTTTATGTGCCAAGTATATTAATCTACCTGTGAACTACTAGTCAAACAGATTTAGCATAATCCAAAACTCAGTGAATGTACCACATTTAAACATTAGAAACAACCTCGAGGAGCTATAGCTAGAGATGGTATGTATTTATATTACACAGGAAAGGTCATAGATTTTGTTTCTATCCAACAAGGGATACACTTCACATAAAATTGAGTGTTATATAAAATAAAACCAACATATATTTCATATCAGAGGGGTAAAGAGAGATCACAAAACACACAGGCAAAAGGCAAAGAAAAACAAAACTTTGACATTTGTATTGCAGTGAACTTTTTCAAGAGTATGACGGAAGGAAACAGAGCTTCTTTACCTGCAGTTAGTAATGATTCTGTATGTCAAGTGAATTATCAGCAACTGAAAATGAGAGAAGAGTGATATATGGAAATAGTATTGAGATATTTGATAAGGAAATACTGTTTTGCTGTTGACTAATGTGGTTTAAGCACAAAGTGGGATTCCTATGCTAAGATAAGAGAAAGTCATTCATGAAAGTAGAAAATTATAAAATGGAACTCTTGGTTTGTAATGATGGGTCTTCCAATGGTAAAATACCTACTGACCCATATATGCAGAGAGAAAGCAGAAACCAAGGAAGAGGCAAGCCAATCCAGCCTGGTAGTTGGTAGGTTTAATAAGGAAAAGGAAAGACAGAGGAGGTTTGTACTGGGCCCCTGAAGTAGATGTCTGCACTTGCCCACCAGAATTCTAAAAATGTATATACAGGCCTTAACAGGGTTCAGTTATTTACACCATCTAGATGGTCTCAACAACACCTCACTCTCTCAAGGCTACATCTTTGTTATGGCTCCACATCTGGGAACAGTGAGTGGAATATACATTCCAAGGACAGGAGGTGTGGTGAGGAGCCTCCAATTGCCGGGTCCAGCTTGTGGATCAACCAGAAGTCACATCCCTTTGGTGATTTCCTCCACAGGAACACAAAAATGATTTTGAGTCTTGAATGATGTAAAACTTATCATTGTCTTCAGTTACAAAGAAATTTGATGAGAAAGTTAATGTCAGAATTCTACTGCTGAATAGTAGTAAAAAGTAAGTAAGTTGACAATTTATAAAATTTTTTAGATCAATAAAATAAATAATATTAGTTGTATATCATGTCGTCCATTTTTTCTTCAATATATAATCTATCAAGTGCTTAGCATCATGTTTCAAGAAATAAAACACATCAGGGATCTGTAGATAAAGGAATATCTGACTGGTTGTACAATCAAGGATACCCAGACCTTTCTCCGCAGTGTCTTCAGGATACTTCTGCCATAGTATGCATTGTCTGTGTGAGTCTACTAATAAAAACTCCAGGGGCTCCTGGGTGGCTCAGTGGCTGATCCTCTGCCTTCGGCTCAGGTCATGATCTCAGGGTCCTGGGATTGAGCCCGCATTGGGCTCTCTCCTCAGCAGGGGGTCTGCTTCCCCCTCTCTCTCTACCTGCTGCTCTGCCTACTTGTGATCTCTCTCTCTGTCAAATAAATAAATCTTAAAAACAAACAAACAAACAAAAATACCCCTCCATCTTAATGTTAGCAACATAATAAAGATTTTTTACAGCCCATCATTTATTATTTATTTCCAAAATTCTAAAAATCAGCTTCGAAAGTGACCACTAATGATGACAGAAGATGACTAAAATGAAGTTGATTGTATATATCTCACAAAATAATTGTTTCTATCATGGATAGTGAAGTGTACAACAGAACAATCAAATCTATTTTTGCCCAGACAAGTTTCAGAATCAGATTTGTCCAAAAGAAGTGACTTTGTTTATTTCAATTACCTTAACAATTTAATCCTGGGTTTGTTATAATTTAAATCTATTATGGTTTGATTCAACCCTTTAAGCCTAAATAATGAGATTCGGTTTTCTGAATTACGTAATATTGTTTCAGAATCACAGTATTATGAAACTGGCAAGGATGAAGACCACAATTTAAATATGCCTTAAACAATTCTAGGTTAGCTTAACATGCACATATACATAAAATATTCTTTATAAATACATAAAGTAAATAAGAGGCACTCAATTTAAACTCTGAAAGAAGAACATGGAAAAAGGCAATTATATATACTTAAATATTCAAATTCCAATGAACAGAAATGGACATATCACTAAGGGTCTTCCAACTTGGGTTAGAAAATAGAAAGTTGCAAGGATCAGTATTTTCATTCTAACAAAGAATAAGAGCAATACAAATGACATAATCTTATTTTTTATGTATGTATGTGTATATATGTATTGTTTGTTTGTCTGGTTCCCCAACCCCATGGAAATGCTGAGGACTCAGACAATCTCACATACATAAATTCTAAAATGAGATGTGCAGATTCTTAGAGGAGATCTGTGGGAGTTCCCATTCCTGTGACTACTGGATGCATTGAAGGGCAAACACACCATAGAGAGGGGTAAGCAGTAACAGCCAAACTTTAATGTCCTTTTAATAGCCACCCATAGTGTACTATGAGGAGTGGGATTCTGAGAACCTTCAGTTACAAGGTGCATCCACACCTCTGTACCAGTTCTTTCCCAGGGACTTCAGCAGGCATCAAAGCCCAAAGGCAGGGTAGTAGGGCTTGTAGGAACCTCACCCAGGCCTTCACCTCCATGTTTAAGAGCATAGATTATCAAAGGATAGGGCAGAGCAGGGAAGCTGTGAAAGATCTCCAAGCATGCAGGATGCTTACCACGTGCTCAAAAGCCCACAAAGGACCAGGGCCCAGCAGGAGAACTAGTAAGGGGCCAACAGAGGATCCAGGGCTTCCATCCATGAAGACTGTGGAAGAAGAAATGCAGATGGTTCAGCAATTCTATGCCCTAGCCCACCTGTGTGGATTCTACAAGTAAGAAACGCACAACATCTGACAGGCACACCATTCTCCAAGCAGGCAAAAAAAATCCCAGCACTATTTTCTGCCCCCTCTCATCCTAAAACAGAATGGTGGTGTGTTTCAGGCACTCTCCCATCCCTTTATCATGGCTGGCAGCAATGGTGCTGCGAGGCAACACCCTTGGAACATATTGTAATCATTGTTAGACAGTTTTTGTTTTTACTAATGAAGTCAAAACATCATTTAGTAAACATAAGATGCTTTAGAGCACTATGCAACCCCAGCCTACAGGCAAGGTTGGGGATTTTAATAGTCTTTTCACAGATGTTTATATGAACCATCCCAAATTTTCTTTAACACAAGCAGTGGAACATAGCTAATTATATATGCAGGACTCAGATGAATTATTTGGAATTGGTCCTGATTACTAAGGTTTCACCTATGTTATTTGTTTTAAGGAGGCCAAAATTGGCAACTCTAAAACAGGTAATTCAGTCTCTACTTCATTTGCTCACGACACAGAATTCCAAATAAGCTTGCTAGGATTTTGATTGACATTGCATTAAATTTACAAATTTAGAGTATTCATATTTTATTTATGTTGATGTCTTTATTTCACAACCATGATACATAGACATAGATATAGAGACACACACATACTATATTTATACTATATAGTAAAATGTGCAAATCTTGCTTACTTTTCTTACAGGCAAATACAGTTAATTTTGTATTATAGCATGGTAACCTAAAACTTAACCACAATTATTAATCCTGCCCCTTTCTACCACATTCTTTAGGATATTTTATGCACCATCATGTCATCTTTCTTTGCAATGTGTACATCATGTATTTATTTTATTTGTCTTAATACTATGGTCAAGATCTTCAGTAAAATATAGAACACTTTGTCCCTTCCTTTTTCACTTGATTAATCAAGCTAGAAGACCAATTTCATTTAACTATTATTATTTTTTTTTAATGAACTTTGTGGGGCATCTGGGTGGCTCAATTGGCTAAGCACCTGACTCGTGGTTTTGTAAAGTTTTATAGGCGAGATAAACGGGACACCAGGCGAGGTAGGCACAAGGCAAGATTTATTAAAGGCACTCTCCCGCAAAGTTTCAGGGCTCAGGAGAAGGGGAACCAGGAAAGTCGCGCCGGGAGGAGGTGGGCACCCTCGGGCGAGGTTCTGCAACTCCGGAAAGTGGAGTCGGGGAAGTCGCACTGGGAGAGAGTTGGCAGGGGTCTTTTATCAGGCCAAGGCAGGGCATGGGCTCACACCCATATATGGTAAGGTATTTGGTGATCCGAGGGTATGGGATGGGGGGGTCCTGATACTTCTGTTTCCTGCATAGGTATTGGGATATCTATGGAGATACCTCCTTTTGGCTGGAGAGTCAAGGTTTGAGGAAGGGGGAGAGGGGGCTGGAAGAAGGTGGCCCCGTTGGTCATTTCTATTGTTCCTCCTGCATTCCCAGAGCCACAGACCCAACAGGTTTCAACTCAGGTCTTTATCTCCTGGGTTTGGAGATTGAATCCTGTGATGGCCTCGCTGCTCAGCAGGGAGTCTACTTGAAAGATTCTCTCCCTCTGCCCCTTCCCCCACTTAGTGTGCATATGTGTGCTCTCTCTCGCTCTCTCTCTCCCTCTGTGCCTCTCTCGCAAATAAATAAATAATTGAACATAATAATAATAAAAAAAGAAATGACCAGAAAAAAAAAATACAAGTACTCCTTAATTAAAAAACAAAACAAAACAAACAAACAAACAAAAAAACGAGCTTTGCATTTCATTGATCTATTTTTAGGTTCTATTTTTTAATGTGTTCTCTTGATTTTCTTTTTTCTTAATAAGAATTTGTCTTCATGTCTTCATCTTCTAAGAACACTAGCCAAGTTGGGTTCGGGCACAGCGTGACAATGCCATTTCACTTAAGCACATCTTGAAAGACCTTATCTCCAAATATGCTGTGCTCTGGGGTACTAGGGGTTAGAACTTCAACATAGGAGTTTTGAAGGGTGTAGAATCCAGCCCATCAGAGGTATATTTTAGGATTCCACTTTTATTTTCACTCTTGTTACATCACTAAAAGATATTTACTTCTGTTGTTACCCTACAATTTAAAATATTTATCTTGAACTTACCGTTTTATACCTTCAAATAATGTTATACTAATTCAGTTTAATATAAGAAACTTACAACAGTAACCTTTATTTTTTTCTTCTCCAATCATTTGTATTCTTATTGTTGTGTGTCCTTCTACATATGTTAGTAATCCCAAATACACTGCCATTATTCCTGCTTGAAAATTTAAATTGGCTTTAAACAAAAATTTAAAGCGATAGAATTTCTTCTCTTTCTATCTAGTACTCTAATGAAAAATGTGTTAGAAATCTTGTTATTAGCTTACAAGTTATTGGGGTTCTGTTCTTTATTCAGCCTTGTTTTTCCTCTCTCTCTCTGTTCTCTATTTGCATAATTCTAATTGCTACAAGCTCACTGATTATTGCTTTTGTAATTTTGGCTAGCAAATTTTAAAATTTTTTTAAAATTTAAATTTTAAAATTTCATATAGCATATATTTCCCCTCCCAAATCCCCATTTTTTTAAACATCTTCCATTAATTTCCTACTTATATTCATGCTTTATTTTGTGAATTCAGCCTAATAACCATACTTACAATAGCATTTTATGGACTTTTTCTACTAATTCTATCATTTCTGCCATTGACTGTTTTCTCCTAACTGCAACAGATGTAATTGCTTTGTTGCATGTCTGGATCCAAGATATTATGAACTTTACCTTATTGAGTCCGTTTTTGTTGTTGTTGTTGTTGTTTTCCCTCCTTATTGAGTATTATACATAATGGTTAACAGTAGTTACATCACATCTGGCAGTCTGATCAATATGTGCCTTGCAAAAATATATTAGAATGTTTTTTAAGTGGTCTTTATTCTAGAACTAATTTAATATTGCTACTAATGCATGGCCATTCTTGGGTCTGCTGAATGAATACCTTGATGATAAATGAGGACTATCCACTATAGACAAAAACAAAACAGGGCGCCTGGGTGGCTCAGTGGGTTAAGCCTCTGCCTTAGCTCAGGTCATGATCTCGGGGTCCTGGGATTGAGCCCCACATCAGGCTCTCTGCTGGGTGGGGAGCCTGCTTCCTCCTCTCTCTCTGCCTACCTCTCTGCCTACTTGTGATCTCTCTCTCTGTCAAATAAATAAATAAAATCTTTAAAAAACAAAACAAAACAAAACAAAATAAAAAAACACTGAAAAGTCTTCAAACTCTGTGTGAGATTTGCAATTTGTTCAGACTACAGCTAACCCTTGTTCTTTGCCAGCCTTGTGGACTTTCACCATACGTTAATACTCAGCAACAGATTCAAGGGGAGTATTATCTTGATTTCTGGAGCTCTTTCATTGTATGGCACTCTCCTCTGTGATGTGCATGTAACAAATTACAGTCATTATCCAGTGAAATTTGGTCTGTATCATATAAGTGTCCAAGACTACCATGCTCTGCTTTGGATACCACTTCCTGTATTATTGAGTCAGGGACAAGTGGGGTTAGATAGAAAGAGATAGTGAAGTGTGTGATCAGGCTCACAGAAATCCCCCAAATGTGGAGGTGTGTGAAAACCAGAGATAAGGGAACAAACAGGACCACCGGGCCCTTGGACCACCCTGCCCTGCCCTAGGAATGGGGGTATGGGTGGGGTTTTTGTTTGTTTGTTTGTTTTTATGATAATCGCCCGTGACCAACAAAGAATATCCAGACCCTAAAAACGAAGTAGGTCATTGATGGTGTTATCACTAGTCCTTGCTTAATGGTTATCAATAGAGATGTTAAAAGGTTTTAAGTTCCATGTTTAGCTTTCTAGACCAGACCGGCCCTAAAGGTCCTCCTTGGCAATCCTTTGGGGACCCCTCTCACTCTTGAGAGGCTTTCCTGTATCTTCACTTAATAAACTTCTGTTGCTTTACTCACTCTCCATTGTCCATGAGATTCATTCTTCCGCTCTGTGAGACAAGATCCTAGCTCTCCTGCATCTCTAAGGTCCAAAAAAGTGTTTCTAGGCAAAAAGAGGGACTGATCATCCTGCTGATGATCAGAATTCTCTACTGTACTGTTTTCAGCGTCTGAAAATTATTGTTTTATATTTTATTTAGCAAATTCTCTAGCTGTTTATTATGGCAGGTTAGTTCTGAGTCATTGTGTTTGCTTCATTATGATTAATAACAGACATTGAAAATAAATTTTCAGGCATCTTAAAAATTATGTTGAGTCACTACACCGTTTTCCTCAGAATGATGAATTTAAAGGTTACTTTTTTAATTTATGGGTTCCATAACTAATAGAGTTAGAAAGTAACAACTATATGAGAAATGAATTTCTGTAGGTTTTAAGAAATATCTGATGTCTCAAGCAAAATTAAGCTTCTTTTACACTGATTTTATGGTAATTAATATAAAGTCACTAATATATAATTTCACTTAAGCTTTTGTATAAGTAAATAAAATCCTCTGATAATTTGAAAGGCCCTCTGAGATAAAATTATATTAGATTTAGTTAATAGTTGCAAGTTGGGGTTAATTTAAAATAAAAATTTAATATATAAAATATAATTTAATATATAAATAATTGTTTTCAAGTGTTTTCTTTTTCTGTTTTCACAGATGGCATGATAAATAAAATAGTAAGAAAATTTTGTACTTCCTATTGTAAAAGATGAAGAATAAATCATACAACCTCCTGATGAGAGATCCATAAGTAAACAATGAATAAAAATAAAATATTCAGAGAGCTAGCAATTATTTTTAAGTAGTACAAATAAAATAAGGAATCATATGGAAAACTTGAAAATAAACAAAATGATAATTTTCAATATATGGCTGTACATTTCAGTTAAAAGGCCTAGTTGTAAATCCAAATTCAAAATAAGGAAAAGGGTGGGGCACCTGGGTGGCTTAGTGGGTTAAAGCCTCTGCCTTTTGCTCAGGTCATGATATCAGGATCCTGGGATTGAGCCCCACATTGGGCTCTCTGCTCAGCAGGGGGCCTGCTTCCTCCTCTCTCTCTGCCTGCCTCTCTGCCTACTTGTGATCTCTGTCTGTCAAATAAATAAAATCTTTAAAAAAAAAAAAAAGCCCACCTCTTTCAAAAAAAAAAATAAGGAAAAGTGCTTAAAATCAATGATTAAAACATCTATTTGAAAAAGTGTGAACTAAATTAAATGCAAATTAAATGCAAAGAGATTCAATATAATAGCAACAAAGAGCAGAAGTTAATGTAATAGCTATACGTTAGCAATAAGATACATATTAGATATCAGAAAATAGATATATTTCAGAAAAAAAATCAACAAAAAAATTTGAATCTCTGAAAAAGCTAATAGAATTGATAAACACCCAGCAAGACTTATTATTAAGAGTAAAATCACAACTTACAAATAATTGAAAGGAAAAAGAGAAAAATCATGTTGATCCTAAAGCTATAAATATACATTTAAATTTCATTACAAAATATCATTATGAAATATATTATTATGAAATATCAGTACCTATATTTTTGGAAATTTGCTAGATAATACTCACTAATCATAGATTGTACAAAAATAGTGGAAAATCTTGAAATTTGCATATTTATTAAATAATTTGAATCTATATTTATACAACTAAAGAATCTTACGGTTTTTCAAATTCTTCCAAACAGCAAAGAAAGACAAAGCAATCACAAACAAATTATTAAAGAAAAGAGTATAAGAGAAAATCCTCTAACTCATTTTATGAGGCCAACACCAAAACCTGACTAGGATTTTCAAAGAAAAGAAAATTATCTTATTCCTTATCAAAAACATTATATAATTATAAAAAATGTTAACAATCAAACTAGAGATATGACAGTGGAGCAGAACAGAAAGAGTAAAACAATCTCATACATTTAAAGAAATTTGATTAGTTATGAAATGTGTAGTACATGGCAAATATCTTTTCAATTACTGATGCTTGAACAATTGGTTATCTGCAAAAATAAAATAATCCCAACCCCCAAAATCTACCACAGAAACAAAATTTTATATGGAAGGTGATTGGAAATATAAATAGTGAAATGATAAAACATTTGAAGAAACCATAGGAGACTTTCTTGATTAGTTGGAGTCATAGTAGAATTCTTAAACAGGACACAAATCTCACAAAATACCTTCAGAGCAGGAAGAGAATACTAATTTGAACTACTCCTGAATTAAGGACTTTGCTCATCAAAATTTATCATTAGAAAATAGCAAACCTCTTAGAATATAACTGATGTTTATGTGTTCATATAAACAGGAATGTGTGTGTGTGTGTGTGTGTGTGTGTGTGTGTGTATAAGAGGATTTATCTTAACTATCTATCATCTATCATCTATCCATGGAAAAATGACTTATTTCTAGTGATTATAAAGAATTCATGGGGCGCCTGGGTGGCTCAGTGGGTTAAGCCTTTGCCTTAGGCTCAGGTCATGGTCTCAGGGTCCTGGAATCATTCTCAGGGTCCTGGAATCAAGACCTGCATCGGATTCTCTGCTCAGCAGAGAGCCTGCTTCCCCCCTCTCTCTCTGCCTGCTTCTGTCCCTAATTGTGATCTCTCTCTCTGTCAAATAAATAAATAAGATCTTTGAAAAAAAAAAAAAGAATTTCACAAACTATGAGAAAATGCTATCAATCCTATGAGAAAAAGGTATATTTTATTATTTATAATAAACTGTTTTGATAGTTCATTTGACATAATTTCAAAGTAAGAGAAGCCAAACAACAGAAATCCTAAATCTCATAAAATATTTTTTTTGTACTTTTTTGAGTAGGGCATGGGGTTCCAGGGCCCAATGTTGATACCTAAAAGAGATAACATCAACAAAAAAGGATCAAACTGTATATTTTAATACTGTGCTCTTGGGTTATATACTGCCCACTTCTTTAAGGTTGTAATGATAATGACTTTTTTTTTTCCCTTCCTGGGAAGTCGAAAGTTGTTTTGTTTTGTTTTAAATAAATATATGAAAATGCTGCACTTATTTCTCCTAATACACTAAAAATAGAGGAAGTTTTTAAATTTTTCATGAGTCCAAACTGGGAAATGACTACTACCGATGAGATCCATTTAACACACTAATCCCAAGTTTGGCAACCATCAGCAAACTGGCAGCCCCAATTAAGCCAGCAAGCATACATTTTCCAGAGTGATAGAATCTCATTCCCATAACACCTGCTAAGTTTCCAGATGTAGCTGGGAAAACCAAGTGTTCCTGGGATTCTGAGACAGCTGATAAGCACCCGGCCTGCTAACCCACCCAAAAAAAAGCCCAGCAGCCAGGGATGGGACACTACCTGCTTTTGCATAGTCAATGAACCCCCAGAAGCTGCCAGTGCTACATAGCCAAACCCCGGCAATGTAAAGACACTACAGGGCCAGAGACCTTGGGTGGGCATTGTTCTCTTTCACTCTGACCAGACAGAAGAGTGCACCAAACCTGCACCAACCGTTTTCCCTAAGGTCTGCCCTGTTAGACAAGGGGACACAAGCCATAAGGTGGGGAGTCTTGGTCCCACTGGAAACATCACGGCACACTTTGTGTCCTGAGGGCAAGGCCAGGGTATGGTTTTTGAACAAGCATTTCACACCAAAAAAAAAAAAAAAAAAATCTATCAGAACTGCCTACAGAATAAGTCACTACTATGCAATAATTCGAATGATAAAATGAAAACAACTGAAAAATTTTAGAAGTATATTTGCTGGAATGTGGAACAACTAGGACTTTTATTATTGCTCTCTGGAGTACAAGTCTTCGAAATCTTTAGTCAGTGGTAAGTATAAGCAATGTATCTAATCTCAAAATTTCAGATAAATCTGCATAATTACTAAATTCATTCTTTCAATAATAAAGTTTTTATTTATTTTTATTTTTATTTTTTTTAAAGATTTTATTTATTTATTTGACAGAGAGAGATCACAAGCAGGCAGAGAGGCAGGCAGAGAGAGAGGAGGAAGCAGGCTCCCTGCTGAGCAGAGAGCCCGATGCGGGGCTCGATCCCAGGACCCTGAGATCATGACCTGAGCCGAAGGCAGCGGCTTAACCCACTGAGCCACCCAGGAGCCCCAATAATAAAGTTTTTAATCAAAGATTTTAACACTAACTGAAGTCTTATTAGGATTCAGAGTCCTGTGAAAACTCTTTATGGTACGTTCCATGAATGTGGACACTTTTTAGAAACTTGCGTTACTGGTTGCTTCCTTTTGGCTTCTCATCTACTTCCTGTTCCTCTGAGATTCACCTTCACTGGTTCCTCACCTTGGCAGCCAGGCATTTTCTACAGCAACAATTGTTTAGCACTAGGTCACGCCCTGCCCTCACTAAACTGATTTTCTACAGAGGCTCCCTGGGGCTTAAACTTCACCTCCACTGAATTACTTTTTTTTTTTTTTTTTAAAGATTTTATTTATTTATTTGTTAGAGAGAGAGAGAGAGAGCATGAGCACAGGCAGACAGAGCAGTAGGCAGAGGGAGAAGCAGGCTCCCCGCCGAGCAAGGAGCCGGATGTGGGACTCGATCCCAGGACGCTGGGATCATGACCTGAGCTGAAGGCAGCCGCTTAACCAACTGAGCCACCCAGGCGTCCCTGAATTACTTTTTTTGAGTAATTAAGTTTAATTGACTATTAAGCTTAATAATCTGAAATCTTTTCTTTTATTTTTCCCTGTGCTAACTTTGATAGCTGCTAGAAATTTGGGGATACAGCAAGGCTTTTATTCCCCCCAAATTAACTAATTAGTAGCCTTAAACCTAGTTAGGAGTTGTTTTTATTAAATTCTTTCTTAAAATATCTAGAAGGATGGTATATGTTTCCATTTTTTGTTGTTGTTGCTTTCTGTATGCTTACATTTAAATGTGTCTCTTTTAAAAAACTTAGAGTTTGTTTTTTATCCATTTATTCAGTTTGAAAATAATTTTTTATTGGGTTATTCATCAATTTATAGTTAATTTTATTGTGTTTTATTCAGTGAATGATGTATTTTGGTTTAATATCAATTTTCTGAAAATTTGTTAAAAGATTATAGAAAGAAAGATATAGAGATAATGGATGATAGATAAAGATATGAAAACATTAGATATTTTGTGTATAAATAATAAGCTCTTTTATAAAAATATTACGTTATTTTAACAGCTTGGAAAAAATTCAATTTCCTCAAACTCTTAATTTCTATATAAGTAGATAATATTAACTTCAAAGAGTTTTATTTGATTTAAAGGAGATAATGGTCAAAAAGTATCTAACACAGTGCTCAGAAAATAATCAGAAATTTGATAAGTATTAGCCTTGTATTTAGTTTCCTTTTTTCCCTTTCCTTCATTTTTATATCATACATAAAATTTCATCCATATGTAAAAAATTAAAAATACTTTTCTATGACCCCTTAAAGGTAAATGTTACTCATTTCAATTTCCCCTGCAACATCATGTATCTAGAAAGAACAGAAAGCACAATTATTTTTTTTAAATCCATGATTTATCTCCCAAATAAACCCATGTAAGGACATAGTTATATCTCTTTATCTGTATAAATAAATAATATTTCTGTAAAACAATTTAAATATTTGCATTTACTATATCATGAAAATTTTCTAATAATAGAATTTATGCATGTTTTTGAATGATTGTATGCATCATAGTTAATATACACATTTTAAACTCTCCTGAAGTTTTGATGTTGTAAAAAGACAAACTTGTGAGTTTATATGTCTAAGAAACCTCCAATCACTTCCTTTGTGTAACATTCCAGAATAATAACTGCTGAATAAGGACTGTAAGCATTCAAGTTTTGTTCTGTTCTGGTTTTTTGTTGGGTTTTTTTTTTTTTTTTTTTCTGTTTGTCCTTTCAGTAATTTTATTGTTGAGGATCCAGCAATAGATGAAACAGTTGATGTTTCTGTGCTCTTGGAGTTACCATGTATGGTAAATGTAAACTATATCAGGTGGTACTAAATACTATAAAACTATGACAGAGTATGGGAAAGATGGGAAGCAATGGTTGGAGCTTATAGAAATCACTTTAGATATTAAATTATTACCTTCTACAAAGGTCTCACTAACAAGGTGGTAGTTGACCAAGCATGTGATTAGTGTAAAGAAGCAAAAATATCATAATCTGGGGAAAGAGAATTCTGACAGAATTACCAATTGTAAAGCACTCAAGAGGGAGCATCCTTGATGTGTTTGAAATACTGACAGGTTTTTAGTGGAGCTGAGTTCTATGGTAGGCATCCTTATAAAAGGACTTCCAAAGATCCACGGACTAGAATTCATAATTCTATTCCCTCCTCTTAGGTGAGTTCTGGGCCTAGTGATTCGCTTTTGATAATACCAAGTGGCAATTTTTTTTAAGATTTTATTTATTTATTTGAGAGAGATAGAGTGAGTGAGAGAGAGAGCATGGGCAGGGAGAGGGACAGATACAAAGGGAGAAGGAGAAACCGACTCTCCGCTGAGCAAAGAACCTGGTGCAGGACTCAATCCTAGGATCCTGGGACCATGAAGGAAGCTGAAGACAGACTCTTAATTGACTGAGCCCTCCCTCAGAAACCAGAGAGGAGATTTAATTATCCTGCAATACATGGTAGGATCATTGATCAAGATGCTAATGGTGGCAAAGTAACAAATGGTCAGACTCTTGATTTATTTTGAAGAAGAGTTCTCAAAATTTGTTACTGGATTCAGAGAAAGAGAGGAATCCAGAACAATTCTGAAGTCTGGTACTTATCAGTCAAACCAAAATTGCCATTTAGTGAAATAGAGAGAGTGGTGAGAGACAGAGTTAGATAGGATAAAAAGTTAAATTTGAATGTAAGTTAAAAATCATTCTGTGAAATCCAAGTTGGGATCTGTATATACCTTCTGTTATTCAGAGGGGAGGGCTAGATTGGCTGAATGTATATATATGTATGTATGTATGTATATACATATATCTGTATATGTGTGTGTGTGTGTGTGTATTCAATTTATACCGATATCACTTTAAAACATGGAATTCAGAAATTCAGTGTAGACACAGGAGAGCATGAGGCAAACAAGTGTTCAAATATCTTAAGCACAATGAGGGAAGAGTATAGAAGAGGCTTTAGAAACAAGGAGGTCAACTCTGACTAGAGCCAAAAGATAATATCATTCCATGGATAATAAAATCACCAAGAATTAAAGTAGTGATAAAGAGTGAGTAATCCAAATACCTTTGATGTGGACTGAAAAGATGTTTAAGAAAAAAATTACTACTATTTTAATATTGCATTTTTATGTAAACATTTATTAAAACCAGCAAGAGGCACATTTTCAGCTAAAATAGAAATTATCTTATATACATACAGTTAAGTCACTTTGGTGATGGACTAACTCACTATTTTCTGGTGTATGATAATATTTGTCATATAACTGTTTTGAAAACTAGTGAACATTCATAACATTCTGAAATACAGTTTTCTGTGTTCATACAAGTTTGGAAAGTGAAGCATATGATATCCCCTATCGTGGAAACATTAAGAAATTCTCTATAAAAAAAAATCATTTAAGGTAACTCTACTCCATAATTCTTAAATTTCTTGACACAACAAACATTTCTTTTTCAGCAGAGATTTAAAACATAATATAGACTAGTGTCTGGGAATATTTATTTATGAAATACTTCTCCAAAGATGTAATCTTAGCTTCAATAATAATCTTGGTTCATAGAATAATTATAGCAAAGACTAGTATTGACTTCTGGCACATGGATAAAAAAGGAAGTGAGCAAATATTGGTTGTCATAAGTCTTGTTTGATTAGTCCTCCCTCCATTATTGAGTTATGATCTAAACTACAGGGATTTATGAACTGCAATTTACAGAGTGTCAGAATAACCTTTGTCAGGGAACTGCATCCGCCATCATAATTAGTTTTTCATTGTGAATTTACAGAGCTCTGTACATTGAAAATTCTCTTGTTACCTTAACAGCTACATTATCTTGAAATTAAATGTGTCAAGCAAGAAATCCTCTCCCTAATACAGAGTAAAAACTAATTTAGACACTTTTATTGCATAAGAACTATGAACACTATAAAGATTTATATATTTGACATAATTGCCCATTAAAATAAGGAGACGTATTGTTCATTTTAAGTAAAGAAAAATCACTGAATCTAATTGTAAAACATATGCTAAGGTGTAATCCATTCCAGTGTATTTCCTGGACATTTGCACTAATACGATTTACCCTATTAGCCATCACTTTTACAAGGCGAATGATTTCTTGATATGGTTCTGCTGGTATTTTTGTTTGTCTTGACAATTATTTCAATATCCATTACTGATTTCCTCAATTAGCCTAAAATTTAGTAATTTTTGTGTTGATTTATACACCTTAGTACTCTTCTAAGTGCTCATCTGTTAACTTTTTTAACTCTCAGAATAATCTTTTAAAGTAAATCTTACTTTAATTATGATTCATTTTGAATGGTTGAGTAAATTGAGTTATAGATATTTATGTTAAATAATTTACCCAAGGTGAAATAGATACTTATTTCCAAAACCCGAGTTTGCACCCAGTTGTCTAACTTCAGAATCTGCCCATAATGACTTCACTACAGTCCTGGTTTTATTTATAATTCGATCAAATAACTTAGCAATTAGGATGGTGATTAGTTATTTATAGATGAAGAAAATAATTCAAAAAGGTACTAATGTCACAAAACTCCCATGGATAAAATAAAATATATGAGAAATATATTGAAATTTTAAAAGATGGAAAAATTTTACTAAAAAATAATCCCCAGAGTAGTTTTTCATTTTAGCACAGAAAGAAATATTATTCAATAATACTCTTAAATTAACATATTTTACCTCAGCAGGAGGTAGAATTTTATCTCTATATATTGCAACAGCTTGTCCTCTCTCTCCCACTCTAAGCCAAATTACACCATACAATGTCAGTGATGCATGGGTTAAAGAGGTGGGAAATATTTCAAAGAGTTCAGAGAGGAGATTGGAAATGAACGTATTTACATTTCCACTTAGAACTTAACAAAATTTTTAAAAGATTTTATTTACTTATTTGATGAAGAGAAAGAGAGAGAGAACAAGCAGGGGAGGGGCTGAGGGAGAGGGAGAAACAGAATCTCTGCTGAGAGGGGAGCCCCACGTGGAGCTCAATCCCAGGACCCTGAGATCAAGAGCTGAGCTGAGTCACTCAGGAACCTCTAATTTTTTTTTTTAATTACAAAAAATAGTCTAGTTTTGTGTGAATCTAAAATTAATTTTTTAAGAAATAATGAGATCTAATACTAGTAACTTTATCCAATAACCTTAATTTATGTTAAAATATTGGAGAATACTTTGATGGTTTCTGAATTTATTTTGATAATGTTTTAGTCAATGCTAACTACAAATACATTTTAATAGTATTTTGGTTGGAAAGAATATAAATCTAAGGATCATTTAAAACAATTATAATATTTCCAAAATCTAAAACAGCACTTCCCACATGGTGCAAATTCAATAACTTTTTAAAATACATTAATGGGGGGTGCCTGGGTGGCTCAGTGGGTTAAACCTCTGCCTTTGGCTCAGGTCATGATCTCAGTGTCATGGAATCAAGCCCCACTTCAGAGTCTCTGCTCAGTGGGGAGCCTGCTTCCCCCTCTCTCTCTGCCTGCCTCTCTGCCTACTTGTGACCTCTGTCAAATAAATAAAATCTTTAAAATTAATTAGTTAATTAATTAATGGGGCAATATTATATGTAAGATTTCATGTCATATCAAAAACTTGCTAGCATGACATATATGTATATATAATCTTGTATTCTGTAGTTTTTACATTTGGCTTAAACTTATTCTGAACCAAACTGTTATGCAGACAAAATTAATAACATGCTACATCCTATCTCTGATATTGTTAATTTTATTTTTAAAATGACATTTGAAAGTTTACAGTGCATTTGACATCAACAGACAAAAACTCAGGATGAATAAAATCAGTTTGTAGATTAATGGGAGTTTTACATTACAAATAGTAATTACAGTTGATCATTGAATAATGCAGGGGTTAGGGGTGCTACCCCCACACCGTTGAAAGTCTGCCCGTAACATTTGACTCCCAAAACTTTACTTTTTATTTATTTTATTTTAAATCCAGTATACCTAACCTAAAGTGTTATATTAGTTTCAGGTATACAATATAGTGATTCAAGAATTCCATACATAACTCAGCGCTCATCATCTACTTTACCCATCACACCTACTTTTCTGGTAAGCATCAGTTTGTTTTCTACAGTTAAGAGTCAGTTTCTCAGGTTTTTTTCTCTCTCTCTTTTTCTTCTTTGTTTTGCTTCTTAAATTCCACATGTGAGTGAAATCACATGGTATTTGTCTTTCTCTGACTGACTTATTTTGCTTAGCATAATGCTCTACAGTTCCATCCACATCATTGCAAATGGAAAGATTTCATTCTTCTTTTTTAATGGATGAATACTATGCGTATGTGTGTGTATGAGTTGTGTGTATGTAATACATCTTCTTTATCCATCCGTCTAGCACTAGACACTTGGGCTGCTTCCATAATTTGGCTATTGTAAATAATGCTAAACATAGGGGTGTGTGTATCCCTTTGAAAAAGAATTTACATGATTCAACACACAAAAACCAAATAACTCAATTAAAAAAAAATAGGCAGATGATATAAAGAGACCTTTCTGCAAAGAAGATAAAAAAAATGTCCAACAAGCACATGAAAAGATGTTCAACATCACTCATCATCAGGGAACTGCAGATCAAAGCTACAATGGGATATCACGTCACACCTATCAGAATGGCTAAAATCAAAAGCACAAGAAACAAGTATTAGGATGTGGAGAAAAAAGAATCCTCTTGCACTGTTGGTGGGATTGCCATCTGGCGTAGCCACTCTGGTAAGAGTATGGGGGTTCCTCAAAAAGTTAAAAAAAAGAATTACCCTACAATCCAGTAATTGCATTGCTCAGTATTTACCCCAAAATACTTTGACTCCCCCAAGTCTTAACTATTAATATCCTATTGTTGACCAGAAGCTTTACTCATAACATAGTCAATTACCACATATTTTATGTTATATGTACTGTATACTATATTTTTATAATAAAGTAAGCTAAAATAAAGTAAATGGTGTAAAGAAAATCATAAGGAAGAAAAGATATGCTTACCATACCATACTGAATGTATTGGAGAAAATCCACATATAAGTAGATAAGAGTGCTCCAAACCCATGTAATTCAAGGATCAATTGTATATTAATAATATTCTAAGTAAGTTATATTAGTCCTCCAATTTAAAATCCTTCAAATTTGCATAACAAATAAAACATGATGAAATAGATTTAACTGAATTCTTAATAACAGAGTGAATGAAGAAGTAGAGATTTGAAAAAGCTTCAGTGGTAATGTTTTTAAGAATCAAATATTATTAATGTGCATCCCAAAAAGCCACAAAGAGAATTACATTATTTCTTACAGCACTTAATCACCTGAAGAAATAGAAATCATTTTGGTTAATTGATAAATGTATATATAAAAAATGCTCAAAACTGTATATATAATATATACTCAAAAATGTATATATAAAAAAATGCTCAAAATAATAGCCTGCTTGTTTATTAAACTGGGGCTATGAATAGAAAAATTGGTTTCATTATTATCTCTACTTTATAAATTAATTATTAGTATGTTTTTAAAAATATTTAACCGTCGTGATGCCTGGGTGGCTCAATCAGTTAAGCAGCTGCCTTCGGCTCAGGTCATGATCCCAGCGTCCTGGAATCGAGCCCCGCATCAGGCTCCCTGTTCAGTAGGAAGCCTGCTTCTCTCTCTCCCTCTGCCTGCGGCTCTGCCTGCTTGTGCTCTGTCTCCCTCTCTCTCACTGTCAAATAAATAAATAAAATCTTTAAAAAAATTTAACAGTCATTTTAATAACTAAGGATCAGGACATTTCATTTTAAAAATCAACACTTAAAATTTGGATTTTTTTTTTCCTGGCTTCAATTTTGTTAAAGTTTTTTTTTTTTTTTTTTTTTTTAAAGATTTTATTTATTTATTTGACAGAGATCACAAGTAGACAGAGAGGCAGGCAGAGAGAGAGAGAGAGGGAAGCAGGCTCCCTGCTGAGCAGAGAGCCCAACGCGGGACTCGATTCCAGGACCCTGAGATCATGACCTGAGCCGAAGGCAGCGGCTTAACCCACTGAGCCACCCAGGCGCCCCAAAGTTTTTGTTTTAATTCCAGTATAATTAACCTACAGTGCTATATTAGCTTCAGGTGTACAATACAGTGATTCAGGAATTCCATATATCACCCAGTGCTCATCACAACAATCGCACTCCTTAATCCCCGTAACCTAATTCAACTATCCACCCAACCCCTCTGCTCTGGTAACCATCAGTTTGTTCTCTATAATTAAGAGTCTGTTACCTGATTTCTCTCTCTCCCTCTCTCTTTTTTCCCCTTTGCTCATTTTTTTGTTTGTTTGTTTCTTAAATAGCCCTTAAAATTTTGAAAGAAAATTTCTTCTCTTAGTCTTATCAGCTCTGAAATAATACCATCTTTGTGTTCCAGGTAGAAGTATGTGTGAATGACTCAAACCACTCAAACAACCCTCAGTCTCATTCAGATGGAAATGTTCAAAGTTGAAAACAATCCCCTGACTTCTTTTAGGTCTTCATTTTTACTGACTTCTTATTTAAAAATGACCTACACTATATGGAAATGGTGTGCCTATCAGTAGCATCTAATTCTAGTTGTCATATTTTAAAACAAAATGGGGGACATAGTGATGATTCAATTAAAAAGAACCTAACTAATAGGGTAAATCGAAGCTGGGCTGTGACACATGATAAAGCATTATTTACAAAAGAGAGAAGCTTAGGTGTGACTAATTTAAGAATTCATGAGAAAATGTTATCACTGTTTCTCTCTAGAGATAGTTAACAGATGTGAGACAATGGATTAATGTGGGAGAAATTTAATGTGTAATATAAATGCATCAACTGACCAAAATGATAAAAACAATTGAAAATAAAGGATATTTTAAAAGCTTTAACATTTCCCAGAGCGCCTGGGTGGCTCAGTAGGTTAAAGCCTCTGCCTTCGGCTCTTGTCATGATCTCGGGGTCCTGGGATCGAGCCCCACGTCAGGCTCTCTGCTCCACGGGGAACCTGCTTCCCTTCCTCTCTCTCTGCCTGCCTCTCTGCCTACCTGTGATCTCTGTCTGTCAAATAAATAAATAAATCTTAAAAAAAATCATTAAAAAAAAAAAGCTTTAACATTTCCCCCAAAACTGAAGAAAATCCCCAAAGAGTTTAAGTGCAAGATACTATAATGCTGCTACTACTGGTGTTGTTCCTAATTTAATGAGAGTGATCACTACCATTATTCCTTTGAAGCTGAACTCCAAAATGATTACTTTTAGTGATATATAAAGAAATAATAATAATAATACATATATATGTTAATTATCAAACAGTGTAGGTAAGCTTCAACATAAGAATATGAAATTACAAGTGATTTAATTCCGCAGGCAGTAGTGGACCTTGATAAAGAGCCCCTTCATGTCTGGTGACCAATTTTAGTCATTCATTGAAACCATATCCATTTATGGAGAGTTGTTCTTCTGCTGAAGTTATGCTACTTCTCACAAATATAGACATGGAAAGAAATATTAGAAAGTATTCAGAGTCCCACAGGATCTCATTCATTTCAATCAAATAATTACTGTTTTCCTTGGAAGTACAGCTGACTTAAGTGATTCTCTAAGCAAAACTGTAAACAACTGATAAATAAATCCAAGTACATTTACAAGAAGAATTTTAACCTACAGAAATAAGTTTATCTTCATATCAATTTTTATTTCATCTTTCCCCGAGGAATACATGGATCTTTTTGCTCTTTCTTATTTCAACTGGATTAAATATTTATTGCTCTTATGAGATAGCTAAGTTACACAAAACTGTATTCATGAAAACTTAAAATAGCTTCTCATATATTGATGAATTCCTCATTCAAACATATGCCTCCAGAAATAGATGAAAGGTTGATGTGTTATTATTGAAAGAATTATAACCACTTGCTGCTCATTTCTAATAAGAGGTACCAGAAATATATTTTATCTATTTATTTTTTAAAGATTTATTTATGTACTTATTTACTTACTTACTTATTTATTTTAGAGAAAGACAGCATGGAGGAGAAGTGGGAGAGGTAGAGTCTTAAGAAGACTCCATGCCGAGTGTGGAGTCCAACACAGGGCTCGATCTCACAATCTTGAGATGACCCTGAGCCAAAACTGAGAGTAGGATGCTCAACAGACTATGCCATCCAGG
Organism: Enhydra lutris kenyoni; assembly: GCF_002288905.1. Lineage (NCBI taxonomy): Eukaryota > Metazoa > Chordata > Mammalia > Carnivora > Mustelidae > Enhydra > Enhydra lutris. Next base: position 19,171,797 of record NW_019154116.1, on the reverse strand, counting down.
CACCCCAGAAATGTATTTTAGATTCTATGGAAGCAATATCATCTAAAATAAGGTTATTACTATTAAGAACACCATATCAAATATTAAAATTACTTATTATCTCATTATTTACAGTGTTTGCTCTCAACTAACACTCATCACTGCCAAAAACATATTCATCTTCAAAATTCTCTAATAATGTTAGATCTTTCCCATGTAGTAGTCTAGAGAAAGTTGTTACCTAATTAGCCAATGAAGGAGAGATGAGAAGAGAAAAACATTGAAAACATGATGAATATATAAGCCAAATAATAGAGAAAGTGAAATTTTACAGTTAAGAAGCAACACGTGTTACATTATCTGTATAAATAACTTCTGCTAGGAAAAAAAATAACCTACTGTAATGTTTCAAAGTCTTCCTATAAAAACTTTATTTCACATGCAGGTCTTATGTTCAGTTGTGGGCTTGATAGTTCAGATCAATTCTGCATGTCTCATTTTGGGATCTGGGTTGAAGGAGCATCTCTGGTGGCTATTTGGGGCATATTGTGCTCACCATGGATCAATAGAGTGCAGGAGTGTGAAATTATCATGTTAAACTCATCATACACATTAGCATTCCATTGGTCAAAATCAAATCATACTGACATGCCCTGCACCAATGAAACAAAGAATGATACTCTACCCAAAGCTGGAATCACTGAAAAAATTTATACCTCCAAGGAAGGGCTATACAATTAAAAAGAAGTAAAACAAAAGAGAGTGATAATCCAATCTAGTACATCACTACTATACTTGAAAGGATAGCATAGAATGAAGCAATTTCTAATTCTTTTCTATAAATCCTTTTTTTCATTTTGAAATTTATAAACTACATAATTCTGTGTATTTTTAAAGTAAGTGCACTTCAATGTAAGTCCTAGAAATCAAATTCATGCATCTGCTTTTTAACTAACTACATAGTGTGTTTCTTCAGAGTAAGGGAATTAGTCATTTCTGTTCCTATCACCTACATTGGTCATCACTGTAAAGAATTCCTCTCCATAATTATTTAGCTTTAAGTATGAATGAGGATTCTGTTTGAGTATATGCATTTAAATCCTCATAGAGTAAAACAGTGATTTATGTCTTGCTGAATCTTATGTAATAACTGTAGGTAGCTAAAGAAACATTAGATATGGACAGGTGGGTATTTGTCATGGATGAATATCTTGCTCAACAGACTGTAAGAACAAATTAAAAGCTACATTTTACAGTTTTATTTATCATATCGATTTTTCAGGCTTGCAGCTGGCAACACCCAGAGGAATCAGATACCCGTGTGTTTATTGTGCTAAAAATAAATAAATAAATAAATAAATAAAACAAAAAAACCCTCAAAAAAACCAAAAGTCCCCCTTCAGTAACTCTGGCCCTGAATAGCAAAATACCAATTAATCTTATATGTAAATGAAGTGAAGAAATTACGTGATATTTTAGGAATTGGAATACAGTCTTTGGAGAAATTCTAGAAAAAATTTAAGGCAATTTGTTTCACAATTTACATCCTAATTTACAATTAGGATGACCCTGTCAATACTTAGCTATCCCAGGAGCAACACAAAGTTGTAATATTCAAAACTTTATCCACACATTTAGAGCAATTTTATAGTCTAAGACTCAAAGTTTGCCATTATATACATATAAGTTTGGGGCTCAGGTAATCCAGTTAGTCATTAAGTAAAATTAGGAAGATTATATCACTTCTCTTTCACTTACAATGGAAAGAGTCCCTTTAATAGTAAATAGAGGTGATGATAAAGATAAAATCTATTGAATTGTGTAAAAATTTAGCATGGTGTCTGGTACATAGAAAGCTCATTTATTATTAGGTTAGTTTGACTCTTGAGTGATTACTGAAGATTTATCACATAGTAGGGCTTGCCATAAGTTTGGAAGGATGTGTTCTTCTCAGATCCCTTTGAGTTAGCTACCATAATGATCCTTATTTCACAGATGAATCACAAAGCTCACACCTTTGTATATAGACACACCAAAACTGAACACAGCAATCTGTTTTAACCACTAGTCAGCAGTTCTTGTTGCTTAGAATAAAATATTATTCATTGAACATTCTCTTTCAGCAACTATTATATATTTATTGATATATGCTTACCAATTTACCTGTTTGTATGTGAATTTTTATCAGTTGCATACAGGCAACCATTATGTATTTAGATTAGGCAATGAATACTATGTGTGTGGGGTTTTGTGTATTATTTTTTATTATTCCAGAAGATATACATTGGCTTTACTTCATAAACTAGTAAAATTTTCTGTTATGTGATATATTATAAACATTTAAGTAAGTAGTCATAAATAGACTGTATTACTGATGGGAACTCATTCATTTAACATATTACCTGCTATTTTGGATAAAAATTTGGATGCCTATTATTCTGAATTAAGACTTATTCAGTATTTTTGGAGGAATAATATATAATTATTATTTTTTACAAAGATTCATGTTTTAAATTTTATTCAGTGTGTTATAATCCATTAATATCATTATTCTTTTTGATGTTCAAATTGTCCCAAATTTGGCCAATGTAAGCTCCTTCCAGCTGGTGCCAGAGTTCTTCTGTCATGTTTCCATCTGGTATTTTCAGAATACTTAGCAGGCTAAATTTGAAATTATGTGGAGAAAAATGATGTTTTCCAACACATTTAATACACAAAAAATTCAAAATGTCAAAAAAAAAACCCCACATTATTGCCACAAAAAGTAAGATTTTAAAGTAATTGCCCTAGTTACTATATATTCTTAGTATTGTTACAGTGTTGTGGAAAATAAATTCTAAGTATGATAGAACAAGTTTAGGTTAAGGTTATACTTATTCCACTTTTCCATCTTAAAATATTAATTATTATTTCTAGCAGAAAATATTGAAATACTCAAGAAATAATGATCTAGGGGTGCCTGTGTGACTCATTCAGTTAAGCAGCTGCCTTGAGTTCAGGTCATGGTCTCAGTGCCCTGGGATCCAGCCCCACATCCTCTGCCCTCTCCCTACTTGTGCTCTCTCTCTCTCTCTCTCTCTCTCTCAATCCTAACTCTCAAATAAATAAAATCTTGAAAAAAAAAAAAAAGAAAGAAAAGAAAAACTGGTCTACTTTAAGAATTCTCACTTAACATTTAGGTTAAAATTACTTCCTAAAGAAAAAGATTTTTATGATCTAGCTTTTCAATAAACTAATGCTGATTATAAAAATTATACATAAATTAGATTATGCCATAAGAAAAACTTTCATGGATAATCAGAAAAAGTGTATGGTTGTTAATACTATTTACCATATCCACTTTAGGTAAAGTAAAACTTTCATCTTTGGCCTGCTTGAAGACAAAATAAAAAGTTTCAATGGAGTTGCAAATACATGTGTATTTTTTTTTTCTCTATAAAGCATATTTAGTACCATAAGTAAAATCTTCCCAATATTTTGTTTATTTTATTTTCCAAATTTTGTGCATTGTCTGGTAGACTGTTCTGCCAGAATCACCTGGGTTGACACATGCGGCCACATTTATCTGGTGGATATGCCAGAGATGGAGGGTCTAGGGTGACTTCACCTATGACCATCATAAACCCGAACACATAAAATGTCAGGGGACAAATTTGTTACATCATTCCCTGCTGTCTCTCTACTCCATGCCTTTCATTTTCCTGCAGAACTTGTTGTAATATGTACAATTCTTACAAAGAAGTGAAGTAAACCCTATGGTGTTTTATCTTCTATTGCACCATTCTATTGTATTTTGTTTTACTGCATTGCATTCTATTCTATTCAGTCATGTTCTATGTCCTTATTTAAAAAAAAAATTAAATTCTAAGTGCAGTACAGAAGCTTGGTTTCCTGCCTTATTAACAGGCAACAAAACTCTGTTTAACAATAACATGAAGGAAGTAGACATCTTTTATATTCTTGTCAATATCCTCATTAAAGGAGTATGTTACCTTTGAAAAGGCCTGGAGGCATACTGGTTGTACAGAAGCACTGAAGAAAGAAAAAAATGAAATCATATCAAGAAATAGTATACTCATTTAATGTTAACCTGTTTTAAAAGTTCAAGTTGATATTGGAGAAAAGGTGAAAAAAAATGAAGTACTCTTATGAGGTCATTTATTATTCAATTTCATTATAAGATCCTTATACAAATAATTATAGGATAACTATATATTATACAAAACCACCCATTAGTACCTTAACACGTTGGTGACCCTCTTTTTTCCCTGTTTTTTGGGGTTTAACTTTTGTTTCACTCTGCCCAGGTTTCCTCCTAGTACCTTATTACAGAGCAGGATCATACTATGGGACATGGAACACATTATTACATTTCTTCCTTTTAGGTAATAAACAGGCTTCTGTATACATATTTCTCTATCAGCATGACATTGTCATAAGGAGACAGGTAATCTTTTCTTAGTACTTTCTCAGTTCTTTGGTAATCACCCTAATGTCCGTCAGTTTGATTTCAAGTGTGTGAAAATGATATTATGTATGATTTGGATGACAAAATTATGCAAAAATGTAGGTGTTTGCTAATATATCTTATAAGGTGATTCCTTTCCTTACTTAATGTCCTTGTACATTATGTTGTACATTTTTATGCCTTATGTATGATTGCATTTTATTAAAAATATATTTAAAGTTACTCATATATTTTTATTCTCCATAAAATAATAGTTACCCCTTTTTAAATGGAGAGTCTACATCTAGAACAGAGAATATAGGTTCAATAAAATATTGATGCCTATCACATGAATCTTTTGTACTAGATGGTGTGATATTTTGTGGTAGATGTCAAGGGGGTTTACGAAGTGATGGACTTTGAGATGTCCATGGATATATCTTGAAAAAGGAAGGCCCACTAATGTGTAAACAAAAGACAAACAAATTAAACATTATTTTTCTTTATGTACTTCACATATTTACCTGAAAACATATCTGAAACTGTGTAAATCATAATTTTTTGTTATAGGAATTTGTTTAGCTTTTTCTTATCAACTTAACATAAAAAAAATGAGTTCTAACCAGTCTACTGTGGGAAGAAGTACCAGAGTTCTCTTTCTGGACTCATTTCTCCTTACTTCCTTGCTCATATACATAAAGGAAAATATGGTGTGGGGTGGGGTGGCACTGGGGTGAATGCTAAGAAACTGTCATCAATTAGGCTATTAAGTTGGGCCAGTATATGAGGGAAACATGGGATCTAATTTCCTCTTATGAAATGTGGGTCTAATTGAAATCTAAGAGATGCTCATGAGTATTAAAGAAATTCACATACACATACACATACATTCATACCTTAATGTCTTTAGGTGGAGTGAACACATTCATTTCTCCTATAGATATAACCAAAATATTTAATATTTTAGGTTAAGATTTGACTTTTCCACACCCAGGCTAAAGAAAACCTAAATTTGGAGAAATGTGGACAGAGGAAGAGGAAATATCATTTATAAGTGCTATCCTTTTTCATAATATACTCAAAACTCCTGGATTTGGGACTTTTGGACACTTGCTTCATTTCACCTGTTAAGAAATCAGAGGAAAAAGAATAGTAGTTATTAATATCACTAAACTCTCAAACTCTGTCTTGGTCTCTAATAAAACAAATTGAAATGCTTAACTTTTTTCAAAATATTTGAATTTTAGATATTTATATCAATACCAATTTTATTGGTAGGAAAATAAATGAATAGGTTTTTAACTCTTAAATAATATATATCCATTCTTATGATTACCAAAAATACCTGTGAAACTTATTTTGCTAGGTGGGCTAGGGAAATTGTAGTTGACATACTATAATTGTAATCAGTAAGAAAGCAGATAATGGTAATTTTTAATTTATCTCTGTGAATATTACAGGTATATAATTTTTAATTATTGCAATTTGAATTAATTTAAAATTGAACGTTTATATATCCTCTTATTGCTATGAAATAATTCATATGGAAATTTTTATCTGCTGTAAAAATCACAGATTTGTCTCATACAACATTTTTTTTCTTTTAGCAATCAAAAAACCTTTGTGTGGGGTTATATAGTGGTGTTAATTAGTACTTTCACAGTCTGAGAATGAAAGAAATTTATTAGATGGCACAAGAGTTTAGAGGACAAAGCTGATTTTGAAAGCATATGTGATTATTAATGGATGAATCTCCAATATCATTAGCAGAGTGAATTTTAAAATTCATAAGAAAGTCCTAAACTTATTATTCTTCAAGGGCTGGGCAGTGAGAAAGAAGGAATACAATTTCTGTGAATGATATTGCTGACATCATTTTTTAAAATATTTATTTATTTATTTGAGAGAAAGAAAAGGAGAGCATGAGGAGGGGGAGGGAGAGAACAAGAGGGGAGAGAATTTCAAGTGAACTCCCTGCTCAGCAGGGAGCCCAATGAAGGCCTGGATCCCACAACCCTGAGATCACAACCTGAGCCGAAATCAAGAGTCAGACACTCAACCAACTGAGCCACCCAGGTGTCCCGGACATCATTTTTTAAAAAAAGATTTATTTATTTTTATTTTAGAGAGAGAACACAAGTGTAGGGGAAAGGGGCAGAAGGAGAGGGAGGAGACAAGCAGACTCCCTGCTGAGCAAGGACCTGAGGTGGAATCAATCTCATTATTCTGAGATCATGACCTGACCTGAAATCAACAGTGGCACCTAACCAACTGAGCCATCCAGGCACAACTGTTGACATCATTTTTATAATAGTTGAGTAGACAGACCTGAATAGATTAACAAATCAATATATGCATTTGTCCTACCTTAGTTTACATAAGTCTTCGTGAGTTCACCCCCCACCAATACACACAAACACACAAAGAATCTCCCTATGGATACTAGTGGTTAAAATATCTCCCTTTGAAGTAAGCCTGGGAATATATAGAAAGTGGGGAAAAGATTTCTTGATACACAATGATACAAAAATAGATGAATTAAGAGATGCCTGGGTGGCTCAGTTGGTTAAGCATGCCTTCAGTTCTGGTCATGATCCTAGGGTCTTGGGATTGAACCACACATCAGGCTCCCTGCTCAGCAGAGAGCCTCTTTCTCCCTTCCCCTCTGCTGCTCCTCAAATAAGTAAATAAATAAGTAAAATCTTAAAAAATAGATGAATTAATAAAAAGTACACGCATTGAGCAAAAAAAGTAAAGAGAAAAACACAAAAATATATTTACAAACGTAGGACATACACTCAATATATTCATGACCAGACACTTTACAATGAGCATGAAATAAAACTTTGAGAGATTTTTAAAAAGTGTGTATTTAAATTTCAGTTAGTTAACAAACAGTGTAATGTTAGCTTCAGGTGCACAACACAGGATTCAACACTTCCATACAATCAGGTGTTCATCACAGCAAGCCCTCCTTAATCTCCATCACCTCTCTATCCCATGCCCCTCCCCGACCTCCCTTTTGGTAACCATGTTTGTTCTCTATAGTTAAGAGTCTATTTCTAGTTTGCCTATCTCTCTCTCTCCCTCTCTCTCTCTCTCTTTCCCCTTTGCTCACTTTGTTTCTTAAATTTCACACAGGAGTGAAATCATAGATTATTTTTCTCTCTCTGACTGACTTATTTTACTTAGCATTGTACTCTCTAAGCTCTATCCATGTCATTGCAAATGGCAAGATTTCATTCTTTTTTATGCCTGAGTAATACCCCAGTGTGTGTGTGTGTGTGTGTGTGTGTGTGTGTATCACATCTTTATCCATTCATCTATCAACAGACCCTTGGTCTGCTTCCATAATTTAGCTATTCTAGATAATGTTGCAATTAACATAGGGGTGAATGTATTCCTTTGAATTAGTAAAAAAAAACTTGAATTTTTGAGTTTCATAATACATGTCTTTACTTTGGTCAACTGCTTGGAAACCTAAAACTAATCTGCTCTGGTTATTTAGCTTTAGGGACAGTTAATACAAAGCACAACAGTGGAAAATATTTTTTCTTCGGTTTACTCTCTCTTTTTGCTCTTGGTTTTCCCTAAGTAAAGAGAAAGACCTGCAAATGTTCCAATGAATAAAACTTAATTGACCTGCTATAAAGAGTTTAATTTCTCTTTCTTCTGTCTCATTGTTAGTGTATAGAAATGCAATTGATTTCTGTGTATTAATTTTATATCCTGCCACATTGCCAAATTCCTGTATGAGTTCTAACAATTTTGGGGTAGAGTCTTTCAGGTTTTCCACATAAAGTATCATGTCATCTGCAAAAAGAGAAGGTTTGACTTCTTTGTTGTTTCTTTTATTTTCTTTTTGTTGACTGATTACTAAGTCTTGGAATTCAGCAACGTGGCAAGATATAAAATCAGTGTGCACAAATCAGTTGCACTTCTATACTTAGAAAGTGAGTGGAAGAAAGAGAAATTAAGGAGTCGATACCATTTACAATTGCTCCCCAAACTGTAAGATACCTAGGAATAAATCTAAACAAAGAGGCAAAGGATCTGTACTCAGAAAACTACAGAACATTCATGAAAGAAATTGTGGAAGACACAAAGTAATGAAAAAACATTCCATGCTCATGGGTTAGAAGAACAAATATTGTTAAAACGTCCCTGGTATCTAGAGAAATCTACACATTTAAGGCCATCCCATCAAAATACCATCAACTTTTTTCACAGAGCTGGAATAAATAACCCCAAAATGTGTATGGAACCAGAAAAAACCCTAAATAGCCAAAGGAATGTTGAAAAAGAAAACCAAAACTGGTGGCATCACAATTCTGGACTTCAAGCTGTATTACAAATCTGTAACCAAGACAGTATGGTACTGGCACAAAAACAGGCATATGGGTCAATGGAGCAAAATAGAGACTCTAGAAATGCATCCTCAACTCTATGGTCAACTAATCTTCAACAAAGCAAGGAAGAATATCCAATGGAAAAAAGGCAGTCTGTTCCATAAATTGTGTTGAAAAAATTGGACAACCACATGCAGAAGAATGAAACTGGACCATTTCCTTACACCATACACAAAAATGGACTCAAAAAGGATGAAAGACCTAAATGTGAGATGGGAATCCATCAAAATCCTGGAGGACACAGGCAACAACCTCTGTAACCTCAGCCACAGAAACTTCTTGTTAGACACGTTTACATAGGCAAGGGAATCAAAGGGAAAGATGAACTATTGGGACTTCATCAAGACAAAAAGCTTTTACACTGCAAAGGAAACAGTCAACAAAACCAAGAGACAGTGGACAGAATGGGAGAAGATATTTGCAAATGACATACCAGATAAAGGATTAGTATCCAAAACCTATAAAGAACATATCAACCTCAAACCCCATGGAACAAATAATCCAGTCAGGAAATAGGCAGAAGAAATGAACAGACATTTCTCCAAAGAAGACATACAAATGGTCAACGGATACATGAAAAGATGGTGGTTTTTTGAAGGCAAAGGATAAGAAATAGATAGAGAAAGAGGGAGCCAGTAAACATTAAGGGTCTTATAAATCAACCAGTCATAAATCACCAGTATTCTTATTCTGACATTGACCATCAGGACTATACACTTTGGTTCTAGGCAGTCTCAAGAGAGAAGTTCCTGGTGGAAATTTTCATGCCCCTTTAGTCATGTGGTGAAGCCAGCTTTTCTAACTAGTAAGCTAGTTTAAAAATCCTCAGGGTGTTTTGGACTTTGAACAACACGTAATAAAGCTCATCATTCTTATCTTAGCCACGAATTATAGCCAGATATCCAGGAGACCCAGAGATATCAGTTCAGCCCCCTATAAATTAACTCTATCCTGCACTCCTACAAAGAGCAAGGCACTTTTCCATCCCAGATTCAGCAGTAAACAAAAGAGACAGATGTCCTTGCCTACCTGAAGAAGACAAAATAAATAAGTTTAATAAATGTGCACTAAACTAGATAGTAGTAATGTTATGTTTAATAATATAAGAAGGATAAATGTGTGTTGTCAGAGGTGATGCAGTTGTTGAAATGGGGCACATTGGCTTGTTCCAAGAACTATGAGCAAGCCAGTGTAACCAGCAGCACATGTCCAGTCAGGAGAACAGGGAGAGTTGAAGTAAGAGAACCAGAGGCAGTTAACACAGGGCCTTTGTAGACCCTTGTAAAAATCTGGTTTTCCTGAGGTAGAGTTAATTTATAGGGGGTTGGTACAGCTCTGTGATTATCTCTAGAGATGCCAGAAGCCAACCACTGACTATTGGTCAAGATAAGGATATGATAGGCTATTAGTTATTTACAATTACTTAATTTAGTTAATTTACTTTCTTAAATTTTGAAACCTCCCTGGAGGTACCTTGGGGCTAGACTGTCTATATTATTTTTGAGATATACAGATGGGTCACAAGTCCAAACCAGTGTTATCCAGTTTGAGTTATCAGTTTCCCATACAAAAATTTTCCTGTTTCTTTTGTTGCTTTTCTTCATTTTTGGTTTAGCACACCAATATATTTGTTATAATATAACATTGCTTTGCTCAATATCCTTCAGTGAGTTCCATTTGGAACCACTCTTGCATCCCAGAATTAAAATATGTGAATTTTTTTTAATGTATTTTTGGATTGTTTACTAATGTTTTGTTAAGGAATTTTGTAACTATGTTAATCAGAGTTCATTAGAGATTTTGACTTGTAGTTTTTTTGTTTTGTTTTGTTTGTGTTTGTTTTTGTAGTGTCGTTATATACTTTTGGTATCAGAGTAATGCTGGCCTCATAGGATGAGTTTGACATCTTTCTTTCCTTTTCTATTTTTTGGACCAGTTTGAGAAGACTAAGTATTAACTCTTCCTTAAGGGTTCAGTAGAATTCATCTGTGAGACTGTTTGGTCCTGGACTTTTGTTTGTGGGATTTTTTGATTACTGATTCAATTTCATGTTGGTAATCTGTCTGAAACCAAATTTTCTGTTTCTTCCTGATTCAGTTTTAGGAGGTTATATGTTTCTAGGAATTTATCCATTTCTTCTAGATTGTCCAATCTATTAGCATATAGTTTTTCATAATAAACTCTTAAAATTGTTTGTACTTCTGGGGTATTAGTTATTTCTCCTCTTTCATTCCTGGTTTTGAATTCTCAGTCTCTCTCTTTCTCTCTCTCTCCCTGGTGAGGCTGGCTATAGGTTTGTCAATTTTGCTGATCTTTTCAAAGAACCAGCTCCTGGCTTCACTGAACTGGTCTTTTTTTTTTTTTTAATCTTATTTATTTCTGCTCTTCTCTTTATTATTTCTTTCATTCTGCTGGCTTTGGATTTTGTTCTTCTTTATCTAACTCTTTGGGGTGTAAGGTTAGGTTGTCTATTTAAATTTTTCTTGCTTTTTGAGGTATTCTTGTATTGCTATAAACTTTCCTCTTAGAACAGCTTTTGTTGCACCCCAAAGATTTTGGGCCATTGTGTTTTCATTTTCATTTGTCTCTGTGTATATTTTTATTTCTTATTTTATTTCCTGGTTTACACATTCATTGTTTAGTAACATGTTATTTAAGTTCCATGTATTTGCAGCCTTTCCAGGTTTTTTCTTGTGGTTGATTTTGAATTTCACAACATTGTGGTCAGAAGAGATTTATGGTATGACTTTGATACTTTTAAATTTGTTGAAACTTGTTTTGTGGTCTAATATGTGATCTCTTCTGGAGAATGTTCCATGTGCCCTTGAGAAGAATGTGCATTCTGCTGTTTGGGATGGAATGTTCTGACTATATCTGTTAGACCCATCTGGTGCAATGTATCATTCAAAGCACTGTTTCCTTGTTAATTTTCTGTTTACCTTATCTATCCATTGATGTAACTGGGGTGTTAAAGTCCCCTACTATCATTGTATTACTATCTATTACTCTCTCTGTGATTGTTATTAGCTGCTTTATGTATTTGGGTGCTCCCATGTTGAGTGCATAAATATTCACAATTGTTATATTTTGTTCTTGGATCATTTCCTTTATAATTATGTAATGTCCTTCTTTGTCTCCTGTTACAGTCTTTGTTTAAAGATCTATGTTGTCAGATATAAGTATTATTACCCTGGTTTTCTTTTCACTTCCATTTGCATGATAAATCCTTTTCCATCCCTTCACTCTTTATCTGCATGTGTCTTTGCATCTGAAATTAATCTCTTGTAGCCAGGCTATAGCTGGGTCTTGCTTTTTTATCCACTCTATCAAACTATGTCTTTTGATTAGAGTGTTTAGCCCATTTACATTCAAAGTAATTATTGATAGGTATATAGCTATTGCTATTTTGTTACTTGTTTTATGGTTTTAGTACTTTTTTTCTTTCTTCTCTTACTCTCTTCTCACAGTCTGTTGGCTTTCTTTACTGATATACTTGGGTTCTTTCCCCTTTATTTTTTGTATATCTGTTACTGGTTTTTTATTTGTGGTTACCATTTGGTTTGTATACAGCATATTTCATGCATAGCAGTTTGTATTAAGTTGATGACTGCTTAAGTTTGAGCCTGTCCTTTACTCCTCTCCCCCACCCGCATGTTTTAGGTAAATGGTGCATGCATTACATCCTTTTATTTGGTGAATCTTCTGACTAGAAGTATAAATATACTTATTATTTATAAATATACTTATTTTTACTATTTTTATAAATATACTTATTTTTATAAATATACTTATTTTTCACTATTTTTGTGTTTCCTACTTTTACTTATTTTTACTTTTTTTATAAATATACATATTTTTACTATTTTTGTGTTTCCTACTTTTGTTACTCCTCCTTATGGTATTACTTTCTACTGAAGGAGTTCTGCTTAACATTTCTTACAGGCCTGGCTGAGTGTGATGAATTCCTTGAACTTTGTTCATCTTTCCTTCTATTCTGAATGCTATTCTTTCTGGATAGGGTATTCTTGGTTGCAAGTTTTTCACTTTCAGCACTTCCAATATATCATACCACTTCCCTGTGGCCTGCAAAGTTTGTACTAAAAAATCACCTGATAGCCTTATGGAGTTTCCCTTGTAAATAACTTCTTTTTCTTTTCCCTTGTTGCTTTTAAAATTCTCTCTTTATCACAACTTTTGACCATTTTAATTACTATGTGGTTGGTGTGGTCCCCCTTGAGTTGATATTTTTGGGAACTCTCCATGCATTCTGGATTTAGATTTCTGTTTTCTTCTCCATATTCTGGAAAATTTCAGCTATTATTTCTTCAAATAAATTTTCTGACCCCTTTTCTTTCTCTTCTCCTTCTGGATCCCAGTAATAGAATGTTATTATGCTTGATGGTGTCACTGTGTTCCCTAAGTCTATTCTCATTTTTAATTATTAATTTTTCTCTCTCCTGTTCAGCTTGATTGCTTTGCATTTTACCATCTTCCAGGTCACTGCTCTGTTCTTTGGCTTCCTTTAGCCTGTTTATTCCATCTAGGGTATTTTTAATTTCATTTATTGGGTACTTCATCTCTGGTTAGTTCTTTTTTAATTGCTTCTATTTCTTTATTAAGGGTCTCACTGAGGTCCTCTACTCTTTCCCAGGTCCAATGAGTCTCTTTAAGACCACTTCTTTAAATTCCCTATCAGGCAGGGGTACCTGGATGCCTTAAATGGTTAAGCAGACAACTCTGGATTTTGGCCAGATCATGATTTCAAAGTCCTGGGGTAGAGCCCTGCATTGGGCTCTGTTCTCAGTGGGGAGTCTGTTTGAGGATTCTCTCTCTCTCCCTCTCCTTCTGCCCCTCCCCCTGCTTGTGTGCACTCTCTCTCTCTAAAATAAATGAATCTTTAAAAAATATTCCCCATCAGGTATATTATTTTTCTCTATTTTGTTTAGGTCTCTTGCTATGATTTTGTCCTATTCCTTTATTTGGGACATATCCCTCTGTCTTCTCATTTGTCTAACTCTCTGTGTCTGTTTTTATGTGAGGAAAGTCTGCTACATCTCCTGCTCTTGAAAATGGTGACCTTAAGTAGAAGAGGGCCTGCAGTGTTCTATAATGTAGGACCCTTATTCACCAAAACCTGGCACTTCAGAGGTATCTCATACGTGTTGCATGTTCCCTACTGTTGTGGCAGAGCCAATTTTGCCTTTAGTCCATTAGTCTGAAATGGCTCTCTTTGACTATTGTGGGCAGGGTTTGATCCCTGTGTTGTTAGTGGACAAGTCTGGGGTTACCTTGGGCTTAAATTGAATCCCCAGAGGTGCAGTATCACAGAAGTGCAGAGGAACACAGTGCTAGCAAGGTTTGCATGGGTCTGCTGTATGTTCAGGGGATGGAGGTTGGGGGAGGAGGGACCTGGTTCTGAGATCTGGTTGGAGAGGGTGTGTCTATAGGATACATGGGCAGAGTACATGGTTAGCAATTTATGTAAGGAGTGTTATGGCCTTGCTTATTCCCAGAGGTGTCTGTGTGTTTATGGTGAGGGATGCAGGATGGAAGTGGCGCCTGCCATCTCCTTTGTTCTTGGAGAAGTCTTCCAACAATCCTTACCCTTCCAGCACAAGCTCTGAGACTAGTAAACAAATCTCTGTCCAGTAAATCCCAGGCATTTTTCAAACTGCTGCTGGTATGCTGTTTGTTTTTTTGTTTTGTTTTGTTTTTTTCCTGGGGTTCTTTCTTGTGTTCTCTCCAAGGACAGAGGCTCAGCTTCCTATCACCCTCCAGGCTCTCCCAGAGCCTAGCCTACTGATTTTTAAAGTTCCAGGTTTTAAGCCCCGCTCATTGTAATAACTTGCAAAATAAGGGTCTCTGGTGTTCAAAGCCAAATATTATAGGGAATTGTCCTCCATGTGGACTCCCTGGTAGGAAAATCTGTTTATTTTTCCTCTCTGAGCCACTACCTCACTCCTGTGGACAGTCCCACAGGTCCACTTAGTCACCACATTTCCACCCTTCCTACCCTGTTCAATGTAGCTTCTTTTATATATTTAGCTACAGAAAGTTTCTTCTGCTAGTCTTCAAATTGTTTTCTGAGTTATTTATACCTGTGTGGCTGTTATGTAGTTGTACTGATTGCACAAGATGAGCTTAAGACCCTCCTATTCTGCCATTTTTCCCAGAAGTAAAATAGTTTCAATTCTTTACTTTAATAAATGTGGGTCCAAATTTGTGTCCATAGGAATTATGTTCTATTGTTTCTCTACCTACTTTTTATATACAAAATCACTTTTTAATACCAAAATACATGAGGATCATGTCATAATGAGAATTTCATTAATTGACATGCACACATTGTTTCAACAAATATTGTTTTGAATTTCTATAAATTTATTAACTGTAAATTTATTAAAACTTATTATAAATTTATTGTTTATTCACTTTCTTATTCATTACATCATTTACATAGACTAAAAATATCTGTGAATCATACCATTTTGGGGGACCATGTGTTATGCCTTGTGAGCTTATATGTTTATATTCCACTTATAATAACATTAAACATCCAGGGTCTTCCAGTTCATGTCACATGCATGATTACATGAGTTTATCTACTCTGCAATGAGAATTAAAACAATAAGTACTAAAAAGAAAACCAAATAAATGCATAAGAAAATAGGGAAATGACAAGTGTTCTATAAGTAGACAAAATATTTGAGAAGTTTCTTGGAAATAGAGAAAAATAGTAGAAACTGACTAATAACAATATAATTAAACATAAGAACTCTCAATCCCAAACAAATTTAGGACATAATATATTTTTAAAAGATTTATTTATTTATTTTAGAGAGAGAGAATGTCTGCATGTAAGAAGGGAGAAGGGCAGAGGGTGAGAGAGAATCCCACACAGACTTTGTGCTGAGTGCAGAGCCCAACTCAGGGCTCATTCTCACAGTCCATGAGATCATGACCAGAGCAGAAACCAAGAGTTGGACATTTAACCAACTGAGCCACCCAGGTGCCCCAGGACATGAGTTAGAAGATTCCATCTCAAAGAAATTACAAAAATTCTGAGATTTAAAATTCTGAGGAAGAGTTATAAAATTAGGTTATGGGTTGCTTTATAGAATCATGAGAGATAGCCAGACTGGCATCCAGTCATCTTTCCCCATGGCTTTAAGGCCACTGGCAACAAAAATTCACCCCATGGAAGAATTAAGCGGTGCTGGGAAAATTGGACAGCTACATGCAAAAGAATGAAACTGGACCACTCCCTTACACCAAATGCAAAGATAAACTCAAAATGGATGTAGGAGCTCAATGTGAGGCAAGAATCCACCAAAATCCTAGAGGAGAACATAGGCAGTAACCTCTTCAACATTGACCACAACTTCTTTTAAGGCACATCTCCAAAAACAAGGGAAACAAAAGCAAAAATGGATTCTTGGGACTTCATCAATATAAAAAGCTTCTGCACAGCAAAGGAGATAGCCAACACAACTAAGAGGTACCCAATAGAAAGGGAGAAGATATTTGCAAATGACATTACAGATAAAGGGCTGATATCCAAGATCTATAAAAGAACTTCTCAAACTCACCACTTAAAAAAACAAATAATCCTGTCATAAAATAGGCAGAGGACATGAACAGACATTTCTTCAAAGACATACAAATGACTAACAAGAACATAAAAAAATGCTCAACATCACTAGCCATCAGGGAAATACAAATCAAAACCACAGTAAGATACCACCTTACACCATTTAGAATAGCAAAGATTAACAAAACAGGAAACAACAAATGTTGGCGAGCATGTGGAGAAAAGGGAACCCTCTTACACTGTTTGTGGGAATGCAAGCTGATACAGCCACTCTGGAAAACAGTATGTAGGTTCCTCAAAATACAAAAATAGAGCTAGCCTATGATGTAAAAATTGCATTACTAGATATTTACCCCAAAGATACAGATGTAGTGAAAAGAAGAGGCATATGCTCACCAATGTTCATAGCAGCAATGTCCACAATAGTGAAACTGTGGAAGGAGATGAGATGCCCTTCAACAGACAAATGCATTAAGAATATGTGGTACATATATACAAGAGAATATTATGCAGCCATCAGAAAAGGTGAATATCGGGCGCCTGGGTGGCTCAGTGGGTTAAGCCTCTGCCTTCGGCTCAGGTCATGATCTCAGGGTCCTGGGATCGAGTCCCGCGTCGGGCTCTCTGCTCCGCAGGGAGCCTGCTTCCCTCTCTCTCTCTCTCTCTCTCTGCCTGCTTCTCTGCCTACTTGTGATCTCTGTCTGTCAAATAAATAAATAAAATCTTTAAAAAAAAAAAAAAAGAAAAGGTGAATATCCACCATTTGCATCAACATGGATGGAACTGGAGGGTATTGTGCTAAGTGAAGTAAGTCAAGCAGAGAAAGACAATCGTCATATGGCTTCAGTCATATGTGGAACATAAGCAATGGCAGAGAGGACCATAGGGGAAGGGAGGCAATCTGAAGAGGAAGAAATCAGAGAGGGAGATGAACCATGAGAGACTATGGACACCTGGAAAAAAACTGAGGGTTTCAGAGGGGAGTGGAGGGAGATGGGATAACAGGGTGATGGGCATTAAGGAGAGTACATGTTGTTCTGTTTTGTTTTGTTTTGTTTTGTTTTGTTTTATTTTTATTTTATTTTATTTTATTTTATTTCTTTACAGTGTTCCAAAACTCATTGTTTATATACCACACCCAGTAGGAGGGCACATGTTGTAATGAGTACTGGGTGTTATACATAACTAATAAATTCTTGAACACTATATCAAAAACCAGTGATGTACTACTATACAGTGGCTAACTGAACATAAAAAACAAAAATAGAATGCAATAAACACAATTTTCTTTATTATGGAAAAAAAAAGACTGAACAATAGTGATATCTAATTGTCCTGAGCTTTGATGACAACTCTCAGCCAAAACATACCTAAAATAAATATCTTTGTCAATGTCCTACTGATTTACATATAGATCCCTTTATTTGTTATTTCAATTATTTACTAAAACACACATACATGTTGAGTGTTTACTATGTACAGGGTGCTCTAAGATCTTGCATTTATTTCCAAACCACAGCCCTTGCCTTCATGGAGTGCTCATTTAGCAACAGACAACCAAAATGAACAACAACCAAAAAAAAAAAAGAAAAAAAGAAAAGAAAAATTAATTGTTTCATGTGTAGAATGTTTAGAATGGTAAATACAGAAGAAAAAGTGATGTTTTAAAAGAGCTTTTTGGTGTACAAGATTTGATGTAGGATGTCATATTAAATAAGGTGGTCAGTTTAGGTCTCATGGAGAATTTGAAATATTGCAAAAACATGATGATGGATGGAGGGAAACAAACAGATGTCATGGTTAAGCAACATTGTAAATGCTTCTGAATTATATGCTTATAAATGGTTAAAATGAGTTTATATTGGATTTATGTAGTCACAATTTTTTTTAAAAAAAGCTATCAAGCCACAAAAATGGCACAGCTAAATCTTAAATGCATGTTAATTAGGTAATTTGTATGAATTAAAGATTTCTGTCTAAAAAGGACACATACTCTCTTTTCAATCACGTGACATTCTGGAAAAGGCAAAGTACAAACAAAGATGATAGAAAGATCAGTGATAAGTAGAGGTTAGGTCAAGAAAGAAGAAAGGATGGAATAAATGAACATAGTATCTATTTTGATGGTGGTAAAACTATTCTATATGATACTATAAATGTGGATACTTAATACTTCCTTTTCAAAACACTTCATAGTACAAAGAGTGAATCTTAATGTACACCAACTTAAAAATAGAAAAAAAAAAAAACTTGGAACGTTAAGGGAATTCCAGAATGGACTGCAAAATATTGCAAATACATAAAACAACTTCAATGAGGTAGATGGGGAGAAAAGTTGCTGACCTAAGTAACTTTACAAATAAGTGGAATTTAAAACCAAAGACAAGAGAAATTATATATAAGCAATAAAGTTGCATCACAAAGGGTATGGATTAAAAATGCTGATGCTGCTATGCATGTATATTAGAAGCAAACAATTAAGTGAATGGATGGTGTACAATGGGAGCCAAGTTTCTTACAGTTTGAGTGGAAGTTCACAGATAAGCAAGGAAAGGAGGCTAGAATGATGTATACAGTAATGAATTAAAGTTGGAGACAGCAGTATGAACTCAGGTCTAGATTAATATAGATATAGATATTACATATATAGATATGTACATATATAGATATAGATATTACCTATAGAAATACTTATAGATCTCTGTATATAATAAGGTTAATATATACACCTATATTTCCTTTCTTTGTCATCAGAGAAGACTTAGAACAAAAATATACCAGTAACATGAGTAAACTTAAGTCCAGCTTATTATTTGTAATATCATTTTCCTGTAAAAGGAAGCAGGACTCCATAGACACATGACTGAGTCTAAAGTGAAACAGGAAATACACTGTGTGAGTCTGGAACAACTTTCAGTGCCAGAGTAAGAAATTGCTCAAAAATAAACAAGCAAACCAACTATGTTATAGTAATACGTCAAAGAAACACGAGAGCCAACTAAAATTCCCAAAGTTCAATATGAGCAACAAAACACATAAGCTTGTATTAAGTTATAAATCAAAGTATAAAACAAATATCTGTAAGTCTATAATAATATAAATGATGAATAATTATATAAGAAAAAGAGATAATTCTCTTCAGAAGGATTCCAAATAATTATTAAACATACTCTGACCTTCATCAGAAATTAATATGGGTACTATTGTTTTCTTTCTTGGAATTTTTGTCTTCTATCTTTTTTTGTCTCTTGTGGTGTGAGAAAGCGTGAGCAGGAGCACAGGAGGAGGGGGTGTGGAGAAAGGGAGAAGAGAATTTAAGCAGTCTCCACACTCAGTACAGAGCCTGATGTGGGGCTTGATCTCAACATCCTGAGATCATGACCTGAGCTGAAATCAAGAGTCTGATCCTTAACCAGCCGAGTCTCCCAGATACCCTAGCCTGGATATTCTCTTTACTTCTCTCTCACCAAAAAGCTCAACATCTCAGTAAAATGAGCAAAATACCTTTGGAAAAGTTGTTATCATGGAACTATTGTTCAAATATTAACAGGTGAATCAAAAGAAATTCGTTTTTCTCCCTATGTAAATGTGCTTTTTTTTCAAATCAAAACTGCCAGTTTTATAAAGTGATTCATATATAAAATGTAGAACAGATTATCTCATCAAACTAATTCACAATATGACAACAACAATAATCTTTAATAGTTACAGATAATTTAACATTTGCCTCCTGTGTTACTTAAGAAATGCTTGTTCTTTGCCTGAGTAACATTGGCCATATGTGTCTATAATTAATTACAAATTACCTACTCAATTGATAATACCTGGCACAGCTGGGTTTTTTTTCTCCTGAAACTAATGTTTGAGCATTGAAATATTCATTAATTTCTGTAGCCATATGTATGTTCATATTTTTGCAATGCACTAGTTTAATTACACATTGAAAATTTATTCCTTGTTAATCATCATAAACGTCAATATTTAATCTTAATGAAATTTAAAGTCTTACACAAAAATGGTACAATTGCTATTGTAATTATTATTATTGTATTATAATAGTAGAAAGATTTCACACCTATTGCACTTCCTATCCATGTAGGGCTTGCAAACTTGTTAGGTACATAAATCAAAAAAAATTTATGCCAGCAGAGCCAACCTTGAGAGTCAATATTTGCCTTAATATATTTCATTATTTTTCCTTCCCTAAAAAATATGACACTGCAGCAGGTAGAGTTTCATGAAGCATGTCACTAGAAATAAAACTTCTGATTATTATAAAGCAACTAAAACCTGTTTTTCAAAAAGAGAGTTAAAAGAGAGAGATTGACTCAACAGGATTGAATAAGATCTAAGTTGGAAAACAAGTATGTGCAGAGACATATCCCTAGAAACACCCAAAAGCAGGACTTTAAAAATCAACATAGTGAGTTCTATAAAAACCCAAAAGAAATAAAAATAAAATCTTCCTCTGATAACAGCATGTGGAGTTTCAAGGTGGAAGGCAAACATGTACTGACAAAAAATGTACAGATATAATAGATTCAACACATTTTATGTCTTATGGAAAATGTACACCAATGATTGTATACTATTTGAAGTAAATAAAGTCTTGCTATTTGGCTTAAATTTGACATTCATAAAAAAAGGAAAATTATATTTTATATATTTTTATTACAAACCAAAATCATAATCTCCATTAGTATCTATATGTATAAGGAACAAATTAGTACTTGCAATAAAATACGTGCATGCTATACACACACACACACACACACACACACACACACACACATAATAGTATACACATACATATGCACACACACGTGTGTGTATACATACATAAATATACATGGATCAAATAATTAGTCCATACAATAAGAACTAAATACTGATTGCTTTGGGATCACTAAGAAGTTAACTATTGATTGGCTAAACATCCAAGAGAACTAATCTTTTGTCTTATAGTTCCTCTGGAATCTTTGAAACAAGTTAAGAAATTCCAGCATACATCTATATAACTATAATAGAAATCAAATTTTGTGTCGAACATCTACAGATGAAAATTCAATGATTAGGTTTTTTTTAAAGCTACTATAGGTGGAATTAATGTCCAAAGACAGATTGGATTTTGCAGAAAAGACTAGTTAATTTAAAGACATTATAAAAACAACTGTCAGAAATGAAATACAGAGGAAAAAGAACTTAGAGAAAGGAGGAGGATAAGGATACAGAAACATAATTGGAGAAATTCGAGTGAACTAATATATGTTATTGGAGACATTCAAGGGGAAGAGAGAGAAAAGAGAGCAGAGGAAAAAGCAATGCATTTGAAGAAAAAACTAAAAATTTTCTACATTGATAAAAAGCTATAACTTCATCAATTGAACAATCTCATTGAGTTCCAAATACAGACAATATGGAGAAAACAATTATAATCAAATGGCTCAAAACCAGCAGTCAACAGAAAATCTTAAAAATAGATAGAGTGGGAAAAAAACTCATATTTAATAGAAAGGAACAGAATTAAGAATGAAAAATTTCATTTTATAAAAATATATAAACAAGAGGATAGTTGGGAGAGCATTATTTAAAATTCTAGGAGAAAAAAATAAAACTAGATTCCTGTACCCAGTAAAAATTTCTTTCAAAAATTCAGGTAAAATATAGACATTTTAAACACAAAAAAAGCTAAAATAATTCATCACCTTCATACTACATGAACATTAAAAGAAGTCCTTCAGGTAGAATCAATAATGATATCAGATGTATCAGATGTAAAAATACATCAAACCAATGGAATTAGAGCACCAAAAATGATAATTATATTAATAAATACAAAATATTTTTCTTCTTATTAAAATTTTAGTTTTATTATTCAGATAACAGTGCTTAAACCAAATACTAATGTACTTTGAAGTTTATAACACATGCAAAAGTAAAATATATGACAATACAACAAACAATTATGAGTGAGAATTTCCCTCAAATTAATGTCAGATACCAAACCACAGATTTTCAGAGAAGCTCAGAGAACTATAAGGAAGACAAATTTGGAAAAAAACAAAAAAACACAACAAAAACTATACCTAAGCATATCTTTTTCAAATTACAGTCAATCCAAGGTAAAGAAAAAATCCTGAAAAATTCCAGAAGGGTAGAAAAACATCTTATTTATAGAGGAGCAATGTTAAATATTATATCTGAGTTTTCAGAAACCATGCAAGCAAGTCGTGAGTGGAGTAAAGTATTTAGTGTCGAGAAAAGCAAACAGACAAAAATTTACTTGGATTTCTGTGCCCTGCAAAATTATTTTTGATAAGTGAAAGAGAAATACTCAAACAAAAATTAAATTTGTTGTCAGTAGACCTGCTTTACACATAATGCTAAAAGAAGTTTGTTTGTATTTTAAAGAAGTTCTTTAGAGAAAAGAGAAGCTATTTGGGTTTCTGACCTACATAAAGAAATATACTAAGAAGGAGCGCCTGGGTGGCTCAGTCATTAAGCATCTGCCCTCGGCTTAGGTCATGATTCCAGTGTCCTGGGATGGAGTCTGGCATTGGACTCCTTGCTCAGTGGGAAGTCTGCTTCTCCCTCTCCCACTCTCCCTGCTTGTGTTCCCTCTCTCACTGTGTCTCTCTCTGTCAAATAAATAAATAAAATAAAATAAAATAAAAAGAAAAAAGAAATATACTATGAAAATGAAAGAAATATACTGCATTAGAGAGTGAGTAAAAGTGAAATAATTTTTTATTCTTGATTGATCCAATAGATAACTTTGTGCAAAATAATAATCACAATGATATATTCAATTCTGTGTTCTTATTTATATAAAAATATATAATATATAAATATATATTTGAAATAGGCTAGAGCACTCTGTTCTTCTTAACAAGGGCTACCCTTAGGAGGAATTAATTAACCAGAACCTAACTTTTTAACTACCTCACGTAGGGGAAGGGAAACTTCCCCTCCAACTCTAGTCAGCTTGAACATATTCTCACCCCTTAGGTTCTGGGGCTTAGACCTTAGACATCATCAGTGGGACCTTTATTGTATCTACCACAGCATCAGAAATCAGACATTATGCATATATTTGGGTTGTTGTTTGATTAAAATAACTTACTTATATTTATTATATGTATAACATTTTAAGTAGAAGATGTTAATTAATTATTGCACATACACAAACTCATACACACACACATACACAGGTGGTAGATACACAACCTCTAAGAGGGCCCCAAAGATCGCAGCCTCCTCCTCTTGACTCTCTTGTTAATCTCCTACTTTTGTTTGTAGTCTGTAATTTTTGATTCACTTGTACCAAATGGGAAATGGTGGCAGTGGGTTGTCAAATCTGAAATTAGATGATAAGGAACTTGGCTATCATTCTGGGTATACTTTTTCCTATTCTCTCTTGGAACATTGACTCTATGGGAAGCCAGATGACATATGAAGTCACTGTGTGGAGAGGGGCATGTGAAGCTTGGAAGCTGATCTTTTTGTGTCTATCAGAAGCCAGGTGAGTGGTCTTGGAAATAAATCCTCCCTTAGCTGAGCCTTGAGACAACAATATTCCCAGACAACTCCTTGATTGTAGCATCATTGGAGATCCCGAGCCTCAAACACCACGCGTGCACTCTGCTGCTCCTGGATTCCTGACCCACAGAAACTGTGAGAAAATAAATGTTTGTTGTTTGAAGCCACTAAAGTTGGGGTGACGTGCTATGTATCAATTGATAACTAATACAGTATTTATACATGAAAGTCTAAAATTTTAGAAAAATTAGGGGAGTTTGTTGCTGCTTAATGGATTTATGGATATCTCCTTCACTGCGTTCTTCTTTTTCCCCCAAATTAAAATAATTATCTGAATAATAGAAATTATTTTACAAGTAAAATTGTTTTATTGTAATCAAACATAAATATACTTTGCAATATTAATTTAATTCCAATCAGATTTTTTCATAAGATCATCTTTACTTTTGAAAGTTTCTGCTCTCAATTAATATAGACATGTAAAAAAGAGAAAATAAGAAATTGGAATATATAAATATGAAGGCCGATAATATCGGTTTTACCCTTCAAAATAAAGATGTACTAAGACCCCTGGGAGGAAATAGAAATAATATGGATCTTGGAATTTGATGGAATTTGATCTTATATATATATATATGGGTGTGTATTTTTGGAAGATTTTAAACATTACTATATTATTGAAAATGTATTACTTATGACCTTAAGAAAAGCAATCTACTTTATCAGTAAAATAGGGATGGTTTTTATGCTTGGCATGTAACATTGTGATGATCTGTTAGAGTAGTAGAAAAGAATGACCGTGAGAGAGATTTATATTTTAAAAAATCGTTAAGTTTTTATTTGACACAATTTCAGCTAATATGTGTCTAATCTGACTGGTTTATAAATGTAACTTCCTTCTATAGTTTTCTTTTTGACATAAGCTAAAATACATAGAAATACCCACATCAAAAACTGTTTTTGTATTGACATAAATTTCCTCATGAAAAGTTTTTTTTTAATTTTTTAAACAAATGTGATACCATATTCTTTATTGTGACACCATTTAGTTTTATTAGACGGTACCAACATTCTAAATACATTGTCCTTCTCCATGAAGCAAACTATGGTCTTTCTTTTTTTTTTTTTTTTTTTTTTTTTGAATAACTGGGGATAAAAAGATATTTTAATTTTATTTTTCATAAACATATAATATCTTTTTATCCCCAGGGGTACAGGTCTGTGAATCGCCAGGCTTACACACTTCACAGCACTCACCATAGCACATACCCTCCCCAATGTCCATAATCCCACCCCCCCACATCCCCCCATTAACCCTCAGTTTGTTTTGTGAGATTAAGAGTCACTTATGGTTTGTCTCCCTCCCAATCCCATCTTGTTTCATTTACTCTTCTCCTCCCCCCTTAACCCCCCATGTTGCATCTCCTCTCCCTCATATCAGGGAGATCATATGATAGTTGTCTTTCTCCGATTGACTTATTTCGCTAAGCATGATACCCTCTAGTTCCATCCACGTCATCGCAAAAGGCAAGATTTCATTTCTTTTGATGGCTGCATAGTATTCCATTGTGTATATATACCACATCTTCTTTATCCATTCGTCTGTTGATGGACATCTAGGTTCTTTCCATAGTTTGGCTATTGTAGACATTGCTGCTATAAACATTCGGGTGCACGTGCCCCTTTGGATCACTACGTTTGTATCTTTAGGGTAAATACCCAGCAGCGCAATTGCTGGGTCATAGGGTAGCTCTATTTTCAACATTTTGAGGAACCTCCATGCTGTTTTCCAGAGTGGCTGCACCAGCCTGCATTCCCACCAACAGTGTAGGAGGGTTCCCCTTTCTCCGCATCCTCGCCAGCATCTGTCATCTCCTGACTTGTTAATTTTAGCCATTCTGACTGGTGTGAGGTGGTATCTCATTGTGGTTTTGATTTGTATTTCCCTGATGCCAAGTGATGTGGAGCACTTTTTCATGTGTCTGTTGGCCATCTGGATGTCTTCCTTGCAGAAATGTCTGTTCATGTCTTCTGCCCATTTCTTGATTGGATTATTTGTTCTTTGGGTGTTGAGTTTGCTAAGTTCTTTATAGATTCTGGACACTAGCCCTTTATCCGATATGTCATTTGCAAATATCTTCTCCCATTCTGTCAGTTGTCTTTTGGTTTTGTTAACTGTTTCCTTTGCTGTGCAAAAGCTTTTGATCTTGATGAAATCCCAATAGTTCATTTTTGCCCTTGCTTCCCTTGCCTTTGGCGATGTTCCTAGGAAGATGTTGCTGCGGCTGAGGTCGAAGAGGTTGCTGCCTGTGTTCTCCTCAAGGATTTTGATGGATTCCTTTCTCACATTGAGATCCTTCATCCATTTTGAGTCTATTTTCATGTGTGGTGTAAGGAAATGATCCAATTTCATTTTTCTGCATGTGGCTGTCCAATTTTCCCAACACCATTTGTTGAAGAGGCTGTCTTTTTTCCATTGGATATTCTTTCCTGCTTTGTCGAAGATTAGTTGACCATAGAGTTGAGGGTCTATTTCTGGGCTCTCTATTCTGTTCCATTGATCTATGTGTCTGTTTTTGTGCCAGTACCATGCTGTCTTGATGATGACAGCTTTGTAATAGAGCTTGAAGTCTGGAATTGTGATGCCACCAACTTTGGCTTTCTTCTTCAATATTGCTTTGGCTATTCGAGGTCTTTTCTGGTTCCATATAAATTTCAGGATTATTTGTTCCATTTCTTTGAAAAAAATGGATGGTACTTTGATAGGAATTGCATTAAATGTGTAGATTGCTTTAGGTAGCATAGACATTTTCACAATATTGATTCTTCCAATCCAGGAGCATGGAACATTTTTCCATTTCTTTGTGTCTTCCTCAATTTCTTTCATGAGTACTTTATAGTTTTCTGTGTATAGATTCTTAGTCTCTTTGGTTAGATTTATTCCTAGGTATCTTATAGTTTTGGGTGCAATTGTAAATGGGATGGACTCCTTAATTTGTCTTTCTTCTGTCTTGTTGTTGGTGTAGAGAAATGCAACTGATTTCTGGGCATTGATTTTATATCCTGACACTTTACTGAATTCCTGTACAAGTTCTAGCAGTTTTGGAGTGGAGTCTTTTGGGTTTTCCACATATAGTATCATATCATCTGCGAAGAGTGATAGTTTGACTTCTTCTTTGCCAATTTGGATGCCTTTAATTTCCTTTTGTTGTCTGATTGCTGAGGCTAGGACTTCTAGTACTATGTTGAATAGCAGTGGTGATAACGGACATCCCTGCCGTGTTCCTGACCTTAGCGGAAATGCTTTCAGTTTTTCTCCATTGAGAATGATATTTGCGGTGGGTTTTTCATAGATGGCTTTGATAATATTGAGGTATGTGCCCTCTATCCCTACACTTTGAAGAGTTTTGATCAGGAAGGGATGCTGTACTTTGTCAAATGCTTTTTCAGCATCTATGGAGAGTATCATATGGTTCTTGTTCTTTCTTTTATTAATGTGTTGTATCACATTGATTGATTTGCGGATGTTGAACCAACCTTGCAGCCCTGGAATAAATCCCACTTGGTCGTGGTGAATAATCCTTTTAATGTACTGTTGAATCCTATTGGCTAGTATTTTGGCGAGAATTTTTGCATCTGTGTTCATCAAGGATATTGGTCTGTAGTTCTCTCTTTTGATGGGATCCTTGTCTGGTTTTGGGATCAAGGTGATGCTGGCCTCATAAAATGAGTTTGGAAGTTTTCCTTCCATTTCTATTTTTTGGAACAGTTTCAGGAGAAACTATGGTCTTTCTTGAATTCCATCTCATAATGACTTATTCCAGATACAGAATTTGCTTTGTCTCTTCAGTTCTTTGCCCAACAATTGTAACCGGTTTTATCACTTCCCAAAAAGTCTTCTTGCCCCATGAGAGAAGCTCCATTCTACTGTCAGTGATTCAGTAATTCCCTTGTTATCTTTGGGAAAGAACACATTTTCTTCCAGTACAACCTTACATTGTTGCAGCTTTTCAAACTTTAGTAACAGTAATTACATTACAGAATTAGAGCTTCGGATTCAAAATAGGAATTCCATACCATTTTTTTTCCCTTCACCTTTCAACAAAAGAAGACATTATCTAAGTTTCTGGAGAAAATATTTGCTCTTTTAAATTGCATCTGTGATTTCAATTGATTGAATTTATAGTGAAATTTTATACTTAAACTAACCATGGTCAGTATAAATTTGAAAGCAGTATGTCTACTCACAGTCTGCCTGAATTGGAAAGGCTGAAACACATTCTATGCTACATGCAAACTTTTAAAAATCAGTTTGAAACAAGAGGATAGGGAAAACATAAGTGATAAATGAGGATTCTCTACATTACCAGGTGGCTAAATAAAGAGATTCATACTTGGTTGTTATCACTATAAATATGAAAACACTATTTTGGAGGGATATGTTATAGCAATTTAAGAGAAAGTGGTACACCATAAGATAGGATATGAACATTAGATAAGCATGAAAGACTTTGCTATTTAATATAAAGAATATTGGAGGAAGCATGCTATCCTAATGGTATGAAGTACTCCATAACATTCAAAAATAAGTGCTAGGTCTATTTATATGCAGTGACAGTCCTCTAAGGTCATCATCAGATACGTTTTAATGGGAATTTACTTGCTTTATTTATTTGTCACAGACTTCTTTTTAAGAAAAAGAAGAAAGCCATTTTTCCATTACTAGTGGTGTAAGCTGACAACAGGTCCCCTGCAACCTTCATGTTGAATGAGGCAGAAACACAGCAGTCCACCACTTAAATGATTCACTGAGGGGGATGCATTCTGTTTATATTTATCACTATTATTTCTCTAAAATGACCTAACTTATTATTCACTAGAGAGAAAGTCCCTAATCAGTTTAAAATTGCCTTGATGTACAAGAGTGCTTGCTATATGAACAGCAGGCTTGGAAGTCAGAATGATTGAGAAAATACCTTTTAAAAACAGCAGGAAGAGAAATTAGGTGGCAGGAATTATGCTTAATTTCCTCACCATGCTCATGAAACTGTTTTTAATGGTTTCAATGAAGGTATAGAAGCATCAGCTACTAGAAAATGAGAATGAAACATCTTTTTATGCATGGAACTATGAGAAGAACAAGATAAGAAATTCTATGAGACAACAGTGCAGATCGCCGTGTGAGTTCTTGATGGACATGTAACCATTCTTGCAGTAGACAGAGAAAGCTAAAAGAAGGAAGTGATAGCTAACTAGGTTATCAAACTACACAATTTGGCCAACTTTGGAAGGTAGGTTGAAAACATAGCATTTGGAAAGTCTCAGGAAGTGAGAGGCGGGCCGGCATATGTACCAAGTCAAAGGTGTTTGGAGGGATAGGAAACAAGTGTATTGGAATAGTGAGTGAGGCTTTGTGTTAAGGACTTTAGGATTTTTAACCAAAGGTAACTAGAACTTATTGAAACTTTTTCATTAAGAAAGTAGAATAATCATATATATTTTTTAAGAGAACCATATATCTAACATTGGAAACTAGATTAAAGTGGATAAGGCTGGGTACAAGGAAAGCAAGTAGGAGAATGTTACTATAAATTTGGAGAAGGAAGAAGTGAGGCCAGTGGCAGAAGGCAACAAAATATCTGCCTGAAACAACATTGTATTAACAGTACAAGTCAATGCAAAAAGAAAGAAGAAGAGGAGCAGTTTTGGAAGTCAGGATTAGAGAGAAGAAATGCTAAGTATGTTTTTTGGTTTGTTTAATTTAGCATCATTGCAAATAGAGATACGAGTAGTTATATGATTATATGGGAGCTCAAGTGGGAGCTCAAAGATGGAGATATAAATTATGACATCATCATAATATAGATTAAAAATGGTCTGTGCTGATTGGAAGGATTTATTAAAGCAACACAGTTTGATATCACTAAAGTGCAGTAATAATTTATACATAGTCTCTGAAGATTAAGATTAGGATAGAATTTAAACAATTAAAATAAATAGTTTAACAGACAAGGGAGAAAAAACACCTGCTTCATGGAAACAGAAAGAGCATATGTAGGAAAGACAAGAATGCATATAAAGCAGTAGCTTAGGTAACAAATAATCATAGGTGTTTCCATTTGATAGTGTTTAGTTTCTTTATAAAGTTGCAGAAGCCATCACTAGGAGAGAAAGGAAAGTGAATTTGATAAAAGTGTAGGACAAAGTTTGAAATAATTACACGAAGAAGAGGCAAGACAGAATTTACTGTTTTTAGTAATTCAAATCCAAGAGTCATTAAAGACCATGAATCAACTGTGACATTTATCTGTTTTTATTGTCACATCAAAGGGATTTTCTCCAGCAATTCTTAAATACTCACATGCAGTAACATAAAAATATGTGACGTTGTTTTGACAGGAAGGTGCGATGTTACAAGGGAGTTGAAAATGCTAGCAAGATGGTACTTGAAGCAAAGGAAATGAAGTTCAGAACAAAGTTTAAAAAAAAAAAACTAAAACAGAATTCTGAGATCATTGAAAGAAAGATCAGGAAGTTTCTAGGCCACTGACTTTCAATTATATTTTTCATACATCCATATCACCCACCCCAAGACCCCTGACAGTCCTTATAGTCACCAACCACTGGTATTTTCAAATGTTCATGTTAAGTCTGCTTTTCCTACTACTGCCTCAACATTTGTAGGTAATTTACTCAAATAGTTTCTATGAACAAACAACAAAATGATATTAAGATAACATCTTTAACCTACAATTTTTCTCTTTTCTCCACCTGTGCCAACCCTTCCTCTCTTCTTTTTCCACATATAGTTACTCTTCCTTAAACCCTTAATGTTTCTTTCCTGTGGTGTGAATTCTGCTTGAAACTCAAAATTGTCTTTCATGTTTTGTACTTTCTAATTATACTCTAATTATACTCTGTGCATTTCTCACTGGGAGTTACTCCTGAAAAGTATTACCAGTCATATCATAATGGAGCAATTACAGGGGCTTAAAGAATTTCTGGCTGAAACATCAGAACTTTTAGTTGGCACACATATGCTTTCTATCAGTATTATTATAATTAAATACTTCAACATTCTCTAGTACAATTTTGATGTGATTCATTTTGTTTAATTTTTCTACCATATATATTTTCAAATGTGATATAAAGTAATAATGAATGAATGAATCAGTTTTCTTGTTAGAGAACCATTATGAATTGATCAGACTTCAATAAATGGCTTCATTTTTGTGATTAGATCCTTAACCTCTCTTCAGATGCCAGAAAATTTTATGCTTCCTCAGGATATACATGTGGTGAAGAATAATTGCTTTAAGACAGACTGGCAAAAGACTCTATGTACATACTTTCAACTTCCACTAGCCGTGTTCAGTGCATAATCAACTACATTATTGGAACAATGCTTTTTGGAGAGAAAATCTGAAATCTCAAACAACTGCAATCCATGCAAATACATATGTTAAACTGTATTTTTAGTAGATTTCAAGTCTGATTTAATAATTCATAGCTCAGTTTACTTAGAAAAGTTAGTTAATCTCGTACACATCAGCTTTCTTCTCTGGTACATGGAAATAATAATATCTACTCTATAGATTAGTCTCATGAAACAAATAAGATAATACATATGAAATATCTAATATAATGCTTTTATTTGTATATAATTTGTATCACTCAAAATATATATACCAATAACATTAAAACAAATCAAAACAAATAAGGGAAGGATGTAGATATTTTGTTACAATGGTCATCAAAGCAAGCTTTATTTAAGGTTACTTTATATATATAATATACACATTATAATTATGTATAATTTTATAATATATGTATATTTGGTTTTTTAGAGAAAAAGAGAGAGAGAAGAACATGTGCACACAAGAGAGAGAGTAGAGAGCAGCAGAGGGGGGGGTAGAGAGAGAGAGAGAGAGAGAGAATCTTAAGCAGGCTCCATGCTCAGCACAGAGCCTGACAGAGACTCAATCTCATGACCCTAAGATCATGACCTGAGCTGAAATCAAGAGTCAGATGCTTAACTGGCTGAGCAACCCAGGCACCCTTAGTTTTATTTAAGTTTAAATCAAAATGTTTGTTCATGATTGAAACATTGAACACACATTTGAAAATTAAACTTTGAAACACCTAATGTATAATAAAAAGAAGTAAAGTAAATTTGATAAGACTTATCAAAAACCTCATGTATATAAAGAAGTAGGAATCAGTGTTGGGACTCTTAAAGACAACAAAACATGGACCACTCTTCATGTTGCATCCAAAGTTATGAAAAGTTATTCTTCCAATTTGATTATGATAATAGGAAAAAACATTTATGTATAGTTGAACTGATACATTTAGAATTCTAAATGTCTTCATGATCTGATCATAGCTACCTAACTCCTGCATAACCACTGATATGTTTTCAATATGATATTGATTAAATGGTTCAACTGCAGAAATATAATATAGTGTCTTCTTGCAACTGCATATGTTGTGACATCTCTGTTATATATTATGTAATAACTTAGTTGGGAGAGTATTAGAAGAAATCGACAACTTTTTGACACTACTCTTCTAAATGTAGCTAAGTAGAGGAAAATTTGGGCTAAATTTTTGGTGAACAATGGGAAAATGTGAGGGGCTATTCGACTTGCTCTTGACCTTTAAATGAGTGAAATGCATGTAATTTAGAGATTTGTGTTTCTACACCTATAATTGATGAGGGCTTTTTTAGTAGATATTACTAGTTAACAAGAAGGAACACAGGTTTACCCAGATCCTTTAATGAATTATAATAAACATATTAGATTTATTATCATAATCAAATATTAATTTAAGATTATTTTTGAGTCATAAGTGTTCTTTAATTGAATATATTTTCTGAAGTCAAAAAGTAACTTTTGCTTTGGTTGTTACTTGAAGTTTTGAAATTCTACAACATGCCCGCATAACCTATAAATTTAAAACTCAAAGCTGTATAATTCAAAAAGGGCAAAGAGTACATTTAAAAATGAAATTGATTTTAAAAAATAATTCACATGAGCCAATAAATTCTCTGTTTTTCATGAATCTCGTTTCAACATTTTCCTGCTTCTGAAAATATGTAGTTAAAGATTTGCTAAAATTATATAATGTGCCAAAATTATGGCCCATAAGATTCTTAAGTTGCCTTTGATTATCTGGAACACAAGAAAAAAAGACCAAATATCCAAATAATTTTCATAAATGTACTTATGATGGTGCCTGGGTGGCTCAGTTGGTTAAGCATCTGCCTTTCACTCAGATCATGATTCCAGGGTCCTGGGATTAATTCCCACCCCCCCCACCGACACCTGCACCCCTGCTCCCGAGTCAGCCGGGAATCTGCTTTTCATTCTTCCTCTGCCCCTCCCTAACCTGGTTTGTGCTCTCTCTCTCTCTCTCAAATAAATAAATAAAATCTGAAAAAAAATAAATGAAGCATGAGTAATTTATGATGTATAATAATTACATTAAAGCAGAACATAGTAACCATGTTATATAATAGCATAACTTTTGGGATGCCTGGGTGGCTCAGTGGGTTAAGCCTCTGTCTTCAGCTCAGGTCATGATCTCAGGTTCCTGGGATTGAGCCCTGCATTGGGCTCTCTGCTCAGCGGGGAGCCTGCTTCCCCTTCTCCCTCTCTGCCTACTTGTGATCTTTGTCTGTCAAATAAATAAAATCTTTCTTTTTTTAATAAAAAGCATAACTTTTAAAGCATGGAAATTCATGATTGTAGAAGCAAATAATACTTAGAGAGTTTAGCTAGCAGAGTAAACCACATTGCCTTCCACAAATGTTATTAGCAACAACTCTGTATGTAAACTTAATGCTACCTTTTTAATGTTCTAAAGATAAAAGTTAAGTGTGCAAAGTAAATAATAATCCCAAATTATATAT
The DNA here is from genome assembly GCF_002288905.1 of Enhydra lutris kenyoni. NCBI lineage: Eukaryota > Metazoa > Chordata > Mammalia > Carnivora > Mustelidae > Enhydra > Enhydra lutris. The sequence goes on along the minus strand of NW_019154116.1, from coordinate 19,137,916 downwards.
ATGATACTTGAAGTATAGCTTGAATTTAAACATGAGTTATGATATATAACATTTAAATTAATCCTACTTTCTTGTAAATAGGTATAAGTATGTTCTGAGCATACATATCTTCATCACTGATTAAACAGCAGCATTTAGGTTTTCTTTTTCAGATTTGTAAATTATAATAAAGCTTCTCTCATTTACTTGCCACAACTTGTTCAAAGATATTCAGAACATAGTACTTAGTAACAAGAACTAAAGAAAATTCTCAAAACAATCTTTTTTTAAGAAAATATTTGTTAGTTTTGTCGATTCTTTATTTTTTAGTTTTTATACAGGTTTTCATTTCTAAAAGAATAGTTTATTGTCTCATTAAGGACACAAGAATAGCCATCTAATTGTTCTTCCTGTTTTCACTTCTTGTTACTCTGCACTCATTCCCTAAAGAGAAGTCAACATGGCCCTTCAAAAAGGCCCACGGTCTCTATGGAGGTAACCAAAGGCCTCCACAATCAGATTCACCACTACCTCAGACCACATAATCTTTCAGTACACTCCAGTTATATTCACATTACTGGTGTCCCTCGAACAGCAGGTGTTTGTAGTACCCTAGTGGAATATTCTTTCTCAAATCTTCACAAAGGTGGTTATGTCTTGGTACTTGATTTCCACTCGGAAATCTTGCATATCTGCCTTACATGGAATCAGAATCATTTTCTCTTTTTCATAAAACAATATTTTATACTTCTAGATCATCCAACCACCTTCTACAGAAGGAATGACATATGGCTATATTTTGACTAAGAGTGTTATTATCAACCTAAAATGTCGGTATATATCAAACTATATCAAACCTGACACCCACTATACAGTAGGCCCTGGTGTCAGCCCTTCATTAAGCTTTTTCATGTTAGTACAGTGAACTTTTCCTCATAGAATTTGTCACTATATGAATTTTTTTATTATTTATTTATTTATTCTCTACCTCTATCAGAGCAGAAGAACAATCCGTACCACTGACAGCCCTTGCCATGTAGAAACCTCTCAATAAATATTTCCTGAGCAAGTGAATGAAAGTAAATGAAGGGGAGGAGAATTAGAGTGGGAATTAGCTCTGTGTACATATTAGCTGTGTGAATAAGAAGTTGAAGGAAATAATTTAGTCTTGCTTGATTTCTCTTTGCTCATTTCTTTTCTAATGATGGTGGTTTTGAATTAAGTAAGTTGAAAGTGACTTCTATACAATTGTCAATTAACATGTCTTGTGTATGTATTCCTCTAAAAGTTTGATATAGACGACATTTTAGGTTGATAATAACACTCTTAGACAAAATATAGCCATATGTCATTCCTTCTGTAGGAGGAGGTTGGATGATCTAGAAGTATAAAATATTGTTTTATGGAAAAAAGAAAATGATTCTGTCTTACATGTAAGGCAGATATGCAATGCTCATTCTGACAAAACATATTAGTTGTGTAATATTTCATAGACAATTGTCTTAAGTGATAGCCATTAAATAATTTATAGTTTTCCTTTAAGGATGCAGTTTTAATTAAAATATATGAACTTGTTGAGCAGGGAGGTAGCAATCTTTATTTAGTTGTATTAACTATCCCTGCTTTTTCTCCTGTCAGTCATCAGTTCTTTTTTGGTTGAACATACAGAAAGAATTCATATTTGTAGGACACCTTTTAAAAAGTCATACATATGATTTTAAACACTAAGAGTTAAGCATTATTTGAAAATGTAGCAAGAAGGGAAGGGGATCCTCTAGTTTTCTCCTATAAAAATCTTGATTACAAATGATGAATTTGGGGTGAGAACCACACTCATGGATGCTCCAAGTTTACAGTTTCTGACATTTATAACCTGTGGTTAGAAGTATTATTCTCTCCATCAAAAGAACAAGTTGGAACACAACCGAGTGAGACTAGGGCTGACATATCCCCACACGGTCTAGCCTTCCTTGCCTGTTTATCTTTGTCACATTCTATATCTGTCTCCCTACTTTTAAGTCTTCTTGCAATTTTTCAGATATACCCTATTTTGTTTTTCCTATGCCCAGATCATTACAAATGCTGTTCTCTTTGCATGGAATGCTTTGTACCTCCTTCTCTATCTCCTCACAAAGCAGATTCTCTGATTGGGCCATTGTCCTGTCCCAAGCACTGATGAAATATGACTTTCTCTGAAAAGTCATCCTGTACTCTTCTTCCCTCCACACAGATCAGGTTCCTTCAGCTGTGAACTGTCAACACCATGGATGCTCCTCCTTCACAGCATTTCATGCAAGTTCTTGGTGTGATGATTTGATTAATGTTGGATCCCTGGGTAGAATACAAGCTGTATGAATAGGACAGAACTTATGACTCCGTTTCCCATTTATTCCCCAAAGCAAAACTAGTGCCTGGTACATAGTAAACATTCAATAAACATTTGGGAACTCTTTGAAATAAATTGCCCTAATAAATAAATAAATGGCTTCCAGTTTTTCTCTGTGTGCAAATATTTACTAAACATTATATTTACTGGGCATGGAAGCCTGCTCTACAAATCAAACCTCTTCTTTAAAAAACAAACAAAGCAAAACAAACAAACAAACAAACAAAAAATCTAGGGGAGCCTGGGTGACTCAGTGGGTTAAAGCCCCTGCCTTCAGATCAGATCATGATCTCAGGGCCCTGGGATCAAGCCCAGCATGGGGCTTTCGGCTCAGCAGGGAGCCTGCTTCCCTTCCTCTCTCTCTCTCTCTCTGCCTGCCTCTCTGACTACTTGTGATCTCTGTTGGTCAAATACATATATAAAATCTTAAAAAAATAAAAATAAAAATAAAGATAATAAAAAAAATAAATACTATTGGTAGAAAACATTGACTAAGTGATTAGCCAAGACAGAAACATAGATTGCACTTGATTATGCCTTTTCTTTTATTTTCCACACCTAACTGGTCTTAAAATTCTGTTGATGCCTCTACTTCCTGTCCTTTGAGATGACTACTCATTTTTCACCCTTACTTACTCAAAGTTTAATGCCTTCATTCAACTGTCAGGGTAATAAAAATTAACTTCTTGATTCATTCAACACATTCCACAAGATGGCATTTGCAATTTGAGCCTTTTGATATTTAGGTCTGGGGGTGATACTTTCCAGCACTGGCTGACAGGAAAGATTTAAAAGGTAATTATTTAAAGGATATTTGATATCTTTATGTATTTGGTCATCTGAGGACATTGTTACTCAAGAGACAAAAAGAATGGTCTTGAGTCTCCCTTTCCTGTCTTGTCTATCCTTCCTCTCTCAATGAAGTATACTTAGGTCATTATCCTGCCTTTGATTTTACAGGAAGAATGATCCTTCGAGGACATGTAGGAAATGGAGAAGAGGAAAAACAGGTATTTTAGTCAGCTCATTGAGTATTTCCATAGTGGCTGTAGGAGAACCGAGCTAGCCAAAGCTTATTCTTATGTAAAACAAAGCTACATAAAAGCAACATGCAAGGCATGTGTGCCACACCATTTTTGTACGAATTCACTTACATGCAGCAGGGTATTTATAAAATGTATTAAAATTTAGCTAAAAACTTTTCAATTTTTAGAACTCGAACCTCACATATAAAGTACTAGCAGTTATCAGCATGAAAGTATGTTTACTCATTTGAAAGAACAAAGTCAATTAACTAAAAGGTTTAATTACTGTTTTACTTAAACATATTATATCTTCTAGTAAATAGTATGTTAAGAATGTGATGTCTCCTTTATTTTTTGTTTCTGCAACAGTACTTAAAAATAACACTTTGTGTATAGCAGGTTCTCACTAAATTGACATAGAGTTTGCATTTAAAGAGATTGAATTTGAATTCACTTCACACTAAAACTTAAAAAAAAATACTAAATATTTATGAATTGTGATTTGCCTCAGATATCAATCAGCTCACAATTAATAACTAAGATTTTGAAGTATGGTCTATAATTGTAGATATGTATATTCCCCTGTTGTCATGGCCAAAGATGAAACTAGTTTTCAATACACACACACACACACACACACACACACACACACACACATACTTGCAACAAAATAAGAAAGCCATTTTCTGTATGCTTGATCGTTTATGTTTATTTTATTTGTAAGGCTCACTCATTTGGATTAATTAACAGGGCGAATAATCCCTTACTCAAAATCTCTCCCCGGATCAACAAGCATATCTCCATTGGAGGCTGGTGTCCTATTGGACAGCTTGGTCACCAGATAAAATAAATTAGAACACAGATCTTTTGCCCATCTTTACCACATCCATTTGTTCTCATAAAAGCTTATTGTTTTTTACAAAGCATTACCTCTACACAATTACACCCTTCTGATTGAAAATCAAATAAAAAAAGCAAGTTATTTTTTGAAGCCAAGAATGAGAGCGTGTTCTCATACCCTCATAGCTCATTTAAGGTTGGTGACCAAAGAACCACGTGAAGAATAATCACACTCCAGTAATCCCAATGCAGCTACCTGAAGTTAATGTTCATCTTTCCTTATCTCTGTAAAACTGTGTCTTAAATACTTTGTGCATTAATTGTTATAAATTTGATTAAATACTAAGTGCATTGTTATAAATTTGATTAAATACTAAGAGTGTATGTACAGTGTTTAATAAAATAGGCATATTTCAATATTAATGGCTTTATAATAAAAGTATTTATATTTATTTTTATTTCATTTTTATTATTTATTTTATATCTATTATACCTTATACATTTATTATTTATATTTGTTATTTTATTATGTATATATTTATGTATTATTATTATTAAAATAAATTAAATATCATATTCTTTCTATGAGGAGATGGCTACTCAAAATGTACAATTTTATAATGAGTTTGCAACATATCTTTTCCTGCTGGATTTTTTCATCCATTTCAAATATCACTAGTCAAATGGTGAGTTTTTTGTGTTTCCTGTGTCAGCTCTTAGCTTTTAATTCATGATTTATGGGTTATCCTTGGAACATAGAAAGCCATTCATTAAAATTAAGTATCATCTCTCCGCATTGATTTTTGTCAGGTGCGTAATGTGTCAGTGAGACAGATTCCTGATTCTTGTCAATGCACATTTGGAAAGCTGAGCAATACATGGCATAAAAGAGACTCTCTTGGATAAAAATCAAGTATAAAATCCTTGTCTTATTTAGATTAATGAAGAATGACAATAATAACACACAGAAGTAATCACTATATCCAGCCTCCCAAAACATTTCATCATATTGAATAACTCCAAGGTGGCTTTTAAAAAATTGTATATGGAAAGGAGAAGTGAGATAGGGGAAATCAGAGTGGGACACAAACCATGAGAGACTGTGGACTCTGAGAAACAAACTGAGGGCTTTAAAGGGGAGGGTGGTAGGGGGGTTAGGTGAGCCTGGTGGTAGGTATTATGGAGGACATGTATTGCCTGGAGCACTGGGTGTGGTGCATAAACAATGAATTTTGGAACACTGAAAAGAAATAAAATAAAATGGAAAAAAAATTGTATAATAAGAGATAAAAATAAGGTTTTAAAATGTTAACGGAAAAGTTGAATCTTTTATAATGAGCTGTATATTCATCAAAGTTCTCTAGAGAAACAGAGCCAATAGATTAGATATAGATATAAACAGATATACTTATGATTTATTATTAAGATTGGCTCCCATGATTATAGCGTCTGATGAATCCTAAAATTTACAGGGTGAGTCCGCAAGCTACGGAACGAGGAAAGTCAATCACGCAGCTCCATGCTGAAAGGTGTCAAGCTCAAGAGTCAAGACTGGTTAATGTTTCAGTTCAAGTCTAAGGGCAGGAACAAACCAATGTCACAGTTTGAAGGTTTTTAAGCAGAAAAAACTCTCTTACTTTCTGAAGTATCAGTCTTTTGTTCTGTTCAGATTTTCCACTAATCCGATGGGGCCCACCCATATTCACTTTTGTTCTCTTTTGTTCAGTCTACTGATTCAAATGTTTACTCATACATGGAACATAAGGAATAGTATGGAGGACAATAGGGGAAGGGAGGGAAAACTGAATGGGAAGAAATCAGAGAGGGGGACAAACCGTGAGAGACTCTGGACTCCAGGAAACAAACTGAGGGTTACAGAAGGGATGGGGGATGGGGGATGGGGTAATGGGGTGATGGGTATCAAGGAGGGCATGTGTTTGTGATGAGCACTGTGTATTATACACAATTAATGAATCATTAAACACTACATCAAGAGCACCTGCATGGCTCTGTTGGTTAAGCGACTGCCTTCGGCTCAGGTCATGATCCCAGAGTCCAGGGATCAAGTCCTGCATCAGGGTCCTGGCTCCATGGGGAGTCTGCTTCTCCCTCTGACCTTCTCCCCTCTCATGCTCTCTCTCTCTCAAATAAGTAAATGAAATAAAAAAAAACACTATATCAAAAACTAATGATGTATTATATGTTGACTAACTGAATGTAATAAAATAAATAAATAAAATAAAATAAAATAAAATAAAATGTTATCTCACCCACAAACACTCTCACAGATATACCCAAAATAATGTTTGACCATATTTGAGCATTTGTGCCCCAGTCAAGATGACACATAAAATTTACCATCATAAGCTACTAGCCACATAAATTTGTTCCTAAGGAGACCTTATTTTTATTTCATTTCGAAGCTGTTATTTGCTCTATTAGGAGACACTAAGTCTATCTTCCAAAACTGTCCACTTTGAACACATCCTTGGAATGACAGTCCAGACCAAAGGCAGGCTCTGCCTCTCCAACAAGGCACAGAGGCCATGAACACCATGGGGGAACAAGAGACCCCAGAGAAGAGTTAATCAACAAATTTGAAGAGCATTTGCATCCACATCTAACTTGGAATATTTAAACAAAATGTGTGTTCACATCTTTAATGTATTGCTTTCAGAGTCTGACATGACACTTGAATTACAAACCTCTACAGTTGGGAAAGATTATGTTACATGCTACCTAAATTGCATATGCAAGTAATAGCAAAAGTCCCAAAAGTTTTAAAACTTACCAGTAATTCTGTGTATAAAGGTGCCTATGGTACTATAGCTATAGAGAAGTGATTTGTTAGGGCATTTCAAATCTTAATTTTGGAACCCAGTTTTAAGTAAAATGTCCCCATAGTATGCTATAAAACACTCCATCTTCTTCAGTTGTATATAATTTCCATACAGAGAATATTCAGTTAATGTTACATAAATATTTCATGTTTCACTTGTATCATATAAATAATAAATAAGATCATGAAATTCCATGTAGATAAATAGCCTTTTCTCCAAGTTACCTGAAAAATAAAAGCATACTAATGTGATATGCTTCCTTCTAGTAATGCCCAAGTTTAAAATATTGCAGACTACATCCGTTAAGGAATACAAGTTTTGACACCATCTTCAACAGTTATTGGAAAGGCTAAAAGTGCATTCACATCAGAGGAAGTTTTTTGGTTTGGGTGTACTTGAAAACTTAATTTAGAGAAGACCGAATATCACCTCTGATTTTCAAGTTCATATTTAATTTTCTTATCTACAATACATTTGCCTTCCCAAACCAAAAACATGCTTTATTCCCATGTAAATATATTCCCCAGTACTATTTTTGATAAAACTAAGTATTCTAACTATCACAAAGTTAGTTCCTGAGGATATTAAGTCCCAGGTTCCAAGCCGTGTTTTCCTGTGAGATGAGTAGTTTTCCATAGTTTCAAAGAAAGCTCTGTGACAACATATGAAAAGACACATGGTGTATGTAACCACCCCTCAGAACAACGTACTGTTTAAAATATAACCTATGAGAAATTATACGAGTTACCAAGCATGCTTAGATATAACCTTAAGAAAAGCATGTACTGGCAACAGGCTTTGGAGGAGAGGATGATATACGTCCTTCATAGTCAGGCAATCCTTTCGTTTGAGCTTGCTCACTGTAGGTCATGGACTATGTAACCAGACATATTTTGCCTTTCTTCTTACATATTTACAAGACTCATGGTCAATGTGTAATCTACTCTGGTTTCTTTGTTAATTGTTACTTTCTAATAAATATGAGACTGAGAAGTTGTTCGGGCGACAGTCTTTTCTACTGTCGTCCTCTGCTCCCATACTCTTGTAGCTGACTTGTTTGTGCCTCATTCTCCCGTGGGCCATCAGGAGGCGGCAGTATATGCTCAAAGTGACATTGTCAGTGTGAGGCTGAGCTTGCATGGAACTGACCACCGTAGCCACAGCTAGAATCAGTTAAGCCAAATGGATGTGACTATGATGACCAGAAGAAAAATCTATAGTCTATTCATGCACTAAATTTACTTCAAATTTAAATTCATTTTGTCACTAGGTCTCCAAGAAAGTGGTTAGCTGGAATCTAAAAATAACTTCATAAAAGAAGGTTATCAGAACGAAGTTTCTGTTCTCATGAAAGTTAGATGGGTATAGGTGAGTAATAATCAAATACATATACTATATGTAATGTGTCATTCTGGTGGTAGTTGAGAATAAACATTATCTGAGGAATATACAGCATATTACAGGGACAGAAAATAATGATGGTATTGGCATGGATGGTGGTGAGGTTTTGTTAATCTACCTCTCTAAATAGACTGGTCTGTTTAATGTTAAAGGTTTGATATACTAGTCTCTCAATCCCTAGGTCTAGAACAACTACAAACAGAAAACACAGTAATTGTGTATTGCGTGAAGAGGCTGGATATAATGAAACCCATTCAGTATATTTTGAAGGTGTATTTATCTTCTACAAATGGAAAGTGGCATTTCATTTTTAACTTAGAATTTAAGTTTATAGCTTTTGCTAAGGAAAAAAAGAAAATGCACTATGGTATTTTCAGTTGATTGTATGTTAGCGTACCTGAAAAAATATGTAAATAGAATTAGGTTGATTGCATATATCAGTACTCAATCTTTTCTTATGACTCCACTTTCGTTTCATCATGAAACAGAGAAGCCTTCGAGAATTGAAAGAGCTCAGCTTACTCTTGGTTACATACTTGCATCACTGATGAAACACTTAGTATTACAAATCACCTGCATATTTTCAAAATGTTTTGCTTTACAGTTTGAGAGAGACTGTAAGGATGTGTGCATATGTTATGGACACAAATAACTAGATACAATAATGAGAAAGAAAACACTGCAATGAATTATTACTAGTGATTTCTCAGCCGAGTTTCATATATATGAGAGCATACATCCTGTCACTATAGAAGAGAACATCTAGAAACCACCTATAGAACAATGGGCAACAGTTTATTTAATACCTGAAGAGTTTTCAGTAGCATTTTGGGAGGATACTGTTGCCAGGGAACAATGAGGCAGCTATCATCTAGATAACCTTGCGGAAATAATGGTTTCCATTGCATATGTAAATCTCCCTCACATGGATGAACTGTTTTCACACAGCTAAGAGATTCCCACTTTTTAAAGAAATAAAGGACATTCTGTTATCAATTTTATAAGGGAAATCTCTCACCTGAAGTAAATAATAATTTATATTTAGTGCCTGATAAAGAAGAGAAATTTCAGCTTTGCCATCTGTATCAGAGTCAAACTAAAAAAACAGAAACAAAAACAAAAACAAACACATACACACACACACACACACAACAATAAAAGCAAAGCTCAGAAATAACACTAAAGCCAAACAATAGATGTAGAATGGCAATCTAAGAATATAAATCATACACATATCAGCATACACAGTGACTTTAGCCCATTATTTGAAAACAGTGTCATTTATTTTTCTGGCTAATGGAAGTAGGTTAAACTATGGTTAGCCGATTCCTGTGGAGAAATATGCATATTAGGGCATGCAGAGAATGAATAGACCCCAAAATTACCAAAATCAGTCAAAAAATAAATAATTCTTGTGGATCTTCCTCAAAGTTCACTTATCTGGCTTTATCTTACAGAACCACATTGCATTTCTAAAACATGTACAAATTATCCTCTGTGGTTAAATTTTAACCCCATTTTGGATGCTATTTGTTTTGAATGATGATCTTTTCACAGCAAATTATGCGTTTGTTTTTAAGAGGGTCTCTGCCTTTCTTATTCTTTGGTTTATTATTCAAAATGAGTAGGTTCCCAAAATCTTTCTGAAATTAGATAAACATTTACATTTCATATAATATATGAAAAAGGACATATGCATTATGTGTTTTATATTACATGTTCATATATTGAATTTCCTTAAGTTAGGTTTTTCTCCTTTCACTCTCTCAACACCAGCTTTTGAGAAAGCAGCCTCCATAGAAAACATGTGACTAACCTGAGAATACCACGATGAGAAGCCCAAGCCCCTGAAGAAGACGTGGAGTATCAGACCATGTGACAGAGAGATCAGTGGACATCAAGGTTCTACCAAGAGAGTGAAGAAGCTGTTTGTGGCATGGAAACTCCAACACTAAGCACCCCAGGTGATGGCGGATCAGTTAGAGATTAATGACCAAACAATCCCTTCCTAAATTCTGATATACAATGAGCAAAATTAAATGGTTGTTTTAATCACTGTTTGGGGATGGTTTATTAAGCAGCAACATATAAATGAAACATACTATGTCTGATATACATTGAATGTTTGATATACACTATCCACTGAATTCTTCTGTGTATAGATTTCACTGTGTTCACTTTCTGTTTTACCCAAGGGACTGAAGCCACTTTCCTTCCCAGGGTTTCATCAAAACCTGAGTCCTAGTTATAGGTATAAACATCCTGATAAGTCTTGAGCTTGTACAAAAATAATAATAATAATAATAATAATAATAAATAAATAAAAGACATGTTTTGGTCTCACTTAACACAGATTTTAGGGATTGAATTAAGTGTTTAACCTCCAAGCATTTAAATCAGAGGCCACTCTCTATGGGTGTGGTTTCCAGAAACCCATAGATTCTTCCTTCTCCCTGGACCCAACTGTGGCTGCTCTGGGAACCCTGGCATTGTGAGAGGACTTGAGTGGCTCAATCTTAAACCACTTTCTGAGGAGATGCTAAGTAAATTGTTGACACACTGTATTCGATGTAAAAGTGTCAAAAAGTTTGACTTAAGTGCTCCAAAAACACCTAAAATTCATCATGGTCTAAACTAGATAGACCATCTCTCTAAATCTGCTTACACTTTTCTAATTTTTGTTTTACCAACACATTAAGTAAACTAGGACCAACTCCTTTCTCTACTATTGTCTTGTCTCAATTGTTAAGTAACTATCAAATTTGTCATCAATTTTTTCCTCATTACTTCCTCAATGCATTTTTTCCCTCCATTCCCACTATCACCAACTTCATTCTAGGATACATCTCTTTATAAACAAGTTATTAAGTAGATTCATATCTGACCTTCAATAGTCTATCATTTCATAGATATTTGCAGCAACACTAGTAAGACAATTTATTATGTTGTATATAAATTTACAATCCACTAATAATTCTTCTTGACACTGAGAGTTCATTAAAACAAACAAAACGTGTCAAAATAACAACTAAAAATATTACTACTATTTATAGTAGGACCTACATTCCTTGAAATTATTTACCAGCCCTTTATAATCTTGCCCTGGTGTTGTTTTTTGTTGTTGTTGTTGTTTTGTTTTGTTTTCTTTTTCTTTTCTTTCCTCCTAAACATTTTTCTAATCTAGTTGTTTGCTCAAATCAAAGAGAGAAATTATTTTTTTAAAAGATTTTATTTATTTATTTGACAGAGAGAGAGAGTTCAAGCAGGGGGCATGGCAGGCAGAGGGAGAGGGAGAAGAAAACTCCCAACTGAGCAGGGAGTCCAGAGCCGGGCTTGATCCCAGGACCAGGGGATCATGACCTGAGCTGAAGGCAGCTGCTTAGGCAACTGAGCCACTCAGGCATCCCTGATTTCTTAATTTTACAAAGTTCATTCACAACTTCAGACCTTTGCCTATCATCTTTCCTTGGCCTGAAACACCCCTCATTCTCCCCAGTGCCATGTTTTGATTTTGTACGTTTTTGTTAATCAGCTTCCACATATCTCTCATTTCATAGAGAAAGCTTCTCTGGTTCTCTGCATCTCTGTTTAGTGATATCCAATGTGTTACCCACTGTAAAAATCACAGCAAAGATGGAAGTACTATTTATCTGTTTATCATCCAGTTTGCGTGGTAAATATCCCAGAAATACTTGCTAAAGCACATAAAAATCAAATTAATTTACTGTCATCTTAATTAATCTTGTGGTTAATGTTCCAATACATTAACTAATTAATCTGTTAATATTTGGAAAACTACAGTACTTGGAAAGTGTCTGCCTGCCTTCTTTAACTGTGACAATGATCTCTCCTTTTTTTCTTTCTTTTTTTTCTTTTTCTTTGCATCTCAAAGAATCTTTAAATCTTTGAGGGATTTGGAAACTTCTATTGTAAAGAACACTTCTTATGCCTGGAGAAATTAAATTGCTTGCCTAAGGCCACATAACCAGCAAAAAGCAAATTATCACATTCCGGGAAGAATTGTCAGTCCACTGAATAACATGGCTATTTCTGTTTTAAAAAGTGGGTGCATTTCTCGTGTCTTGCCACATAACACATTGCCACAAACTTAACATCTTAGAATATATATTTATTATCTCTCAATTTCCAAGACCCTCAGCACAGGATCTCACAGAATTGTATGTATTCAAGATTATAGCTGAATCTGGATCTCACTGTAGGCTCAGGATCCTCTTGGTGGGCAGAATTCAGTTCCTTATATGTAGAACTCATAGTGACTTGTTCTTTCAAAGACAAGAGGAAATCATCTCCTTTGCTTCCGGTCTGTCCTTGATGAATGGCTCAAATGAGTAGGTCACAGCTATTTAGGGCTGAAAACACTTTTGATTAGTTTATACTTAACTAATCAGGAACTTTAACTCCATCTGCAAAATCCCTTTGCCAGATAAGGCAACATAATCAAGGGAGTGAGAGACCATCATATTCTCAGCTCGCGTCCCATTCAGGGATTTGCCCAACTTGCACATTCCCAGGCGAGGATGAACAAGGTGATTCTCGGCCTCTGGTGGCCGCTCCAGATATGACCAGAGGATGGAAACAGTAGGAAACAAGCAGTGGAGCATCTCACTTTGAAGCCTGTTGGAAAGGATTTAAATCCCAACTCTGGCACCGTTTAGTGGGAAGTCCTCAAGTAAGTCACTTACCACTTCTGAGCTTCATTTTCTCTTTGGCAAAACAAAGAAAATAGCATCTACCAGGATGAGTTGTTTTAGGATGTAAGATCACAAACCAAGTAAGATCTGTGCACAGATATCTATATATTTTTTAATATATATGCACATATTTTTTCTAGGACAAATAGTTTATTGCTTCAGTGTTCATAAAAACTTTATATAATGTAATTACCATGAGTAACGAGTCAACTGTAAATTGTAAACAGTAAATATATTTTTAAGATATTATTTATTTATTAGAAAGAGAGCATTGGCAGCAGAGGCAGGGGCGGGATGGGGGAATGGGGGAGGGGAGAGGGAGTGGGAGAAGCAGACTCTCAGCTGAGCAGAGAGCCAGATGCTGGGCCCCATCCCAGGACCCTGGGATCATGGCCTGAGACCAAGGAAGATGCTGAACCTACTGAGCCACCCAGGCACCCCTATAAACTAAATATTTTTTACCCAAGTTTTTTTTTGTTTTTGTTTTTGTTTTTGTTTTTTTTTAAAGATTTTATTTATTTATTTGACAGAGAGAGATCACAAGTAGACAGAGAGGCAGGCAGAGAGAGAGGGGGAAGCAGGCTCCCTGCTGAGCAGAGAGCCCGATGCGGGACTTGATCCCAGGACCCTGAGATCATGACCTGAGCCGAAGGCAGTGGCTTAACCCACTGAGCCACCCAGGTGCCCTTACCCAAGTTTTTAAAATTCTAGCTTATATTTTTCCTAATATTAATTTTGCAACACTGACATTTATTTCTTAGTTTTCCTATTATCATGAAGTGAGAAAAGATCAGTATACCATAGCAATGCGTCCGTAAGGGGGTGGAATTATTTCAATAATTCTCATCTTCTTCAAAGCATATGGAAAAGACTCTGAAAGAAACTGATAGGAGACATAATTCTTTATTTAGGCAAATATATTTGTTTGCTTATTTAAACATGCTGTTGTAATTTTTCAGATGGTCTGGACACAACATGTTATTAACAAGAATAGTAATTTTTGCAAATAGCTTTTGGCAAACAAGGAAAAAAAAATAAATGGCTTCAACCAACTTAAGTATAGGTCCAGGACAAAAGCTGCTAGACAAGTATCATGGGCCAGTTTTAAGGAATTTTTGTGAAATAAGAATAAAATTGTTATATATACATATTTCCACCCATAAAGCATTCTGCAGTTAGTTCTGGGTGTTTCAAATGTACAAAAAGTTTTAGAGCTAAATCACAATTTAAATCTTTTCTCAAAATTTGTTACTCCTTCCCTACATAACTCTTCTGTTTTGTAAATTAATTTGTCTCTGGTTAGCATCACAGAGATGCATTTACCTATCAAAAATATCTACCATTTTAATGGGCAAAATACATACATTTAAATTTGTTGTTATTGCTTACATTTTTAAATAATTTCTCCATGCTTTATTTGTTTACAATGGTTAATAATTGTTAATTCTTTTTTTAATGAGTTTTTCCCATTCTAGTAAATGTTTTCTGACTTTTTCCTGATTCTGACAAGTTAGAAGTTATAGTACACTCCTGCTTTAAAAAAAATGTTACTGTATATTTTAATACTTGTTATTTTGATAATTTGGTTTGCAGTGTCTCCATGGGGCGTGAGGAGGGCATGCAGGGTACATTTAAAATTATGTGTGGCATTTTTTCTGCAAATTATTAAATAATATTTATTATTTAATACTTCAAGAAAAATATTGAACGTATAGAATGTGAAAACTGGTAATGACGATGATAACACTAGAGTTACCTTTTCCCTGGATAACATATTATAAATTAAAGAAGCCCTAGATTTTACATATGACAGAGATGAAGAGTGTGAGTCCATTTTTTATCACCTCAATGCTTTTAATAATGGCTGACAAATATTGATGTCTTTCCAATGAGTTCTACAAATGTTAGCAATCACTATTAGAATTGGAAAGTCATTGGAATTTAACATGACTTGTCATTTCAGCTTGTAATGCTGTTTTTATTTCTAGTAGCTTATGCAATTATTTCTGTCACCTCTAAGAGTTTTAAGGATTTTTTTCTGATCTTGGTGGTAAAATAAAACAAAACAAAACAAAAACTTATTTATACTTTCCAAATAAAACACTAAATTTATTGAAACTTGGGTTATTTGGAATGATTTCTAGGAGAGTGAAACTATATAGAAATCCAATCATTTATTTTATTAAATAAGTGTTAATATAGTTCAATCTAATTCATATCAATAAGATAAAAGCGAATATTTGGGAACATGGATTTTAAGTAATAAAGGATTGGAAAATGAAAAAAGTATTTTCTTCAACTTTCTGCAAGTATTTCAATCCCCAATCTCTAATTCCAGTAACTCCAAATTTCAGAATTTAATTGGGTTAAGATATTAAATATCAAATACTTCATAGTTATCTTTAAAAAAATCTCATAGGCTCATGTGTTCTATAATCTAAAATTTGGAAGATAATCTTAAAATATTTCCAACTATGGAACTCCTGGATGGATCAGTTGGTTGAGTGTCAGACTCTTGGTTTCAGTTCTGGTCATGATCTTGGCTCATGGAATCAAGACACGCATCTGACTTCTCGCTCTGAGCGGAATCTGCTGGAGGTTCCTTCTCTCTCTCTCCCTCTCCCTGTCTGCCTCCTCCCTCTGCTCTCTCTCTCTCAAATCTTTAATCTTAAAAAAATAATAATTTTAAAATATTTATTTCAAATTCTACATTTTACTCTTCGTGCCATACTTAAGAATCAAAAACATACGGACTTTCCCTTCTTGGACAGCCACTATTTGAATCTGAAACCATTCTCACATATTTCGTTGACAGCTCCACGACCTCATGTGAAATGATTTGTTGCTGCAGATCATTTCTATTTAACCCTTACAATAGGAACCATTTATTATTTTGCCTCTCGAACCTTATGATCTGCCTATGGTATTCCTTATGGAATGGAAATGCAACATGTTGTACTTATTCTGACTGATCTCTAAGCGAATTTAAAGACCAAAGAATCCAGTATCTTTTTTTTCTTTTAACTTTTGTCCCTAATGTTCTTGTCTGACTTATTCTCTATGTCAATGAATTATGTTGATGAAAAATGTCATTATGTAACATTGTCTATGATCTAGAATAACATAATAATACTATTATATTCTTTGTTAATCTTTATTTGCTTTTTCTTAGATACACTCACCTTTCTCTGCCCTACTCTGTGGGGAAGGGTATTTTGACTTTTTCAAAAAGCATCAGCCCACACAACTTTGACTACTGGCTTACTCTTAAGGTTCAGGCAAGGTGAGTTACAGATCAGAGACTAGGTGGGAACAACCAGAATATTTTCCACTCATTTCTCCCTTGCTCCTGCAGGCTGATGGGTAGTATAAAATGCTTTTCATCCTGGGTAGGTCCTGGGAATTTCAATATTCTCACTGGTCCCTTGATGCTGCCCAGACCTGTGTGAACAGACCCTTCATTAATGGTTATTCAAATTTATACCCAGGTGGGCTTTCCAGTTTTTGCCAGAGAGAGATTTAATAGATTTAAGAGAGTCCTCTGTTACTCTTCCCATCTCCTGTTATCAGGAATAAAATTATCTCCACCAAGTCTTACTTGCTAGCCTTAGATGTAAATACTTACATTGTATCTCTTAAAGTTGTTTTTAATCAAGACATATTTTATACCTTGAACAGAGTCCAAATCATATATTCATTTTTCATGTGTCAAAAATATTTGAGGGACGCTTGGGTGGCTCAGTCGGTTGAGAGGCTGCCTTCTGTTCAGGTCATGATCCCAGCGTCCTGAGATCAAGTCGTGCATCAGGCTCCTTGCTCAGCGGGGAGCCTGCTTCTCCCTTTCCCTCTGCCCCTGCTCATGTGTGCTCTCTCTCTTTCTCTCTCTCTCTCTCTCCTTCTGTCAAATAAATAAATAAAATCTTTAAAATTTAAAATTTTTTGAAAAATTAATGTGAGTATATAATTGCCATGCCACTATTAGCAAAGCTTCTATTAAGTGTCTAATTTTGCATGATGCTTGATATGGAGAATACTCGGTAATGAACTACAATATCTCCATAACTTACTATTCTCTGTTTTCCTACTCTCTTTCCCCAATATACACATGTGATTATTTCTACAACTGAATAAGTAACGTGATTATTTACTCCAGTCTCTGGGGAAGACAGTAGAACTTGCCATGTCATTTGGCATTAGTTTACCTGTATAAAAACTACAAAACCATTATAAACTGTTCTACCAAGATTAACTTTATAAATCACCATGTTTTAAAAGATGTCCTTCAAGATACTTGTTGTCAAAAACTCAAACCAAGTGAGACTACTGTTACTCTAGAGAGTGTTTCAAAATGGCATAGGAAGATGGGGTTTGAATTATGTAAAAGGAAAATCTTTTTTAAAATTCCTTTCTTTGTCTGTTTATATTACTCTCTGCTCAACTTATCCAATGGAATGAAAAGTTACTGCACAATGCACCAATATGGAAATCAGATTGTTTTTAAGATGACAGTGTATTACTCTGAATATAAACAAAAAATTGGATCCTTTCATTCAAAACATGAAAAATTTAACCAAACTGCAGAGCAGTACTTGATCATCTCCCTCCTCAATACTGCTTCATGGTCAGATTATTCTCTTAGTCAACACCCTGCAGAAGAGATCACTGTGTTTGCAATTAGACTAGCACAGGTGGTAGCACAGGTGGTCCCATTACCCTTAATCTCAGCTACACTTAAGAATGTTCTTCAAATTTTGATTTCTAAAACTGTCTATATAAGATTTTTTTTTTACTTTTTAAAAACTATGGTAAAATACACATAACATAAAACTTATCATTTAACCATTTTACTGTATAGTTCAGTAGTATTAACTAATATATTTACATTGTTGTTCAATAATACTGATTCTTCTGAAGCTGTTTCAAAAAACAGAAATGGAAGTACAACTTCCAAACTTTTTATGGGCCCCCTATTACCTTGATCCCAAAACGAGACAAGGACCCCACCAAAAAGGAGAATTACAGACCAATATCCCTGATAAACATGGATGCCAAAATTCTCACCAAGGGTCCAACAGTACATTAAAAGGATTATTCACGATGACCAAGTGGAATTTATTCTGGGCTGCAAGGGTGGTTCAACATCTACAAATCAGTCAGCATGATACATCATATTAATAAAAGAAAGGACAAGAATTATATGATCCTCTCAACTGATGCAGAAAAAGCACTTGACAAAATACAGCATCCTTCCTTGATTAAAGCTCTACACAGTGTAGGGAGAGAGGGAACATACCTCAATTTCAAGCCATCTACAGAAAGCCCACAGGGAATATCATTCCCTATGGTGGGGGGGGGTAACCTGAGAGCTTTTCTCCCAGGGTCAGGAACACAACAGGGATGACTACTCCCACCACTATTGTTCAACATAGTACTATAAGTCCTAGCCTCAGCCCTCAGACAAGAGAAGGAAAGAAAAGACATTCAAAAGTCAAACTCCCACTCTTTGAAGATGATATGATACTTTATGTGGGAAAACCCAAAAGACTCCACTCCAAAATTGCTAACCACATGTTATTTTCAGTTGTCGAAGGACTACATATGCAAGCACAAATATTTTAGAAGAGCTGTATGGATATTATGCCAGTTATTTAAAATGTTTTAGAAACATGCTATACTATGTCAGATTAGTATTAGTAAGAAAACTACTGCCTCTAACATATATCCATATAACTGAATGCTTATTCCAAAAACACCAATTTTTACTAAAAACAAACAAACAAACAAAAACAACAACAAGCTTGTTGAGATAAGCTGTTTCGATATTATCACAAATTATATGGACAACCTTTCAAGATGTATTTTATTAATGTTCTTATCTAAGATAAATTTCAAAGAGACTATGAAGTAACATGACCTAGCCCAGAGAATGATCTGAAACTAAAGAAATATCATTTTACTACTATTTTTATTATTTATTTTTATATTTGAATATATATTATTCTAGTTGATTAATTAGTTTAAAGTGGTAACTTGGTACTTCTTTTTCTAAAAGATTTTATTTACTTATTTGACAGGGAGAGAGGGAGGGAGGGAGGGAGAACGAGTACGAGCAGGGGGGAGTGGCAGGCAGAGGGAGAAGCAGACTTGCTGCTGAGCAGGAGCCTGAGGCATGACTGGATTCTAGGACACTAGGATCACGACCTGACCTGAAGGCAGATGTTCAACAGACTGATCCACCCAGCACCCAAGTAACTTGGTACTTCTAATTGGAAAGAGGGAAAGATTTGATGGCCCCAGTTTTTTTTTCTTTTTTTTAATAACATAAAAATATTAGTTCTCCATAAGGCTTATAATAACTAAAACTATATGAAAGATATCAAAAATTCAAATAAAGAAAGATTATTTGTCTCCTGGCAAATTAAGAATAATTAGGATATATTGCATATGTACTTTCAGTTGAGCTGTGATAGACAATTTGGCTATGGAATTTTTAGCCAAATGATAGTTTTTCACACTTTTCAGTAAGCAAATGACGCTTAGAGTGACACCCAAACACAATTGATCTTTTAACTGTGCCTTTTATTTCCAATTAACATAAAGAAAAGGAAAAAAAAGTCCTTTCGTATTATACACATGAAAAATCTTTTCTGAAATGATAAAACTGAGCAAATCAGCCGATGCCTATGAAACTGGCTCCTTCACCTTTCCCCTGCATCATAGCTATTATAAGAAGACAATCCAAGCAAAGCAGACACATGGGATTATCCTTAATTCTTAAAATCTTTCATTTCCAACATGCAGAGATGTTTATCTCTTCAAGGACAAACTCTTTCAAGCATGCACACAGAAAAGCACTCATGCAAATATCACCAGCCACAAAATTGACACAAACAAACCTACCAAAGCCAAAGAAAGTAAAGCGATTGCTAAAACCGGTTTGTCTTCAATATTCTCTCTGCCATGACCCCATGTATCTTTTGACCATCGTATTTCACTCTTTGAGCTCTAATTTCTCCAGCATTGTTGAGCACAAGGACAGCCTACGTGAATCCGAACCCATTCATAAGTATAGTATGCCCAGGAAAAAATCTATCTGCTGAGGGCTCCTATTTTTTTTTTTTTCCACAATTGAAACATAAATACAGGGACGCCTGTGTGGCTCAGTCGGTTAAGCATTGCCTTTGGCTCAGGTCTCAATCCGAGGACCCTGTTCAGTGGGGAGCCTGCTTCTCCCTCTGCCTGGCACCCCACCCACGCTTGTGCTGGGCTCTCTCTCTCTCTGACAAATAAATTAATAAAATATTTTAAAAAAAAAGAAATATAGATATAAAAAGATAGAAAGTCATTTATGAGTTTTAAACATTTTTATCCTTAATGATAGTATCTATGGCAGTGTACTGAATGTTTCCTCGAAATACTTTATGGAGCTATCATTTATAATTTACCTATACAATCACCCCCAACTGACTGTCTCCTCCACCAAGACACATGCCACTCATTTACATCAGAGGTATTCTATCTCTACACATGGACACATGGATAAGAATTCCTTTTTTTCCTGTTTATGAAATTCTAACTATAATGGTAAATAAATTTTAGATAGATCACTGAATAAACAAAGATAAACTATGTATAATTAGTATTCATTTTGGAATTAGACTGAAAAAAATAAAACAAGTGAGAGGAATAGATAATTGCTTCATTTAATAGAAATAGTCACATTTTAGTATCCCATGGAGAGCACACAAACACAACCTTACCCAGTAGTCTCAGGAAATGCACTGTCCTGCACAATATATTTCCCTCAGAGGAATATTAAATAAAAGAAAGCATGATTAACAGGATTAGAATATTTACTTTGTAAATTACTGAAGTTAGAATTATCTGTAGAACATGTTGCTATGAAGAATGCAGTCATACAGTCAGGGCACCACTTCCAAATTTTAATTATTGTCCCTTTAATTTCAGCACACCTGCTAGAAGGCATTTAATTTTGTTTAGCGCCATCGTACAAGGACCCAAGTAAAGAGTATTATTTTTGCAGGGTTTTCATGCAAATACGGGTCACCTTCTTTAATGTGATCCATCCTATGTAATTTTCAGTGGAAGAAAATTTCCAAGTTCAAAAGCAACATAAGCCTGCTAAGTCTTATGCAATTTCTGTACCTTCACAGGTTCTGAAATATAGTTGCACTTAATTAAGAGAAGCTTTAAAAGTTAATATTAAAAGTGAAAATTAATTAAAATTAAAGTGAACTAAGGGGCGCCTGGGTGGCTCGGTCACTTAAGGTTCTGCCTTTGGGCTCAGGTCATGATGTTGGGATCCTGGGATTGAGTCCCACAAAGTGCTCCCTGCTCAGTGAGGAGTCTGCTTCTCCCTCTCCCTCTGCTCCTCCCCACGGCTCACGCTCTCTCTCTTTCTCTCAAATAAATAATCTTTAAACAATAAAAATTAAATTAAAGGGAATTAATATTTATATTTTTATTCCTATGGAAAGTAGTATTAATAATTATTTATGGGGGTACCTGGATGGCTCAGTGGGCTAAGCTCAGGTCATGATCTCAAGGTTGTGAGATGGAGACTTGCCTTGGTTTCCATGCTCAGTGCAGAGTTGCTGGAAACTCTCCTCCCTTTGCCTCTCACCCCTGCTCACTCACTCACCTTCTCTCTCTCTCAAATAAATAAATAAATCTTAAAAAAAAATAATTGGGGTTGCCTAGGTGGCTCAGTCATTAACCATCTGCCTTCAGCTCAGGTCATGATCCCAAGGTCCTGGGATCCAGTCCCACTGAGCCGGGAGCTCACTTTGCCCTTGCCTGCCACTCTTGCTGCTTGTGCTCTCTCTCGCTCTGGCAAATAAAATCTTCAAAAAAAATTATGTAAGCTTGATTCTTGTGATGGAATGATGGTTATCCCTCAGTATTCTATATAGCCCTTTTTTCTAAATTTACAGAAACCTGAAGTTTCAGGTTGATTGTAAGGCACTGAGAATAAACATTATAATTCCCAACCTCTGTTGAAGCCAAACCATTCCCCAGTGCACCAGTTTTTTAAAAAGATTTTATTTCAGCATAACTGCTAGAAGACATTTTATTTATTTATTTTTCAGACAGAGAGAAAGAGTGAGCACAAGCAGGGGGAGCAGCAGAGGGAGAGGGAGAAGCCAACTCCCCACCAAGCAGGAAGCCTGATGTGGGGCTCCAGCCCAATACCCTGGGATCATGAAATGAGCCAAAGGCAGACACTTAACCCATTGAGCCACCAGACATCCCAGGTGACCCAGTTCTATCCAATGTACATAAATCATTTCATATGGCAGCTTCCAGGAATCCTAAGAGATAACTTATATATATATATATATATATATATATATATATATATATATATATATTTAAGATTCTATTTATTTACTTGACAGAGAGAGAAATCACAAGGAGGCAGAGAGGCAGGCAGAGAGAGAGGGGGAAGCAGGCTCCATGCTGAGCAGTGAGCCCGATGTGGGGCTGGATCCCAGGACCCTGAGATCATGACCTGAGCCGAAGGCAGAGGCTTAACCCACTGAGCCACCCAGGTGCCCCACTAATATATGTATCTTATACTTCTTTTTATGTTGATACTTGGAACATGTACACGGCTGTAGCCTCCTCCTGAATTGTATTACAAAGATTATGTAGAAAAAGAAGAATCCTGGAAATGTTCTGGTCCCTCAGGACCTTATAGAGCAGAGCAGCCAGAATAGTCCTGGGGATCCTCTTTCTCTATCTCTACATGAGAGACAAATTTAAAAGAAAAAAAAATCCTCTGTTACTTTGATGTCTGCTTCTCATGATCAAACCTGATTCCAAATGATATCATTATTTAAATGCTTAAAAAACATTTAAATGTGTTTAAAATGTGCTTATTTCTCCATTTGACCATTTTGAAAACCAAGGAGGATAATGCATGAACAAGTATGTTGTAAATGTGAAATTCACTAGAAGAATATTGGGAGTTTCTATAATGACATGTAACCTTCTCTACCTTCCTTTCTAAACTCTGAAAGTGCATCCATTGGCTACAGAGGGGAGCTGTTGGGACCAACCTATACTTATTAGTGAAGAGATCTGCGTGGAACATTGTACAGGAAGCAATCAGAATGCAATTATCAGGATACCAGCTATGCTGTTAAGTACTCAAAACAGGTACTTGACTTTCCTAATGGAGGGATTATGTAATAATTAACCTTGTGAAAGAAATTAGTTACCAACAGTATCCCTTGTATACAAGATCCTCTCTTAAACATATTGAAACAAATATATGTTAATTTCACAAGTACATCTAGGCTGGTGAACTTTGCTTGAGAATATCGTTCACCTGTGGATATTTGTGTCACAAAAAATAGCTTCAATTGCATACAGGATACCTCTTTGCTTTCTTATTATACAAGTATATTTAGTACTCAAATATATAGTATAGTACACAAGTATATAGTATAGTAGTGTAGTGTATACTAGTATACTGAACATATCACCTTATCTAAAGGTTTTTTCCTCACAAAAATTCCTTTTCTCATGGGCTGGAGTCCCAAGAAGCAACATAAGTTGGTTACTGACCAGATGAAGATGAACAAATGGATATTAGGTCCAGAAAATTGCAACGTGGTCTGGATTAAATCGGTCCATCCAAGAGGGATGATGGTAATTAGTTCAGCTAATGAAATTAACTTCCTCTTTAATTAGGAAGGAAGATGGATTGCCTGTTTGAAATAAGTGAATCAGGTAGTAAACTTGTCTACAGAGAAACAGAGATGCTAAGTGGGAGAGAAAGAAACACAGGGGAGTTCTGAGAGTTGGTTAAGATCCTGTACGACTTTCCATTCTCAAAACAAATCCTGTGTCTTTAAGTAGATTATTTTCTTCCCTAGAATATTTACTTTTCCTTAAAACTAAGGGAAACACACAGAGACGCTGCCATACATAAGGGGGGGGGATATAATAGAATGGTTATGGTCAATAAACATGGAACTTGTTTACTAGGCCTTCAAGATAGGATACAACCAAAAAAAAAAAAAAGTTAGAATATGACAAATTCTCCTCCTCATCTTTGAATGAAAAGCTGACTAGCTTCTTCTGATGACAGTATAATAATTAAGGTGTTTATTGTTTGGGTCCAAAAAATCAGCCTATTGAGGGTAAGAATGGGTAGATTTTATCACTGCTTCTCATAAACACCAAAAGAACAAAGAGTGAGAATATTATGTTTTATGACTACTTTTCTAAGCAGAAGGCAATTCACAGTGAAATAAGGAAACATTGCAGAACAGCTTGCCTGCCTAAGAACACCAAGAACGTTTAGAGCCACTTTGTGACAAACCAGTGTTCTTTTCTGTCTCCTCATCCAGTAACGTGAGAACAATACCCAACATCCAGACATCTGCTGTTATCGTCACCAGTGTCGCCACCATCTACCTTGTGATACAGACATATTCAGTGTGAGGCACTATGAACACATGAGAAATCTTGATGTCATTCTTCTTTCAGAGAGCAAAATTGGATATCTCCTGGATCTCAGTCTTTCCGTTGACCAAACAAGTTTGACAATAAATTTTTATAAAATTTTTCTGGTTATAGCTTTTTTCCAAGTCTTCCATTTAAACCTCTGAAGAGGATCTCTGTAAATAATCTCATTCACAGCAATATTCTTCTACAAAAACAAATGAGAATGGGGCCGTGTGTATTTGCCCACTGATAGGTGGGATAGATATGAGACGCCATGTACCAATTACTACTGGCGATGCTTCTTCTGATTTCTTGTCTCATGCCAAATGCCTTCAATTTCTCCAGCTGGCCCTGGAGATAATTGGTGTATATTTGTAGGAACTGATTTGTTTGAGACAAAGAACATTCTGTTGTGAGGAACTGCTGTCAACCAACTAGTTTTGCCTTTGTTTCTTCCCACTCCCCTTCTACGACATCCCATTGCTGATAACACTGCACGTGGTTCATACATCTGCTACAGATTCTCCACCTACTTGTCAATTACTCAGTGTCCTGTAAGCACTCCTGATTGGTTGTCGACTTTCGAAGGGAATTCTGCATTTCTATGTTTCATTCAGTAATGTGTATCTAAGCTTAAGAGTAACCTGAAGATCTTGCTGGAGGCCTCCTGGAAGATCTGCCAGTTGCACCCGTGCATGTCCTCCATCTCAAAGGCCTCCATCAAGTCCACTAGCATCTCAACTGTATCTTTTAAGGCAGCAGGTCAATGCCATGTTCTCACAAAATGGCTGCTCCGAGCTTCCTCAGCTCTTCTTTGTTCAGGGAACCTTTTTCTCCCCAGGCTCTGCTTTGTGAGTACAAGCACACTATCTCCTGCCTAAGGAATTTACCAGTTGCAAATGTTTTTGCAAACTTATCTACCATAATATCAAAATCAGATTAGAAAACACTAAAAAATAATTATACCAGAAAAATTTTAGAATAATCTGAATGATCAAGATTTAGGACAATGAGCTGGGCCACCTTGAGAAGCAATTGAGATCACTGAGTCTTATAAGGCACAAGCTCTTATATGTCTCTCTTGCCATTGCCTCCAGCTGGATGGGGAATATAAATGATGGCCCTTTTGAGGGAATAAACACTTGCTCTCCCGTTCTCCATGATCCCTTTGCTAATGTAGTCTGTCTCATAAACTTTCTGCTTATCCAACAAACCCAACTGCAGATTTCTGGCTTTCATAAGAAAATTTACAATGGAAGTTTGGAAGACTTCCATAACAAATAATAAATTTATACTTTGATTCATATTGGATTGCTCCTTTTTTCATAAAACCATTTCTAAAAATTCATGAAGCAGTGAAGAAAAGTGATTTGTAGGAACTCCTGTTTTCTTGGCTTTATTGGTGTCAAATAACACTAAAAATCCACTATTGTTTGTAATCTATTGTGTAGTCTTGTGAGTACAGTCAGAGGGACTGTTTGGTGGTTGGAATTCAAAAAATAGACGATATTGTGACTAGGAAATGGTTCCTAATGCGTGAAACAGAAAGGAGGGGACTGGTTTTGACTGAGATAGAGAATTCTTTCCTGTTTTAACCTCCTCACAGAACTTAAGTTTCTAGTGCAACACACTTCCTTTGAACTTCAGAAAGAATTTTGCTAGAGTCAAGAAAATCTCACCTCAAATTTTTGGTGTTTTTTTTTTTTTTTTTTAACCTTACAGGGATGGAAATAGGAGAGTAAAACTGAAAATAATTTGAAGAGATTTTGGTCCTTTAGATGGTTGATAACGGAAAACACCTCCATGCTTATTTACCTTGACTTGAACAAAATTTTGCCTGTTTTACTCCTTAATCTGACTTTCATTTGGTCTGAGGAATCGCCAAGCTTCTGCAGATAAAGTCAGGTCAGAGAAAAGAGAAAAAGCAATGTGATGTTAATGCATATTTGGAAGTAACATGCAGTCATGAAGGTTAATTAATATTCAGGGAATTAAAAGCTGAGGGGAGGCAAGATGTTGTCAAGCAGCATATGGCAAAAAGCATGTGACATCCACTGAGTCTCAAAAGAGAACATCCTGGGAATTTCATCAGCAGCAGAATCCAGCTAAAGAAAGCTTCGTTGTTTTACTAAACACGCATTTGGTAAAAAGCCTATCATTTAAGTCAGAGTTTCTTCAACCTTGGTGTCATTGACATTTTGGGTCAAATTGTTTTTGTGTAGGGGCTGGTTGTGTGCCTTTTAGTATGTTTAGACACCACTGGCCTCTATCTGCTATATATCAATATCACCCTTCCCTACCCCCCTGTGATAAAGGAAATCAAATAATGACTTTAGACAGTACCAAATGTTCCTCTGGGGACTAAATCTCTCTGGATGAAAAGCACTAGTAAAAATTATATAACATACATATAATTATATAATTTATATAAATATATAGAAATAATATATATAACATATACTTATATAATTTAATTTAATTTTAAATATATGCATTTTTTCTCCTGATTGGAATTTTTCATACAGAGAGTAACAGTAAGTCTTAGCTCTTTCTCTTTAATTCTCTTTTTTTAAGATTTTATTTATTTATTTGATAGAAAGAGATAAAGAGAGCAGCAGCAGCAGGGAGTAGGGAAAGAGGGAGAAGCAGGCTGTTTGTTGAGCAGGGAGCCTGACATGGAGGTCGATCCCAGGACCCTGGGATCATGACCTGAGCCAAGGCAGATGCTTAATGACTGAGCTACCCAGGCACCCCAAGACTTACATTTCCACAAGTATGGAGAAAACCATTCAGCAGCACAAAATGACCAGTCCTTTTTATTTTTATAACCTTTTGTGAGACTATAATATGCATACAGAAAAGTATACATGTTTTCAATGTACAGTTTGAAAAATTTGAACACGTTGAACACATCTGGAAAACTTGCACCAAGATCTAGAGATAGAACAGAACACACAAGGAATTCCCCTTGCTCCCCCTTCCACACACTACCTTAAAAGGTTATCCCCTGTCCTGACTTCTAGTTGCCAGATTGATTTTGATTTTGTCTATCTTGGTACTTTTGTGAATGAAATCACATGATCAGTAGTCTTTGATGTCTGGGTTTTTCTTCCTCAGTAGTATTTTTATGTGACTTATCCACGTTGCTCCTTGTGGTTGTGGATTATTCTAATTAATGTTTGTGTCATATTGTGTAACTATAGCTCAATTTGTTTATCTATGCACTATAAAAAAGCATTTTAGTAGTTCCATTTTCTTGAACTATTGTGAATAAATCTGCTGTGGATACTTTTGTACTGTGTGTGTGTATGTGTGAAAATATGCTCTTTGTAATTTTTGTTTTTCCTGTATAGTGCATGCCCAAGGGTAGAATTTCTGAGGGCCAGAGGGGTAGGTTTAAGAGGCAGAAAATTGTTTTTCCTTATCTATATCCAATATACCCAATACCATATTTTTAAAAGATTATCCTTTTCCCATTGTAATAAGCTATTCTCTTGGTTATAAATCAGGATTCCATGCATATATTTTTCTATTTATGATCTTTTTTGGTTTCATTTCTCAACTTGATATTTAATATTTTAGTCCTTCTGCTTTCTTCTTCTTTC
Organism: Enhydra lutris kenyoni; assembly: GCF_002288905.1. Taxonomy (NCBI): domain Eukaryota; kingdom Metazoa; phylum Chordata; class Mammalia; order Carnivora; family Mustelidae; genus Enhydra; species Enhydra lutris. Next base: position 19,109,650 of record NW_019154116.1, on the reverse strand, counting down.
AAATTGCCTTGACTATTTTTTGCCTTTCGAATTACCATCAGAGTTTTAAAAATCAGCTTGTCATGTTGTAAAAGCCAAGTGATTTAATTTTGGCCTTTCTTTTTCTCAAATTTAAATGTTTACAGCCATTATTTTTTTCTGTATATGCTCCTTTAGCTTTATCTTATACATTTTTATATAAATATCTTAGCTATCATTCATTTCGAAAATATTTTCTAATTTCCATTTTAACTTTTTCAGCCCATAGTTTATTTAAAAATGTGTAATTTTGAACATAGGCATTGTGCCAGCAATGTTACAAAATTAAGTTATAAATTCTAACATTTGCCTTTTGATTATTTGGAATTTTACATAGTATACAATCACATCATTTGTGAATAACAACAGTTTTGAACTCCCTTTTCCAATTCTTATGATTTTTTTTCTCTTTCTGTCCTATCACAATGGCTAAACCTTCCATGAGGCAGCATGAGGGTTAGATTACGTCCATCCTATCAGACATGAGGCAGGGTTAGAACCCATAGCAGCCTTTGTAAAAATCCAGTTACCTCTGGCTTGCTCTATTCTCTCCAGAATGTCACTCTCTTAAGACTTTTCACTGTGGGGACAAACTTATCCTTCACCTTGGCCATGAAGGGAGAATCGACTCTCTACTTTATCATCCCCAAGCCATTAGCCATTCTCCATTACCTGCACTTCAAATTCCAATGTCTGACAAGGGACATAGTGGTGACCTTGCAGTGAGCACTAGTCCCAGTAGGTCTTTGTTTTCTAAGCACCTGTTGACTGCAGGAGATTTTATGCTGCCCTTTTGAAGCCTGGGCCACTCTTTTTTTTTTTTTTTTTTTTAGATTTTATTTATTTTACAGAGAGAGAGATCACAAGTAGGCAGAGAGGCAGGCAGAGAGAGAGGAAGGGAAGCAGGCTCCTTGCTGAGCCGGGAGCCTGACGTGGGGCTCAATGTGGGGCTCGACATGGGGCTCGATCCCAGGATCCCGGGATTATGACCTGAGCCGAAGGCAGAGGCTATAACCCACTGAGCCACCAGGCGCCCCAAGCCTGGACCACTCTTGAGCTTCCTCTGTGCTCCTCCCTTTTATCAATCAGAAAGCACTCATTCCCTGCTCCTATCTGGCTAACTGCCTACATTAGCTGTATGTGGATAGAGATTTCCTTGAATGTCTGAAACAAAAAATAACACATAAAAATTTAAAAATAAAAGCTCTCTCAAGTCTTTGCAGGTTGGCGCTGGGTTGAGACACATTTTCAATGCTTAGCCAGGCTATTTACAAATCTGCCTCAGCCTTTACTTCCTGCTTGTACTCAGCATAAAGATCAGCCACATATGAAAACGTAAGGGTCTTCTCTCTTTTTTTTTTTTTCAGCATGCACCATTCCCTGGGTTACACATGGCTTTCTAAGTTCCTCCTAGTATAGAGGGGTGCTTTACAACACCCTAATTCTCCACAGACTCTCTTCATAGCTTTTCCTCCCAGGCTTCCAGAATATTTATTGTTTGCCTCAATTGTAATCTTTGCCCCAGGCAACAGTGGATTATTCTTTTGCTTTTCACTGTTTTTGAAGAATGCCCTGTGCATAGAAAGCTACTTTTCTACCCTGAGAGACTTCCAACTTAGCTAAAACAAATGCAAGCTTCTTGCTTCAATCCTTCAGGCAGCTCCCAAACTGGTGAACACAGACATATTCAGTTCTTAGAAAGCAAGGTCTGCTTGGCTCCCTCTGGAGACCAGAGACCAGGGTCTCACACAGGGAAAGCAGGCTGCTGCCTTTGATACATCCACTGGCCACCTGAGAGCAAGATAGGAACAAAGGTAAATACATGGTGCAAAGCTTTCCTGAGCTTTTTATGTCAACTGATTCCCAATTCAGTGCTTGCTTCATTCTTTCAACATTTTACTACTTTCCAAAGCTCTGACATTTTTAATCTGATAGTTTTTGTTCATTTTGGGGGCGCGGGAGAGACATGGAAGTGAGGAGTGGAAGGAAAAGCTCTTAGAGCTACTAACTCTGCCATTTTTCACTGGTGTTATTAAAGCACTGCCTACTCTCACCCATCCTCCACCCTCACCCCCAGTTATAAGCTTTTGTCTGGAGAGTTCCTATTAACTTCTTTTGGAACACCACCCATAGCTGAATACACACACACATATATATGTACATATATACGTATATAGAAATCATTTATATGACTGGTAACAGCAAAGAGAAATGGAATGTGCTGTATTACCAACTATGTTTTGAAATTTTCCCTAATTAGATGCTATCCTTAGTTGTTCTATTTATTTTATTATTTGGAACTTCAGAAACTGGGGCATGAGAAGACTTAATTGATAGCATCTTCATCAATCCCATCCAACCCTATTTAGTCTCTGAGCTCCTGAAGGATCTTTGAGTGTCCAAGCTATAGTGGTCAAAGAAGAAACCCAGAGCCACTCCTTCCTTCCTTCATAGAAAAACAACTGAGTTTAAACTGCTGACTTGAGGAAGAATACAAAAATTGAAGTTGCAAAATTTAATATTTCATTTTATTTGGAATTTTGCTAAATATGGCAGAAAATTTCGCATTGATTTAGATATCTCTGTGAGAACTTTAACAATGAGAGGGATTTATATTTAATCTGAAATACAGCTCAATGTTTTATCCAGGCTTTGCTATGTACAGATATTTGCAAGTCTTCTTCCTTAATATAAATCTCTACTATGAATGGTTAAATTGTTCAATGTGCAAGAGCATAATCTAAGGAAAGAAGTAGAATAAAATTACTTATGATATCAATATACACCAAATTTTGTCTGCACATTTCTAATTTAGTGGTATCTACAGAGAAAGTCTTACATAAACCAACGTTTTAGGAAGAAATCATGCAAAAATGTCTATAATTAGTAGATTCTTTGCATAGCATACAAATGCAAACCTAGAATTTCAGCAAAAATAATGAATTATCATTACAAGTTCAATGTTCAAAATGTAGCAGTTAGTTTTTAGACTTTCCTGTTGGAGTGTGGAAAAATAAATTGTCCAGGTCTCTCAGCTTCTAGATTACTCTTGTAGTCACTATAATGCAAATATACAAAAACAAGAAGACATTCACTTTAGTTTGGCAGAAGTGAAAAAAATTGTCTAGCTTTCTCGATACAGAGCCACAAATTCATAAGTTTTACTTTCTCTCTAATAATAATAAAATTAAAGACTTAAATCATCATCAACTTTTGGATTTAAAGACCATGCTCTTGAAGCAATCCCATAATCTGGAGATGTATGCAATCTAGAAAAAAGATACCCTCAGATGATTCTCAGAAGCAGATTTAAGATTGTTACAACCACACTGCAGAAATTTTTAAATATGGCCTCACAGTCCTTTGACATTCTTCATTTTGAAGCATGTCAAGAATTTGAAGAATTTTGAAGAATTTGAGAGGTGTTTATGTCTTTCCCCATGAATCTAAATCTCCAGGACTGGTTGGCCAATGTTTGATAAAAATCACTATCGAATCTGTCTGAGCTAGTTTTATGTTTTTGTTGTTTTTTTTTTTCTTGGGGAGGGAAGAAAACACTTATGCTTGGGAGAATATTTTAATTTCAGATTAATTTTCTTTCATTGATGTAAGTCTATTCAGAGTTTCTATTTTTTTCTTGAACTTGTTTTGATAATTTCTGTCTTTCTCAGACTTTGGGTCAGTAGGACTCAGTATTTGTTTGCAACCCAATAAAAGCCTGTCTGCTCCAGGGGTAGACCTGAAAGTTAGTGGAGAAAAGATATTCTCCCCAGCAAGCAAAACTTTGGTCATTCACTTTATGGGGAAAGAACAACACCAGTGAAAGAATACATACAGAACCATGAGCAAATAACTTAGCAAGCTCGTCCTCACTATGACCAATCCCACAAAAAATAAATAAATAAATAATAAATAAATAAAGGGTGGGGGAGAGAGAGAGAGAAAAGGGTCAAGGATGTCTGGGAACATATATGTCAATATAACTATGGCAATGGCTATACTATATGATCTTTGTAGTATATGAATGATAATAGCCAACAAAAGCCATGCACCATTGAATCAGAACTTATTCCAGGTACAGCTCTTGCCTACAGGACTTCACTTAGCACTATTCCTCAAGGACTTATAAAGTGATATGGGATTGCCTCAGAAACCACTTTAGAGCAACGCAGTGTGCCAGTATTTGGTTTGCTATAGAATCGACTGATTCTGTCTCTCACACACCCACACAAACACACACAGATGCATATAACCATGTACACATCACCCAGGAGCTCCTTACCAAACAGAGCAGCTTATAAAACAGCTTACAGAAGGTTCAACTGATGTGCCAATCTGAAGATAATGACTCTCTAGGGTCATAGCACTATCCTCCAGTAGGTAAGTATTCCCTAAATCAACAATCCTTCTATCTTACTGTGATCCCCCAAAGTTCGATATAAGGATCTAAGAACTGAGGTTTAAAAGCAGAATTGAAACTTATTCTTACTTCCCATGACCAGTTGGGAATTTTGCTTATTTCTCTTTTTTTAACATTAGAGATCTGAATTTCCTGAAGGAGAAACCTTTTACCAGGATATGCACCAAGAGTCCCTTTAAACTCTGAGCTAAAATCAAGTAAAGCAGTCACCATCTGCAGGAATGTTTAATCTTGATCATGAGGAGGAGATTTGAATACTATTATGGAATGATGGACAACAACCTGTTTGGAAGCCATGTGATGCTCTATGGTGCCCCATTGCTATTTTCTTACCCAATGTTGACATCAAATGCACAGGTTCAGGAGGCTGGGAGGGCCATGTTGACTAGAAGTTTGGATCCCACTGAAGAACTTCCGAATCAAAATACTAGGTAAGTCCCTAAGACAGTGGAGACATTTGTCAGAAGTGAGGAGAATATAGAATTGGGGGGGAAGGGGGAAGAGGAGAGAATTTATTTCAGATGCATCTTTGAGACCATCTGCCCAGATAGGGCTAACGCTTATTCCACTAAACTTCCTGTTGCAATTTAGCCCAGGAAATGTACCCAACACAAATCTTAGAGATAGAATTTTCACAATTTAGTATATAAAGTATGTGGAACTGAAGAGAGAAAAGGATGGACTGTAATGGCAATGCTGTTGTGTTATCAGAATTTACCCGTCAGGGGGCGCCTGGGTGGCTCAGTGGCTTAAAGCCTCTGCCTTCAGCTCAGGTCGTGATCCCAGGGTCCTGGAATCAAGGCCCGCATCGGCTCTCTGCTCAGCAGGGAGCCTGCTTCTTCCTCTCTCTCTCTCTCTCTCTCTGCCTGCCTCTCTGCCTACTTGTGATCTCTACCTGTTGAATAAATAAATAAAATCTTAAAAAAAAAAAAGAATAGTACTTAAAAAAAAAAAAAAGAAAAAAAAGAATTTACCCATCAGTTCTGAAGCTCTTATTCACCTAACCACCAAGTGTTTTGGTGGCCAACATCTTTCTACGGAGTCCCAAACTTTGAAACTCTCCTTCGCCAAAGAAAACTGTCTTACCCAAGGAAACACTCCTTTCCTGGGACACTGAGTATCAAATGACTGGGTCGTGTGATAATATAAGTGCCTGATCTCTACCTCAAAGGAGGAATGTTCTGAAGGGCCAACCCAGCAGAGCTGCCCACGGGATTGGCCAACACCTCTCTCTGAGATAACATTGCAGTCAGGTCCTCCCTTTGCTCAGTCCTAGTTCCTTCCTGCCTCTATAGTTAATCCTTACAATAACCCAAACAAAATTTTTACATGCAAACTTCAATCTCCAGGTCTGGTTCCTTTAAAATTCTCTGTAATATAAGGACAAAATGAGATTTCATCTAGAAAACAAAACTTGATCCAAATATCACCTTGTTCTAACCAATTACACAAGCCATAACAATAGAGCATTTTCCCGGCTAGTGGGCCAGATAAGACATGAATATATTTAAAGTAATAAACTTAGGCATCATAATATGATGGACTCCATAGTTAATTACACTTATTAAAATAAGAGGTGCAGAGGCACCTGGGTGGCTCCGTGGGTTAAAGCCTCTGCCTTCGGCTCAGGTCATGATCCCAGGGTCCTGGGATCAAGCCCCACATCAGGCTCTCTGCTCAGTGGTGAGCCTGCTTCCTCCTCTCTCTCTGACTGTCTCTCTGCCTACGTGTGATCTCTATCTGTCAAATAAATAAATAAAATCTTTTAAAAAAATAAAATAAGAGGTACAATTGACATGTGATCTGTTATCTTTATTCTACCTCATCATGCAACTCAGTGATGATATTGGTCACAGGACTCTTACCTAAGAGTAAGCAGAATGTAGCTCATTTTCACTACCACTACTGAAAAAGAAATGGAAAAGCCCCATGTGGTGGTTTCTGAACTTACGGAAAAGTGGCATACACAATTCTGTGGGGAATTTAAAGGGGAAAATTGTGAAAATGCTTTATGAAACAGAGGCACTCTTAGAAATATGAGTTACAGAAAATATTTTAAAATAGAACCAAAAAATACACATTTCTTTCTTTAACTTATTAAATAGCCACCCAATTCCTTAGTAAGTACACTAGGCTTCTCCAGTTATCTAACCCTTTTAAATGTCCCATTGTCTGGAAGGAAAAAAAAAAAAAAAGTAAAACAGAAAGAAAGAAATCAGAGCATTTAGTTCAAGTTTTCTTAAAATAATTCCACCAGCCAATTTTTAGGGGATTATTATAATCAAAAGATAATACTCAAACATTCTTGTAAATCTGATAAAAGTAGAGGTAAATTTATCACCCTCCTATTCTTATTTAATAACTAAATATAAACCCCCTCCCATATTTTTGCTAACTGTGGCTCACTGCTCTTTTCTTCATAAGTGTGAAAGTTTTCAGATTTGCTTTCTCAAAAAAATACACGACATTTTTGTGTATTTTTTAAAGAAAATTATCCTTACTGAATTTATAAATATTAGAATTCCAATCATTCATTTGGTGATTAGTAATAAATAGAGTCTACAAGTTTGATAGGGGAAATGCAACCCAGGTTATCCTAGCAGAAAAAAAAAAAAATCCTGAGATAATTAGGATTGGATTATGGGGGCTTGAGATAATTAGAGTGGAACTGGCAGTGAGGAGACGATGCCTGAAATTCAAGCCTCTTGGCTGCGGAGCACAGACTGGACAGCTGCTGGCCAGAATCCAGAAGGTCAGAATCAGCCAGCTGTATCTCTAACCAGCAGTATTGAATGGTACTCCATTTCCCCAAGCACAAAGGACAAGAAGAGGTTAGGAAGTCTTATCTTTTCAACTGAAATACATGTGGAAATTTCCCCAGTAGACTCTGTCTTCCACTAGATGTTAAACCTTAGGGCAGGCAGATGGCGATTCTGTTAAATAGCTTGCATTTGGGAATCCACTTTTTTGAGAAAAATCACAAACTGAAATCTTAGAGACAGCACAGTCTAGGTTACCACTATTTTAAATGATGCATAACTTAGACATGTTTTATGTCAAAGCATTTTTAAAAGCAAAATCATAAATTATGCAGTCTTGTTGAAAATAATTTGGAGGCACTGTTTCTGAGACATGGTAATTGAACAAAAACAACTAAGTTAACAGATTGCATTGAAATAGATTTTTGATTTTTTTTTTTTCTGGCAGGTATCTTGAGGTCATCAGAGAAAAACCCTAGTCTATTATTTAGTAATTATTAAAATACTTAATACATTGCTAAAATAGTAACAGAAGAGTCTTAACACCTGTGAAATAGTGAAAGAAGTAGGCTTGGTCAGAGGGAGTTGCTGGACTGAAAAGTAGTGATGTATTTGCAGCCAAAGCCACAGTTGATCACAGGGACTCCAGAGTATGAACGGTCCTTCAGAATTATCCCGCCTTGAGGCATATGCTGAGTCTCTATCACTTCTCACCCTTCAGTCTTGATATAGGTAGTTGCCTAGAAATGAGCAAGAAGTTGGACAAGAGAATTTCCTGGAGAGGATTTCATCTGGGAGCTGTCAGTTCCCAGGAGTCCCAACATGCCATTCCAATAATTTACCTTTATACAAACTCAAAATCTACCTTGCCACCTCCAAAATGATTTGGAACGCAAAATGAAGAATGAAGGACTCTTTACTTTCTTAGACATGTGTCATTAAAAGTTTGAGACAATCCTCAGACTCTACAGAGCAGATATTTTACCACTTAAAAAGAATTACTCTTTGATTTACTTTTTAAATTTTTTATGAGAGTTTATTCAATGTAATGGGTAAGAACAAAAGGATTGCTCATTTTCTTCACTACCAACAGTCTACTTTCTATTATATTAGAAGAGTATAATATATTAGGTGTCCATTTCTTTGTAATCTACAGATATAATGACTTTTGGGCTAACATCTCTAGGGTTACTGGAGTATAAAGATAGAGTGTTGTGTAGGAAATTAGATAAGAACATTTTTGAGCAAATTAAGTTATAGGTAATAAATTCATGATGTAATTTTTAATAGTAACAAAAAGACAAATATTCGGCAGAATTTTTTAGTTAGAATTGACAAGAAGGTGAAAGAAAAGGGAAGCAAATGAGTAAGTACATTTGAAATTTCTGGCTTGGGTGCCTAGATACGTTGTGATTTTTCTAACTGAGAGATATTAGGGATAAACTAAATGCATTTGAGGTGAGAGAATTTAGCAAGATCTTTCAAATATAAGTGGAAGACTACATAGTAAGATGGTATCAATATTAGAAATAAATCTTGAGAGGGACACCTGGGTGGCTCAATTCATTAAGTGGCTGCTTCAGTTCAGGTCATGATCCTGGGGTCCTGGAATCAAGTCCCACATCTGACTCCCTGCTCAGTGGGCAGCCTGCTTCTCCCTCTACCTCTCACCCTGTTTGTGCTCTCTTGCTCTCTCTCCCTCATATAAAAAGACATCTTAAAAAAAAAGAAAGAAATCTTGCGGTATGATAATAAAATCCATAAGAATAAATACTCAGCAGGAAGAAAATACACTATAAGAAAAGATTTTATTCCAGAATCTTGGTGGACATTCCATGGCTGGTGAACGAAAGTAAAGCAAACAAAATACAACTTCACATGAAAAACAGCAACAAAGAAAACCAAATAAATATGTGGTCAAATACATATAATTAAATTATAAAAAAAAAGTTTTGCATAAACTAAGATAGTAGGAAGTACATAAGATAGAGTTTATCAATACTGTATCAAATAATACTGTGAAGTCAAATAGAATCCTTAGTGAAAAAGAAAAGCTCTTTAATATTTGATTTACAAAGACGGTCACCCCAGATTGGCAGATTTGTTCTGAGAGTGGAAGTGCTGCCCTGAAGGAAGGCTAAAGTGAATTATATCTAGGACATACCTGAACATACCCTGCGAGGGAGAGAGAACTCAAGAAGTACCCTTGCATACACAACCAACAATGTTCACTACGATCCCCATGAATGTTAATATAATGAAAGTCATGCTCAGGAATATGTCACTTTGCATGACCACAGGGACTTGGCAAATGTAATTAAGTTTATAATCAGTTGACTTTAAGATGGAAGTAATTTATCCTGGCCCGTTGTAATCAAGAGCTTTTTTTTTTTTTTTAAGATTTTATTTATTTATTTATTTGACAGAGATCACAAGTAGGCAGAGAGAGAGGAGGAAGCAGGCTCCCTGCTGAGCAGAGAGTCCAATGCGGGGCTTGATCCCAGGACCCTGGGATCATGACCTGAGCTGAAGGCAGAGGCTTTAACCCACTGAGCCACCCAGGTGCCCCTAATCAAGAGCTTTTTAAAAGCAGAGTATTTTCTCCAGCTGGCAGCAGAAGGAGAATTGCAAGGGATTAAAGTGTGAGAAAGACTAAACACACAGTTGCTGGCTTTGAAGATGGCGTGGGCCGTGTGAGAAGGGATCCAGGAGGCCTCTAGTAGTGGAGAGCAATGTCTGGCCGGCAGCCAGCAGGGAAGATGGAACTGGATTCTGCCATCAGCTTGAACGAGTCTGGAAGCAGGCTCTCGTCCAGAGCTTCCTGATGATTCTTTAGCCTGGTCAAGACCTTAATGTCAGCTTTATGATTCTCTGAACACAGGACCCAGTTGAGAGCATCCCCCAACCTGCTAGATTTAAGACCTACACATCTGTGAGCTAATAAATGAAGGCTGTTTGAAACCATCAAGGTTTTGATATTTTATTTTTGCATCAATATAAAATGAGGACACCCTGCGTACTTGGGGGAAAAACAACCTATGCTACATTTGTGTACCAGCGTCCCATCCAACACAAACATGATTTCTCCAGAAGTGAACATTACGGGTTATTCTCAGCCCTGAATAATGAACTCATTCTGGATGAGACCCAGATCCGTGATCATTAAAGTCAGCACCGGTGGAATTTAGGGATAGGATACATCACATTCAAAACTATTGCATTTGCATTCATAATGTACTTATGCACATCTACATTCAAATTCTAAATTCTCGGTAATTTCTTATATTCTGGATCAGTGTTCTCCCTTGCTTCTGGAACTTAATCTGCATTTACTTACAATTCTCCTTATTTTCTGTCACGCGTTATACCAATTTAAGTAGAGTTCTGAACCTGGATTCAAATTCCAGTTTCAAAACGCCAACTATGTACACTTGAAGTTAGTATTTGGTACCGTTATTGTATGTCAATTTGCTTCTATTTATTGGGGATAGTGGCATGTGATGCAAAGGGTTATAAGACTCAAGTAAATCAGTCAGTGTGTCTGAGATACCTTGGTCTATTATCCAGCGTTGGGGAGCATGCAATAATTAGTAGTGGAATCTGAATCTTGCCAAAGATAAAGGTGTTGATGCAGTCATTTCTGATTCCTCCCCAGCACTCGTCTGACTTTGTTATTCAAATTTAAGTTCAGAGATTTTTTGAAAAGTCTTTTGTTTTCTCAACATGTTTGACAAACATAATTCTCTTATAAAAATTCATATAAGATAAATTACCATAAAATGCAAAAATCTTTAAGCAATATCCACTTGATAATTTCTTACATATTTTAAAATATAATTTATTCCAAATTTATGGAGACTAAAAAGACTTGACAACTAAACATGCTTGGATTTTGGCTGAGGAGAAATAACTGTAAATAACTCTTTTGACAAATTGTTGAACTTTGAATACGGAGTACAGACTAGTTAATTGCATTTCATATTAAATTTCCTCATTTTAATAACTATAACGCAGATGTGTAAGAAAATAACTTTGCTCTTAGGCTGAGCATGCTAAAGTATTTAGGGTAGAGGGACATGATACCTCCAACTTAATCTCAAATGTTTCAAGAAAAAAGGTGGCACACAAACACATACATAAAAGTGGATAAACAGAGAAATGTAAAGAAACAGAAAATAGGAGAAAGAGAGGATGATAAAGCAAGTGGGACAAAATATAAACAGTTGGTGTATTTAGGTAAAAGGTTGCTAGGAGATTCTTGTACTAATTTTGCAACTTTTCTATGAAGTTGGAGTCAAATTAAAATATAAAATAGATATTTTTATGAAAAAATTTAATAGTGTGCATTAGATATATAACTTACTAATCCCTAGTGATGACTGATACAAATTTTTTTTACAGTTTTTATTTATTTGTCAGAGAGAAAGCATAAGCAGGTAGAGCAGTAGGCGGAGGAGAAACAGTTTCGGTGCTGAGCAACGAGCCTGATGTAGGGTTTGATCCCAGGACCCTGGGATCATGACTTGTGCTTAAAGTGGATGCTTAACCCACTGAGCCACCCAAGAGCTGCTGTTCTGAGATTCTTGATAAACTGTTTATAAAACTTCAGTATTTCTTGACAGTATGTGTTCTGTCTTGCAAACATTGACTTGGAGGTGGTTAACTAGAGCTGTTTCAGTTAGTCATAGGATTGAATACTGGCTTCTAGTCTATTTCCTTGAACTCAGTGGGACTTTCCAATTTTGTAAGATATCCAAGTACTTTAATATCATAAGTTAAAATATCTGTATAAAATTATGTCAGTTTGCCTTAAAATTAAGCAATTTTAGTATCCTACCAAGCCATTATTCTCCTTTAATGCATAATTTTAATATCATACAATAATGAAACAAAAATGTGTTCTAAGAGTTTAAAGACCATTAAAATCCTTATTCTTTAGAACAAGATGAATGAATTTAGAAGCACACTTTCTTTCCTCCTGAAAGGAGTGGAGTTTTGTTATTGCTCTTCCTTTTAAATGATAGGCACTTAAGTAGGATATAACACCACTTTGAGAAAGCTGCTGTCCTATTACTCTGCATATTTGGGTTGCATAAATGCTAACTTTAATGATGCAGTATTTCCTTTGTAAATTTATCTTTTATGCTGAATGAACTGGTCATTAATTTCACTGTAAAGACATAATTTGTGCATGTTAATGCATTTTTCAACTAATCTATTTGTGTGAGCATAACAACTGGTAGCTCCTGAAAGAAGACAAGATAGTAAAAATGCTACCTGTGTTCCATAATTTCTTTGCTTTCTCTTTCTTATCACATAAAATCCAGCTTCAAATTTTATTTCTTTGTTATGCCACCATCATAGTTATTTTGTGTACAAATACATCCATGGCATATGAGGGTTACATTGGTGCGGCAATTACAGCAGATTGCACAATAGTTTGTTAATGCTCTATTACTTTTGCATGCAAATAGCTAAAATAAAGAGACTGAAACTCAGTCACTTTAGCCGTACATCTCCAATTTAATTTACTTTTTTTAAAAGTCGGCTCATCTACATTTTTACTACAAATATTTCCCATTTTCTTTTATTTCTCTATCTCAGTCTCAATTGAATATTCTTGAACTCACTGATTCATGAGTATATGAAAAAAAAAATGTTTTTCCAGCAACTCTAAAAGGTTGAAAAGACTCTAGAGTTTTTTGCAAATTTCATGAATATATTTAAATTAACTCTTCAATATATGTTGTAACAAAAATGAAAAAAATAAATGTATGACAAATATATAATAAAAACAAGTTAACTAAATGTACTATATTCCCAAGAAAGTGTATTTTGGATAAAAGACATTGAATTCCAAGATTCAAGAAATTTACTATAAGGATATTACCCATTTTTCTCATATGTACTTCCTTTATTAGCAAAGCAATGCCAAGAGAACATACTTACTTAACACCGTGGGGAGACAATTGCTTCTTTAATTATTTATTTGTTTGTTTGTTTATTTATTTATTTCCTTGACAGACAGAGATCACAAGTAGACAGAGAGGCAGGCAGAGAGAGAGAGGAGGAAGCAGGCCCAATGTGGGGCTTGATCCCAGGACCCTGGGATCATGACCTGACCCGATGGCGGAGGCCTTAACCCACTGAGCCACCTAGGCACCCCCTTAAAAGTTCAATATTTATTTAGATGCCTTTCAACATGTTGAAACACCTATAACCAAAAGTAGTCCACATCAAATTGAAGAAAAATGAGCATATCTATATTGTCAGGGAGATGCTTTCTGATGAATTGAAGGATACACATTTATCAGCAGTTTAATCATGCTGAGTACTTAGGTTCCTTAACTCATTGGATCATATCAAATTGTATTGCCAAAAAGCACTTTGGAGCACAAAGTCGTAATACTAAAGCAACAGTGATTCTTCTTCAAGAATCAAGAAAAAAAAAATCATTTGTTTTAATTGGTAGGAAAGAAATTATTTGTTATTTCTTTTAAGTAAAATACTTGGTAATGTAAAAGTATTTATGAGAAGTAGAAAGAAGGACTATTGAACCTAGAAGTGACATTTAATCATCTTTCCCTTTGTTGCCCTTGGCTTTTGGCCTTTGTGCCCACCTGGTAAAATAATAAGTAGAATACTTATTCTACTTCTTAATTTATTGCAGTTTCCCTGGGCTATGGGTGGCTGGAAGCAGATTGATGTTTCTAAGAAGTATCATGATGTTGTATGAAACAGAATTTTCATTTAAATCGTGGAATCTGAGTAGAAAATACTGCCAAAACAATGGTGTGTTCACACCATTCAACACCACAACAAAGTGTGTATTTTTCCAGAAAAGATTTCAAGCATGATGTATGGTACACAGATACGGAACACTCCGATCGAGAGGGGAAAACATGTTGCCCTTCTCGTAGTACCATGAGAGCACTCAGCAGTGGATATGCAAAAATATAGCAGACAAGAAATGTGGCTTGGACACACATGAAGATTTCTCTCTTTTATTTATGTTGCCTCTAAATTATTGGCAATTTCTTAGTAGCTCCTTTGTAAAATGTAGTTGATTTAAAGGATTCATGAATTATTGACTTTTTTTTTTTTAATGTGTATATCTAAACTGGCTATTTAGCAGAAGAAATTCTTTTTTCCTTTTTTCAGAAATTCCAAAATATGCTCATTAAAGCATCCAGGTAAGATGACAGATTTTGCACACCCCACTCTTCCACACTCTTGACCTCATATCCACAGCAACTACCAGAAAGAAATAATATAAAGATAAAAAGCCAGTAGACAACATGCCTAATGCTGTAGTACAAATCAGGTAGGAGGAGCAAGCTCTCTCTTGCCTCACCAACTGAGTAAAATTAGAACTGCACCAGCAGTATAAGAAAGCCCAGAAACTTCCCCTCCACAAAAGTATACAGCAAGTAGGACACAGGCACTGTAGGAGAAGATGCATTTGGCTTTGGATGCTAACTATACTGGTTGAACAGGTAAGAAAACCAATGATCTCATTCTGGCTTTCTCTTCTATCTGTTCAGATGTCTTGATTTCCAAGAGACATTTCATCTATCGATCTATCAATCTATCTGCTGTCTTAAGCCATTATTTTCCTTAAAAACCATCCTCAAATACCACTATTTTGTTCCAAAGTATTTATTAAAAGCTTCTCAGTTTTCATCAATGCTTGTTCAAAGTTCTTCCAGCTTCCACTCACTCTCTAGTTCCAAAGCCAGCCTTACATATTATAATTTTTGTTACAGTAGCATGGCATTCATAGTTCTAAAATCAGTCGTAATTATTGCTACAAAAAAAAATCATTCCAAAATTTAACAGCTTAGAAAATAAATACTGATGCCTCCCATTTCCGTGGGTCAGAAATTCAGGAGCAGGTTGGCTGGATGGTTCTTTCTTAGGATCTTATGAAGTTGCAGCCAAGAGGTTAAATAGGGCTTCAGATGCTGGAAGTCTTGACTGTATCCAAAGAAGCTGTTTCCAAGATGATTCACACACATCACTACAGGCTGGAGATTACAGTTCTTTGTTGGCTATGTGTAGGAGGCCCCAATTTCTCCCTCATGGGTCTTCACATGGAGCTACTTGAATGTTCTCATTATATGGCAGCTGCCTTTCTGTAGAGAGAGTTTTCTGAGAGATAGAGACTGAGAGAGCAATAATGTCCCATTACCTGGCCTCAGAAGTGACTACTTCACTTCTGTTGTGTTCTGCAGACTGCACATGCTGACCTAGATGTAATATGTGAGGGGATTACACAAGGACATGAATACCTATAGCTGGGAATTATATAGCACCATCTTGGAAATTTGCTACCAAAAGCTCTTTCATGTTTTTGTCCCCTAAGGAAAGTTGTAGACCCTTACAGATTCTTGCTTTTTCTATAATACCATAAGCACAATCAAATGTATGCTATCAGCATACTTTGTATAGTTAGCCAACACGTTATTGCATGTTACTAGAAGGATCATTTTCCCTTCCCTTGTTAAGTGTGTCTAATCCTCCTCTCCCAAATTCTTTCCTGCAGATCAAAGAGTAGACTTGGGGGGTCTTCTTAAGATACACTCATGTAAATACAAGCCAGGACACTTGATGTATTCAAGAACTGGTTGTTTATTCAGCCACTGGCTGGGTACATCTACTTCTTCTTCAGTGCAATGCCGTCCTTAGAAAATATGAAGGTTTTGTCACTGTTTAAAACTTTGATCTATTTTCCTTCAATAACATATCTAGCACTATTTCCTCTTCCTTTGAAATATCTCCAGAATCTATTATTCTTTGCCTCTACCTACTGCCCTAGTCAAAACCAGTGTCATTTTCACTGAACTCTCCCTATAGCCTCATATCTGATTGTCTATACCTACAGTCTATTCTCTTTCTAGCAGTCAGGTGATAATGTTTTTTAATTATTATTTTCGTGGTCTTTTTTACATGTTATATAACATCACTTCTTTGTTCATTATCCCACAGGCCTTCCTTCTGATGTTTTTTGATGGCTTACATGTCTCTATGATTCCCTCAACACACACACGTACACACACACACCTCATTATTGTGCTCTTTTTGTGGAACTTTGTCTACTTCATCATTTTGCTCAAGCCTTTATGTTACTTCTCATTACACTGAAAGGATCCTTGCTTTGAGACATTCTCTTACTGCTACCCCTTCCTGGAATCATGCCTACCAAAATATGTCACTCCATCACTATATTTATGTCTCTTTCCTACATTAACAGAGACGCCTCCTCTAATCATGCTCTCCTGAATAGTATTACGTTTCTTGACCCTTCCTTTCCCCTCACCCTGAATTATTATTTTTCTTCCTAAACCCCTTGGCTACCAGACATTTTATATGTATTCATTCTATTATTTAATTATTTTATCTCCTTAATAAAAGTTATGCCACATGGAAGTAGGGACTCTTGTGGACTTTTCTATCGTCAGCACTAAGCATAGTGCTTATAATGTCCCACTCTCCGCTCAGCCTCAAATGAAGCAGCATAATCATAAACTGCCAACATCAGCAGTGGTTTCCATTCAGAGTGAAAGTAGAGCGGAGGCAGAGTCTAAAGCCATGGTGTACTTTTCTGATCGGTACATGTGTCTCCCCAGTTCTTTAAAAAACAACTGTGGGGTGCCTGGGTGGCTCAGTCAATAGGTGTCTGTCTTTGGCTCAGATCCCAGGTCCTGGGATCAAGCCCCATATCCAGCTTCCTGCTCAGCAGGGAGCCTGCTTCTCCCTCTCCCACTTCCCTTGCTTGTGTTCCCTCTCTCACTGTGTCTCTCTCTGTCAAATAAATAAACATAAATCTTAAAATAAAAACAAACAAACAAATAAAAAAATGGCAACTAAACACAAATGCCAGGAAAGAATGAGAAACAATCTATTAGGCTTATATTTCTACTTAAATATGTATTATACCTCATGTGTGGGATTGATTGCAACTAATCTTATTTCTTATTTCTAAACTCGCCATAAGTAGTTTGATTTTTCGTGGTTATATTTTTGAAGCATAGAAATGAATCAGGTATACTATTAAATTTCACTAAAAAATCTTTCCAAATGTTTTTCTCTCACCAATTCTACTATAACCTCCCTTTTTTAAGTTGGATTTTTTGTGGTCAATTTTTTTAACTTGAATTTGCATCATGTCACTTATCCATGTAATATTTGCTTCCTATAAAGACTAAATCTGGTAACTATGTAACACTGTGCTCCAGGCTGAAACAGATGAGAGTTTTGTGAACTACCATCTATAATTTTACATCTTTCTGGTTTAACTTTTGATTCTAGTTGAACTTTTGATTCATGTTTAATATGCTTGTAAATATTTAAACAGGTTCTTCTCTCTGAATGCTAATTGATCAGCTAAACATTTACATTCAGTTAAATCTTCGTAACAAAGACCTATCTAGGCAGGCATTCCTGTTATCTACAGTTAAACTTGTTTCCACTGAAGTAATCTTAATTTCTTAACATTTATTATTTTTCAGACTTTGTTTTTATGGTTCTTTATTTTGTAGAACATCCTTGCATTGAAGACAAGACTGAGTTGAAGTCATCTCAACCAAAATGTATGTAGCATATGAAAAACTGAGTAAATACTTGATATGAATTTTTTCATCTATTGAATGAGAAATAACTCCTGACTTTAATTGGCTCGCTGTCCATTAGGGGATATAATCATGAGAAATAACTCCTGACTTTAACTGGCTCACTGTCCATTAGGGGATATTTACATTTAAATATTTATAAAACATTTATGGAAAGAATCTAAAAATCTCCTACTACCAATGTCTACCAGATCCACAGCATTCATCATAGATTATGCCTCACTTTCAAGAGCAGGTTGTAGTCAGTAGGAAAAAGTGCATAATATAATATTTTCATGTTAATATGGATATATGATACCCCAAGGGGTGTTTTTACTCAATAAATAATTTATTAAATAAAATTATCCAACACTTAATGAATACTAGCTAATATGGTAGATACATGGAAGAAATGGCGATGCTATATGACCAATTGAATTTCTTTGCTCAAAAAACATTGGAATATATGTTGGGAGAAACTGTCACAGTACATTTAAAATGCCAGATTAATGTAATCATTGTGACAATAATATAGTAATAATAACAACTGTAACATGAGGCTAAGATTTCCAAAGATTTGCAAAGATGATGAATTATTCAGGCTGCAGATCTCTCACAAATAAGATCAACTCTTAGACGTGAAGCATCCAGGATTCTGGGTAAATAACTACAAAAACTGAAAAAACATTACAGCAATTTGTGTGCATTTTTGGCCAAGGAAGGGGTTGATTGAACCTGGAAAGGAAGCCAGCTAGAATAATTCTTGAAGGACAACTTTAGAATAAAAGAAACCATCTCCCTGGGAAAACCAACACCTGCCCCTGGTTGCATAAAGCAACAACATTAGCAAAACGTATAATCTAAATAGGTAATTTGGCAATCTTGGTCTGTTCAAGAGTTGCTGAAAACACTTGGTTGATCGACTTGTCACGGACAATAATCCTGACTCATGTTCCCTTTCCAACAGCGAAGTGTAGTTCAAGTTTTACTGCCCAAATCTGCCTCTCCTGGGGGAAAGGAAAGGGTTGCTTTGACCTCAAGGAATATTTGCTGGAGTTTTAGCAAACAAAAATGAGTAAATGTATGTTTATTCATCATGAAGTCCTGTACAAAAGAGGTGATTAAATTAAAATAAGGCATTTCGGGTGGGCCCTAATTTAATCTGACTGGTGTTCTTATTAGAAGATAGAAATTGGAAACAGAGACACCAGGATTGCACACACAGAGAAAGGGGCATGGAAGGACACTTGGAGAAGGTGGCCATCTAGAAGCCAAGGACAGAGGTCTCTGAAAAAACAAAACTTGGGGACACTTTGATCTGGGACTTCAAACCTCCTGAACTGTAAGAAATTGATTTCTATTGTTTAAGCCACCCAATCTGTGGTGTTTGTTATGGCAGCTCTAGTAAACTGATACAGGTTGGAAAAACAAATTTAAGTACTTAACAGGATATGCACAAAAGGATCAATAAATTGTAAACAGTAAACAAATAAATATTGTTTTAAGTGAATAGAGATAGGAAGACCAATGACTAGGTCTTAAAAAAATTAAAGATGTAAAGAAAATAATAGTGAAAAGCAAATATTTGAAGATAAAATAGAGATAGATTTCCCAGAAATAAACAGAAACCCATAGAATGTCAAACAAGCAAAAAAAGGAAACGTCTTCACCAAGAACTGTTGTAGTTAAATTTAGGACTATCAAAGACATTGAGAAAATTCTAAAAGTTCCCAAGAGAAATTTTGATCACTTGGAAGGAAAAATAGCATCATTATATGTATCAGTAAAAACTAAAACAAAAGACTGAAGGCAGTAGATTATACATATGCACTGAGAAGGAAAATAAGGTTAGAAAATACATCTAGCATATATTTTGACAACTTATGAATTTCAGTAATTAAATATTTTGGGGGTGCCTGGCTGGTTCAGTGTGTGGAACATGCAACCCTTGATCTTGGGGTTGTGAGCTAGAACCCCACACTGGGTGTAGAGATTCCTTAAAAATAAAATAAAATATTTTTTCAGTGGCATAATAGAGACTGCAGATGAAGAAGCTGACATATATCAGATCTTGATTGATATGCGGCAGGTCTGTGGAAAACAGATGGACCCTTCCACTAATGATGCTAGAAAAATTGGTTATCCACTTTCAAAAACCAAAAATGAATTTTTAAAATTCATTCTTCCTCACATATACAAATTAAAGATGAAAATGTCAATGTCAACATTAAAACTTTTAAGTTATAGAAGAATATCTTTATAACCTAGTTTTACATAAATGTTTTGTGAAGGAAACACACCAAAAATGATAAATAATGATACATTTGATCATATTAACATTTTATAAAAGCATTCCTTGAAAAGACAAGCCCCAGAGTCAGTGAAAATAATTGGTGTGTAAATTAGTGTATGCACATTAGAATTGATTTTTACTTGTCTATTCAAGTTGAATATATATATGTATTCATATATTCATATGAATACATGTATATTATATATATGAATACACACATATTCATATATGTATAATTTTGAATCATGTAAAATTTTAAATGTTGGAAGTTAATAAATGGCCAAAATTGTCAGTTCCCCATGTTTTAACATATATGTTTTATATATGAGAATTTTCCTCTTAGGTACTTGCCATATAGGTAGGAATCCTTGTACATGTGAAACCACTGGGACCCATGTACAAAATATTCCTAATAGAACTATTTATAAACAAAAAAATCTGGGAAGAACTCAGTGACATATCAAAATTAAAATGTAAATATGCATTGTGGTGTTTTTATTCAATAAAAGACATCCATCAAAAAAATGAACTATGATTTCATATAACGAACGAATTGCAAAAACCTGAGAGTATATGAAAAAAGTCCACAGGAGAATATATACATATGACTCCACTGGGGAACACAAAATTAGACAAAATAGACAATTCTAAGCAACACATTTTACAGGCTTGTAAGATGTGGTGAGAATATAAAGATATGCAAGACAATTGTTAACATGATAGTTGTTTTCTGCTGGATACAGAGCATATAGCTAGGGAAGGAAAATGGGAAAATTTTTCAAAGGACTTAACTGGTTCTATTTTAAGCTGACTGGTAAAAAATAATGCACTCTCTTTTGTGTATGTGTATGTCATATTTTTTTTTTTTCAAAAAGTAAAAATGGTTAATAAGCATGGTTTGTTTTTTCAAGATGAAATAGTGCTTTTGGAGGCCATGGATTGTATAATGTAATAAAAAAGAGGACCATGTAACAAGTACATCAAGAGGGCATTAAATCACAAAAGACCTCTGGACAACAGTACAAAATTCACAGAAGTTAGATTTTATTCTAATTATAGAGGGGAGCAATCAACCAATTTAATTTTTTTTTAATCACACTGGCTGCTGTAAGATTTTCTTTTTCCAGAGTAAATAGTGGAGAAAGAAAAACCAATTTGGAAACTCTTATAATAATCCATATGACAGATGTTGGCTTAGACTCACGTGGTTGTCACAGAGCTGGAGAGAAATAGACAGCCTTGAGATATACGTGGTAGTTATAATTTACAGGACTTTAATATGAATTGGATCCTACTGGTTTAAGTAGAGTTTAGTGTTAAATGATATTTTTATGTCTTCAGATTGAGTCACCAGAGGACGGATAATTTATTAATGTAGAGAACATTAATAGGAAGAATTGAATTTTGGGTGGGGCTACATCAAGAGTTTCATTTTGGACATGTTCTGTTTGGGCATATTATGCTGTGTTTTGTTACTGGCATGCTATCTGCTATCTAACAAGGAGGGGTGTGTGAAATCCTGAGAACCGATTAGATCACCAGGAGGGATGATATAGAAGGAAGGAGGCAAGTTACTAATATTAGGTAGTGAAGGAATTACAAAGAGAATGAGATGGAATGACTTAGGAAATAAAAGGGGGAAAAAAAAACAAAAAAACCCAGAAGATAATCTCAGGGAAACTGGGAGAAAAGTATTTAAAAGAATAATCTTCTGTGACAAATGTTATAGTAAAATTGAGGAAGGTGATTAATAACTACCTACTGGCAAATTAAGGTCATAGTTGATGGCATAAGGAAAATTTCAGTTGTTGAGGCAGTCTGCATGGAGAGTACTAAAAAATGAATGATGCTTGAGGGACAGATGATGGCATGTGCAGTTAACCCTTAGAAGAAATTTGGGTATTGACCCAGATGGCAAATGATAGCTACTTATCCCCAAAGGCAATGGAAATTGAGGTTTTATTTTTGACTGATGTTTCACATGAATCCTAAATTTGCTGGAAAATATGGAGCCAAGAAAGTCTAAAATTGATGGAAGTTTCCTCTGGTTTAGTCCTATTCCTTAGCCTCTTTTGAATAAATATCCCTCAAAATCCTCTCCCTCTTCTTGTTTCTCTCCAAGATAGCAAGTAAAAATTAGGGCTTATATTGGAGTGTGGGCAGTGGGGATGACTCCATGTCTTTCAGGAAGTGGAAGAAGGAGCCTTGGATACATATGTGAATATCCTTTTTCTATCCACCTTGATGACATCACATGACAACCTACATTTTGGACAGACTGTTGGCATTTCCATCTGAAGTCTACCGTTGTGAACTCACAGCTGCTCTCTGATCAATGAACTATGAGATGGGTGTCAGCTGTGGATGACAGGGCAAAAAAAAAGTGGGTGCTGGAGAATTAATAAAATAATTGTGGAAATCAGAAATTAGAAGTTAATTTCTTGCCTACCCTTGACCCATGCTTTGAAAAGTCAAACAAAACTCAAGGTTTATCCGTACAAGTCCATCCTCTGGTTAGTTCTCTGTCAATAGAGGTAGTGTTAGTACATCTTCTCAAGTGGTAAATCATGTTAACTGAGCCTCATTGCACACAAATGTACTGTATTTACGTTTTATGTATTCATTTATTCATCAGTGCATTTACTAAAATATTTTGGATTACTTAGTTTGCTGCTCTCCATACTAACAACTGATGATTGAGAAATCAATGAGAGTGTATATATGTATGTATGTATGTATGTATGTATGTATGCATATATGTATATATCCCTCTTCTAAAGAATGCAACTAGAGAAAAAACCGGAAAGACATTACATGATTATAAATTGAATGAGGAAGTGGGGATTAAAGAAAAAAAGACTTACTTTTATCTTATACTTTGCTATAAGGAATCAAGCAAATAGATTAAACAAACAAACAAGAAAACAAACTAGAAATAACTAACACTATATATCACGGTGGTTACTCCACTACCTGATAATTCAATAGCAAGGAATGTGGAACATTTTGTATTGTTGTGTATGTAACTTGTATCTTCATTTATTCTCCATCTGGGAGACTAAGTAGTATCTAGTCAATAACAGAAGGGTCACTGGTAATCTCACTAATAGACAAAGATCCATATATACACTCATATACATTGCTTCTCAAATCTTATCACCTGTTAAAAACTCACTTGGAAGAAAGGATTCCATAGTCCCAATTCTAAGAAGCTTCTGCTTCTTTAGCTAAATAAACGATGGGAGAAAAGCACTTGAAGAGGATGAAGAACCACCTCTGATATTTTAGGATATTTAATCCCATCCTATTAGACAAAATTCATCAATGCTTTATTAGTTTCCTAGAGCAGCCATAACCCAGGACTACAAACTGGATGGCTTAAAACAACAAGGAGCTATTATTTTATGGTTTTGGAGGCAAGAAGAATAATATTAAACTATCAGCAGGACCACAATTCTGAAATCTCTAGGGGTGGATTCGTTCTTGCCACTTTCTAGCTGATGATAGTTCTCAATCTTTGGTATTCATAGCTTGTAGCTGCACATACTTCTATCTAGGTCCCTGTCGGCACATGACGTTTTACGTATGTGTCTCTATCTCCACATGGAGTTTTCCTCCTCCTTTAAGGACACCAGCCATATTGCTTTAGGGCCCATCTTAACTTGATTACATCTGCAAAAACCCTGTTTCCAAATAAAGTAACATTCTGAGGTACGGAAGTTTACACACACACACACACACAAGTGTGTGTGTGTGTGTGTGTGTAAATATATATACATGTAACAGGCATATATGTATAAAAGGTATATGATATAGATATAATCTATAATGAATAATATATGTTCAATACATTAGTATATAAAATATATGTAATAGGTATATATGGAGATATAAATTATGTTATAAATATAATTTATTATTTATAATATATAATACATGCTGTGCAAAATGCATACAATGTATATAATCAGTATATTTAAAAGGTTCATATTATATATGTATATTTTTAGATGTATCTCATATATACTATATGAGAAGCACGTTAGAGTTTGATTCAAATGACATTTCTAGATCTGAATGACTTTTCATATCCAGTCACCTTCCTATTTTTCTACTTGGAAATTAGTTAGATCTTACCACATCATTAACCATGGAACGAACACTCCAATTCAAAGAGAATTGTTTTTAAAATAAAATACATGATTTTTTTACTTCCCTCAGCCTGGGAAAAATGGCCATGGTCAGTGCCTTGGGGATTTAGCTACAACATCTTATTACTTTTTCTCTTTGATCAAAGAATGGAGCCATCAATTCTCTTAAAATTGTTTCTGTCAGTAGCTGGCTTTAAGGATATTTGTTTCTTAAATCCAGAGGTTCTGGACAATCAAATATGAATTATTTGCAGAGAATACAGAAGGTAGAAGAGCATGAGAATGTGCAAATAAGTCTCCTGGACTTATAAATTGCTTTTCTAAGTACTGAATTTTTTTAATTTAAAGAAAAATAAAGTAATTGAAGTGAGGTTATAATGTCTTGAGATAAAGGTTTATGCAAGTCATGTAAAGTGTTTAATTTATTATAACAAAATGAGAACTATATTTCAGAGACAGTAACATTTAAAATTATTATTTTTGTATTTATCTATGAATGCAATGCATATCAGAGAAGATAGTTTCTTTTTTTTAAGTTAAAATATATATTTAAAATGTCCAAAATTCCTTACTTAATTTTCTTAGACCAGAGAGGTTCCTTATCCTCTGAAAAAGGAAGGACACAGGAAAAGATCTTTTTCCTGAAGATTTTTTATATATAAGACTATTCTTTCTATAGGTGTGATACAAATTTGCTGGCTTCTGAAAAAAAGGGAAAATATGAAACAGCTTGAATGATATTATTCGATATCTTATTCCTTAATCGCGGGAGACGTTATAGTATTTACAGCCAGAAATTCATCTTGTGCTGATCAACCCAACCCTCTTATTTTTACAGATTAATCAATTGAAATAGACATTTTACTTTCTCCTCTGTAAGTGGATTGTAAAATACATTAAGTCACAGAATTCATTTTAGATGTTTGATAGAAAGATAGCTAAAATAGAAAAGTAAAATAAAAACGTATTATGCAGTAAAATATACGCTTTATTTTTTCATTATGCTGTGAGATCTCCAGAAGACAGTTCTTATTCACCTCTAATTCACTACAGTATTTTTTCTGAAATTTCCTCAATACTTGTTATGAAATGAGTGATTGATCAGAACAGCTTTCAGACCTCTTATATGCACACATTTATACATATATTAAATAAAACATTTCTACTTATTTTCCAAATAAAATTGTATTTTAGAATGACTTTAGATTTTTTTTTTTTTAAGATTTTATTTATTTATTTGACAGAGAGAGACACAGTGAGAGAGGGAACACAAGCAGGGGGAGTGAGAGAAGGATGTGGGGCTGGATCCCAGGATGCTGGGATCATGACCTGAGCCAAAGGCAGAGGCTTAATGACTGAGCCACCCAGATGCTCCATAACTTTAAAGAAAGGTTGACAAGAGTGAGAGAATCCCCACGTATCCTATATCAGATTTCCCTTGCTGTTACTATCTCACATTTGCATGGAATACTTATCACTGCTAACAAACAACTGTGGATATCTTATTATTAATGGAAACCCACACTTAATTCAGATTTTATTTCTAATGTTCCTTTCCTTTCCAGGGAACTCTCCAGGAAAGGATATCACATTATATATTGTCTTCAAATCTCTCTAAGTTCCTTTTAGCTGTGAGTTTCTCAGAGTTTCCTTCTTTTTTATAACCTTGACACTTTTGAGGAGTACTGTATTAGTCTGTTAGGACTGCCCTAAAAATTTCATATACTGGATAGCTTAAATAACAAAAAGATGTTGTTTTTCCCCCCACAGTTCTGAAGGCTGGAGGGCTAAAATCCGGGTGCCAGCATGCTTAGATCACGATGAGAAATATTTTCCTGAATTGCAGACAGCTGCCTCGTCATCGTGCCCTCAACTACTGGAGACAGAGAGTTTGTTCCTCTTATGTGATCAAAGCCCTCCCTATTGCATCAGGACTGTACCACTATGATCTCATTTAACCTTAATTACTTCTCAAAGATCCTGTGTCCAATTATAGTCATATTGGGGGCTCGAGCTTCAAAATATGAATTTGGGGGGACACAATTCAATCTATAGAAAGTACTGGTTATTTTACCTAATGTCTCTCCAGTGGGATTAATTGATATTTGCCACATTATTAGATTGGGCTGATGTGTTTTGGGAAGGAAGAACGCAAAGGTAAAGGGTCAATCTCATTACAATAGATCAATGGAATGAACCTAATTTACCAATGTTAATATT
The DNA here is from genome assembly GCF_002288905.1 of Enhydra lutris kenyoni. Taxonomy (NCBI): domain Eukaryota; kingdom Metazoa; phylum Chordata; class Mammalia; order Carnivora; family Mustelidae; genus Enhydra; species Enhydra lutris. The sequence goes on along the minus strand of NW_019154116.1, from coordinate 19,083,179 downwards.
AATCTCACTTACCTTGGTGAGATAGTGTTTTTAAGTTCCTTCATGGTCAATTTACTCATTTTTCTCATTTCCACATTACTCTCCTTGAAAGGATACCAGTATGAGTAGCCCTTACGGAGAGAGGAGTTACGTTCTGTCTGCTTGAGGGTACAAGAACTATTTGGAATTCTTCTGTATGGAAACCTAGTCTCTCCTCTTGTATTTATATATTTATTTATTCAATCATTTGTTTATATCAGTATGGATTCATGGCTACTTATTTTACAGGTTGGATTATACTTTAGTACTACTTTATTATATATTCTTGCCCAGATTACTCCAGTTTCTGGCTCCTTTATCTCTTGACATATCCCCATCATTGTGTATGTGTACATGGGAAGGGGGGGAGGCTTGAGCAGTATTATTTTGGGTATTATAAGATACCCTATGCTTATTTAGTATATATTTTTTTGCCCTAGGGCTAGTACCCACTATTTTCCCAAGGAGATATGATTTCCTTACATTGGATAATAGCAATTACTAGATATCACTGTTATTTACTTTCAAATGAGTTTAATGTTTACTGTTACTTCAAATTAGCTTAAGGTTTCAATTCATTGCTGTCATTTTTTTCCACACTATCTAAGAAACACTTAGCAATGCTGAATGCACTATTCATTCTATAATACTTTTATAATTCTCTAATTATATAACAAGATATTCAATAATAATGATCTAGGCACTAAAAGTTTTTAAATCTCAAGGATAGATATACATATGCATCAATACAGAAGTAGTATTATCATCTATCTACTTTAATAGACAATACAGTAATGTGAACATTCTGAAGTTATAGATATTATTTGGAACCACTTTTTATATAATTTGAAATCTCAAATATTTGCTGAGTACCTATTCAAGAGACAATATTAGACATATCAAGTTTATGGAGAACCAAAAATAATGCAAATTGCTAATGAAACTGAGTTACTTACTCCTTCCCATTCTGAAGCCCTTAAACATACAGACTTAGCCATCCTGTTAAGGTGGCTTTAGAAATCCATATGTCCTCCACCTCCACCAAGGGCCCACCCAGATAAAACTTATAATGCAGAGGAGCAAACCCAAATACATATTATCTATAGGGAGATGGCTCCTAAGCAATGGGAGGAAGAAAAATGCTAAGCCATCCCAGCTAAAACTCACCAGTCAAGAATTCAGTCCTCTTCCTTTGGGAAGGAATGAGAGATAGAAAACAAGCCAGAGACTTTTAAGGAGAGTGCCTCTTCATTGAAATCAAAAGAGTGCATTTTTTTTTTTAAAAATTTCCTTCTCTCATCCCCAAAGCAATTTCTTGCTTTAATCTTTGAAGTGTTGGGTAATTTATGCTCTCTTTGTTTCATATACTATGTAATAGAAAATTAGAAAGGTGACACAATGTGCTTCAAGTCTTAAAACTAAGAGAGAATGAAGGCACAAATAATATAAGTAGGAAAATATTCAACTCAAGGGTGAGATTCGTATGTACACACATAGCAAGTATACAAGAGTATCCCGGTAACAGAACACAGATACTGAAACTTTTCTCTACTTTAAGAAAGACCCAATGGATACAATCTCTAAGAAAGTATCAATGAATAGTGCCATCAGAGAGCCCACCATAAACTTTTGCTTTTCAAAATTGCCATTATAACATAATCATGTGATTGTATATAACATGGCTAGTCTATTGTGTATGTATGTGTGTTTGTTTGTGTGTTTGTGTGTGTGTGTTTGTGCGTGTCCAATTTACCAGATTAGGAATACATGACTAAATAAATGTATAAATTTATATTTGGCTTGAACTTTACATGAAACTCATATGTAGCTTGTCCCTTTATATTTCAGTTATAGTAATTCTACATCTTCCACTTTATAACTACACAGTGATATGCTAAATGAGGTTTGCTCTATTAGTAAGACGTTGAAACTTACCAAATAGGCTTCCTTGGGATTTCACAAATGTACAGCTTGTTAAATTAGTGAAATTAAATCAGTGAGAAAACAGAGATTGCTGCAGAGAGTCTACTACCTTGGGAAAAGAGAACATGCCAGTTGTTACAAATTGGAATCTGATTAAAAAAACTATATATATACATATATCCTCCAAGGGAGCTTATCTTGACTTATTCATTAAACATTGTTGGAAAATAGATCCAAATATTCTTATAATTTTCAGATTTTGTCAGTCAACAAATATACATAATACCTTCCCGTCCTTACTATCATTGGCAAGCAGACATGGCCCAAGAGGTCCCACACAGTCTTGGGAGTCATAATTTTGATTTTTATTAAAGCCGTGCTTTCCCAGAGGATATCTTTTTGCTAAGCCTTATTTGCATGGTCTTATAAATAAAAACTCTTATTTTATAAAAACATGGTTTTATTAAAGAGGGATGAAATGCATTTCCATATATAAAACTGAGCCAGAAGCATTTTGCACTGAAAGAAATTCACCTCATATTTGATTTTCAACTATTTTGCTAATAGATTTTGAATGAAATGATTCTTTAAGGAACCAATTGTTTCACACCTTGTGCAAATTACCTCTTTTTTGTTTTCTATTATTTTTAATATTTATGAGCAAACTAGTCTCCATATTTAAAGGATTTATAGAGGAATACATTGTCCTCAATTATTCAGATTTATCTCCATTCTTCAACCTCACAATAACACACATGATTGTGCCTTGTGGAATAATTTTGAAATTTTATTCAGAGCTTTTACTTATTTTTGCAGAATGAGTTCATTTTAACATTGTAAATTTTAATTTTTACATGTTCATAGTTTAGACTTTTCTTTGGTCCAAAATATGAATGTTACTATTTTCAGAAAAAAAATCTAATGTTTGGAAAACACAATTCTATCCTTCTGTGTAATGTGAGATGAGTCAGTCTGAAACATTAAAAATGTAAAAAGACCCACACGTATGATATGAATGGTTAATATAATCATAATCAAAGAGGCATACCTAGAATATATTAACCAAAGCTTTTTATGTTTTTTTTTAATTTTTATTTGAATTCCAGTTAACATACAGTGTAATATTAGTTTCAGGTATACAGTTCAGTAATTCAACACCCATACAACAGTCGGTGCTCGTCACAAGTGCACTCCTTAATCTCACATCACCTATTTTGCCCTTCCCTCCCACCCACCTCCCCTCTGGTGAATCAATTTGATCTCTATAGTTAAGAATTTTTTTTTATTGGTTTGCTTCTCTCTCTCTCTTCTTTTCTTTCCATTTGCTCATTTGTTTTGTTTCTTAAATTCCACGTATGAGTGAAATTATACGGTATTTGTCTTTCTCTGACTGACTTATTTGCTTAGTATGATACTCTCTAGTTCATCCATGTTGCTGTAAATGGCAAGATTTCATTCTTTTGATGACTCAGTAATATTCCATCACACGCACACACATACACACACCCACCCACTCCACATCTTCTTTATCCATCCTTCAGTTGATGGACATCTGGGCTCTTTTCATAATTTGGCTATTGTAGATAATTCTACTATAAACATTGACATGCATATACGTCTTCCAATTAGTATCTTTGTATTCTTTGGATAAATACCTAGTAGTGCCCATTGCTGGATCATAGGCTAGTTCTATTTTTACCTTTTTGAGGAAACTCCACACTGTTTTCCAGAGTGGCTGAACCAGTTTACATCTCCACCAAAGTGAAAAAGGGTTCCCTTTCTCCACATCCTCACCAACACCTGTTGTTTTGTGTGTTGTTGATTTTAACCATTTTTATAGATGTGAGGTGATGTGTTATTTCAGTTTTGATTTGCATTTCCCTGGTGATGAGTTATGTTGAACATCTTTTCGTGTGGGTATTAAGTTTTTTGGTATTAGGTTTTATAAGTTCTTCATGGATTTTGGGTACTAACCCTATATTAGATGTGTCAGTTGCAAATATCGTCTCCCATTCTGTAGGTTGCCTTTTGGTTTTGTTGATTGTTTCCTTTGCTGTGCAGAAGATTTTTACTTTGATGAAGTCCCATTCATTTATTTTTCTTTTGTTTTGTTTTTTTCCCTTGCCTCAGAAGACATATCTAGTAAGAAGTTGTTATAAGTGATGTCAAGAAGGTTACTGCCTGTGTCCTCCTCTTGGATTTAAACTTTTCCTTTATCACATTTAAGCCTTTAATCCATTTTGAATTTATGTTTATGTATTGTGCAAGAAAATGGTTGGTTTCACTCCTTTGCATGCTGCAGTATAGTTTTCCCAACACCATTTGTTGAAGAAACTTTTTCCCATTGGATATTCTTTCTTGCTTTGTTGAAGATTAATTGACCATATATTTGTGAGTTCATTTCTGGATATTCCAATGCATTCTATTTATCTATGTGTCTATTTTTGTGTCAGTACCATACTGTTTTGATGACTACAGCTTTGTAATGTAACTCAAAATCCAGAATTGTGACGCCTCCAGCTTTGCTTTTCTTTTGCAGAATTGCTTTGGCTATCTGGGGTCTTTTGTGGTTCCATACACATTTTAGGATTACTTGTTCTAGCTGTGTGAAAAATGCTGGTGGTATTTTGATAGGGCTAGCATTAAATGTGTAGATTGCTTTGAGCAATCTAGACATTTTAACAGTGTTTGTTCTTCCAATACATGAGCATGGAAAGTTTTTCCTTTTTTTTGGTGTCTTCAGTTTCCTTCATCAGTGTTTTATAGTTTTCAGAGTATAGATTTTTTACCTCTTTGTTAACAAGAGCATTTTATTTATTTATTTTTTAAGATTTTATTTATTTATTTGACAGCAAGAGAGACCACAAGAGCAGAAATACAAGCAGGGGGAGTGGGAGAGGGAAAGCAGACTTCACGCTGGGCAGGCAGCCCACTGTGGGGCTCAATCCCAGGACCCTGGGATCATGACCTGAGCTGAAGGCAGATGCTTAACCATCTGATCCACCCAAGCACCCCAACAGGAGCATTTTAAAAAGAACTTGAACATTTTGGTAAAATTTGAACAAAAATGAAAATAAGACCCTTATGTCAGTCATAAATAAAATTAAAATATGTAATTTTTAATGTGAATAATATTTATACCTTCTGATAGTAGGTTAAAGTATTTGGGATACAATTTAATATTTAAGGAAGTAGAAATAAAAGATACAAATTTTAACTCAATAGAAACTTTTTTTCATAAGTTGAAGTGTCAATGTTAAAACAGTGAGTAATTCAAAGCCCTTGGAGGTATCTGTTTGCCCTTAATACATATTGTCTTATGATGGGGGGGCTATTAAGTAAGATCCATGTGAGGGTATCAGGAACACTGGTAAGAGAGGGGGAAGAAAGAGCACCAGAAAGAAAAACGATCATCAAAATTACCCAAATGTTTTCAATGTAAGCAAAATATATTATTTTTGATGATTCCTAAGAATGAATATCCTAGTAAATTTTGGTTTGTTTTTACAATATTGTTTCTGGTCATGGTTTTGAGTCAGAAACAATATCATGGGACATTTATAATACAAATATCATAAATATTTCGGTTAATAACAAGTGTCTACCACTGCTACTCTGGTGCTCAATGTATAATCCACATAAGATTGATTGGAATTTTTTTCACAGTTATGTCCAGTCAGATAAAATGAATTCAATTCAGATTTCTGGAGATATTTTTAGTTTTCTACTACTTAGATTGAAAGATACAAAGTATCAACTTTGATGCTTATTTACCCATATTTTTTCTTTTTAATTATAGATAGGGTCCATTACATACTTATGAAAAATAATACTGCTTGCTCAAAAGTAATCAATATCAAATGAAATAGATAGACTATTAAAATTGCAATTAAAATAAGTGTTCAGCTGCAGACAACAGAAAACCTGGAGAACAGATGTTGCAGACAGTCTGAGGACCTTAGTGTTCTGTACTTTATATAATTACACGTTTCAAATCAGGCCTTAGAAATTTCATAATGAAATTAAAAAAAATAATGTCCTATTCTTATCTCAGTAATCTCAAAAAGAGGACCGGATATCCTGTTGTACTTTGTTTTGCCTATGCTCTGAAATGCTTGTCTTTTGTTACTTTATTAATATGTACTTTGCACTAAATAATATTTAAATAATATTTGTTTTTATAAATTTAATGTAGTGAATCAATGGTACTAAAGATCTTTTAAGGATTTAAACATTTTTAAAATATTATTTTGACTTTAAAACCAATTGATTTCACATGATCTCTTTAAAAAAACTTAAAATTTTAGGGGCTCCTGGGGATCAAGCCCTACCTTGGACTCTCTGCTAAGCAGGGAGCCTGCTTCCCCCACTCTCTCTGCCTGCCTCTGCCTACTTGTGCTTTCTCTCTGTCAAATAAATAAAATTAAAAGAAAAATAAATAAATAAATAATTTAAAAACCTAAAAATTTAAAGAATAGCGTGTTCTTTGATGATTCATTTTTAAAAACCCAGGTGTTACTGATTTTAGTGTAATTTAAATAACATTAATTTTTCTCTTTCTATTAAGAATGATTTTGAATTAATATTATTTGTCAATTTCTCTACATATTTTACATAAATCTCATAACACATGTGCACACACGACACACACGCACTCACACACACGCACACTCATAGAAAAGCTCATGAGCATCCGACTGAAAACATGCATACAGTTTCCACCCTAACCTAAGAATTCTACTTTTCATTTTAGGAAGAAAGCAAAGTGAATGGTCCCTAAGTTTTTTATCTGCAAACTGTACAATTGGAATGCTTGAATTTTTTATTATTTTATTTATTTTTAATTTCAGAGCTTTTGAGCTAACATTTGAGCTCTGATATATATTTTGGTTCCAAGCCTTCGGCTTCCAGCTAAGCCAAATCTATTTATGCTAACGATCTCCAACAGCTGCACTCTGCATTATCTGGGGCTTCTGGGAGGTCTTCCAAGGGAACTCCAAATAGAGTGTATTGCAGCGATCTAGTCTGGAGTGCTGCAAGTCATGTCCCACCTGCAGTGAATGCTGCGCCACAGAAAAAGTGGTAGCTACCCAGTAGTCTAAATTGAGAGAGAGAGAGAGAGGAGAGAGGGAGAGAGGGAGAGAGGGAAGGAGAGAGGGAGGGACAGAGGGACAGAGGGAGGGAGAGAGACTTAGTCTATTGTTTCATCTTATCCATCCGTCATCTTCCTTCTGTGTATTTGTTGGCTTATTAACGATAATGCAGAGTGGTTGGCTGTCTCCTCAACCACCCCAACCCACCAGGGGTCCCATCCTTTTCCATATTCTACCTCCTGCCTTTTATCGCTTCCTATGATGTGAGCAGCCGCCCATGGAAAGAATTGGAGTCAACCATACAACATCAGTGCTATTTAATGAGCTTAAAAAGCACAGTCCATGAAAATACACAGAACTAGTAGGAGGAAAGAGAGTGGAGATTTTACCACCCATCATTCAAATGATGAATGAACAGACCGAGCTATTTCTGCGAGGCACATGAACAGTTAGAGCCAAAGAGGGCTGTTCAGAGAGACTGCATCAATGAAACCACCACTCATGAAAAATGACTGCCGGGCTGTCCTTTATCGGCATTAATGGTGCTTAAAATGCACTCGTGAGCATACACATATGCTTACACTTGTACAGAGATAGGAAGGCATTCACTCTCCCTCGGTATTTTTTAACCACCAGATAGTTCAAGTGACTTCTGTAGTTCAGCTCCATAACTTTCCTAATAAAAATTGAAAAAGTTTTGTTACAGTTTGACAAATGATTCTATCTGCAGAAAAACTTTGGAACCATAACCATTTTTTACATAGAGATGTGCCAAAAAGCTTGAAAATAATTTAGGTAGCTGACAGACTTTTATTTGCTAGTCTAAGACCTGGCCTTTAGCCATTTGCCTGACCTTCCTCCATTTGAATACCTGAACCATAAGATGACTATTACAATGATACAGAATTCCACCTGAAAGGTTATTTAAATAAACAAAACAACAAGACAGAGAAGAGTCAGTCATTGGGACTTAATTATTATATAACCCAAGAGGTAGCTAGAAATATTTTCTAGACAATGTAATTCCAAAAGTCCATGTCTTTAATGAGAGTTTTTAAGATCTGAATTGATTTTTCTGTATGTTTTTGATCAGTTTTAGAGACCTGAGTGTTTTACAGGCTGAAAGTCAACAGAGCAAAATCTACGTGATTTCTATGACTAAATGACAGTTTATGAAGGAAATAAAGTGGACAAAATATTAATACATGTAACTTGGCTTACCAGCATTTAACAAAATCAAAGGATCTTCTTTAAGTCACATGGAGACACTTTTCAAACCAGTTTGACAATTCCCAGTATCCATTTCTGCTTATTCTATACATTGCATTTTGAAGGAAATAATCTTTTTTTTTTTAAAAAATACCATTCTTTCCCACTGCTCTTTAAGGCAGCTCTGTCATAAATCAGTTATGTCTGGGTGCATGGTTTATTTCTGAAGTCTCTATTATGTTCTGCTGGTCACAGTTTTCATATTTGTACCAAAGTCTCATTGTCTCAATTTGTGTAGCATCCAGTAATACGCTCTCATTTTGTTTTTCAGAAGGATGGAGATAAGCCATGGCCTTTTGTATAAATTAAAAGCATTTCAATTAAGAAAAAAATGGTGCTGGGATTACATTGGTCTTATGGATCAATTTGGAGTGTTGACATCTTTAAATAGAGAGAAACACAATTGAATTTTTATATTTTGAGTTCTGCGAATCAGACTTTGATTGCATTAATTTTCTCCTTGTTTTCCTGTTTTTAATTTTATAGATTTCTGTTTTAGCTTTTTTTTTTTTTTTTTTTTTTTTTGTTTTTGTTTTTTCTTCTTGCTTGAGGATTAAATTCTGTTTTCTTCTCTAGTTACTGAACGTGGAAGTTTAGTTTATTGGTTATAGGCCTTTTTTTTTTCTTTTCTAATATATGCATTTAATTACATAAATTTTCTGCTAAGCCCTGTATTTGCTACATCCACTTACATTTTTAAAAAGCTGTATTTTCAATATATTTTTGTAAGTTCTAAAAATTTTCAAACTTTCTAGCTATCTTTCTGTTACTACATTCTGGTTTGAGTCCATATGGTCTGAGTGTTATGGGTTAACTTGGGAATCACCTAAAAATATATGTTAAATATCTCCTCCCCATTATCTGAAAAAATAAATTGCATGGAATGTTTTTGTAGTTAAAGCTACCAGAATCTTCAAATTTCTGTAGCATCTTTGTTTTTGGTCTTCTCTCTTGATTTTGGTATTTCCTTAAGTATTCCTCCTCAGTGAGGTTGGTTTAGATGGTGAAATAGAGATCTAATCACATGATTCTGAAACCTGTGTGAAAAATATTAAAGGCAAAGGGAAGCAAAGATTCATGTGATCAGGTTTACATTTCTAAAAGTGTACTGCTTAAATTCCTCCAGGGTAGATTAACCCTATACAGGGTTCGCAAATGGGCAGGATTTGCTAGAACAATATACTGTTTGTTTGTTTGTTTTAAAGATTTTATTCATTTATTTGAGAGAGAGAGAAAGTGTGAGAGAGAGCACCAGTGGGGGAGGGGAGGGGTAAAGAGAGAGAGAGAAACAGAACTCCCACTGCACAGGCAACCTGACACTGGGCTCAATTCCAAGACTCCTGGATCATGACCTGAGCTGAAGGCAAGTGCTTAACCAACTGAGCCACCAGGTGCCCCAGAACAATGTATTTTTTTTTAAACCAAACGTAATTGACTTCCTGTATCTAAAATATAAACATACAAGGCAAATTGGGGTGGGGGGAGAAATGTACAAGAAAAATACATGCTGGAGAATAAAAGAAAATGAAAAAAAAGAAAGAGAGAGAGAGAAAGAGAAAGAGAGAGAGAGGAAACCACAACACAAAAATCAAAGACCTGTGTGTATATAAGGTGGAGAAGGAGCAATAGAAACATTTATGACATTTAACAATTCCCACAGACCCACAATAAGTAGGCAAATATATGACAGAAATTCAAAATACAAACCTAGTCTTGAATTCAATGCAGTAGAAAACATTATTTCTGAAGTCATCAGAAGACAAAATTGCTGAAGGACCAAGAGATTCAAAGCTCCTGGAGCTTTTGAATTTGGAAGCAACACTCAGGGTTGTTTGAACTCAGAAGTTAAGAGATTCTCCCACTGGAAAGAATTGTTCACAAATAGTCACAATAATGAAGTCCAAAGGGGGCCTTGTAATCCTGCAAAGGATGTAGAAAATTATGATGAATAGGTGAAAGAATGGTATTGTGGGTGATGCATACCATGAGCTTGGCTTGGAGAGTGTATCATTACAAATACAGAGCATGTAGTTTGCAAAGGTGAGATAACAGGTTCCTAAGGCAGCCCAGTCTTAATTCAACCTTTAGGCATCTAGAAAGGCAATGGTATAAATAGACACCAAGTTTTACTTACATGTAATCAAGAGAGTGTTGTTGTTGGTGGTGGTGTTTTTGGTGGTGGTGGTGGTGTTATAACTAAGCTGCAGGATTTTGACTTCCAGCTCTTTCATCTTTAGAAGGGTGCCTTGGGAAAGTTAATGTCTTAATGTCTCAGTGCATTCATACATATAATATGGGGTAAAATAGTATTGAACTCATAAGGTTATCTGGAAGATTAATTTAGTTAATATCTATAATATAATTAGAACAATGTTAAGTGTTCAGCAAATGCCACCACTACTATAACACAAGAAACATAAGGAGGCCAAAATGGGTGAATACTTGCTAGCCTGAGGGTTTCCACAATTAGGCACTATCATTGAGAAAAATTTCCCCAGCTAGGGAGGAGAGGATATTTTCCCCAGTCTTTCATAGCATCTAGAAGGGGTCGTGTGAGTACAAATGAAGTATATCTCTTGATACCAAGACAGGTAAAAAATGAGTTCTCCCTCTACATCATTGTATTTCCTTTTTGCTTATGACCCTGAGGTCTCAAGCTACAAGAAATAAGGAAGGAATTTTGATCCCCAATCACTTGTGCAGAAAAGTCATCTGTGAATTAGAAGACATCATGTTGGACTATCACCTAATGAGAAATAACCCCTATGACATTAAGTCACTAAAATTTTAGGTTGGTTACAACTAGAGTCATCCTAATTAATTGAGGAAAAGCTTTCTTATTTATTTTATAAAGGAATCTTGCCTAAGGAATTTTAAAAACATCAAGGCGGTGGTGGGGGGAGAAAAACAGATTGATCTTCCTCTTCACAAAGTTGGAACAAGTGCCTTACTCTTGCTCCTTTTGTTATAGTTATTTTGTTTCTATTAGTCCATTTCCTTTCTTTGAATAATATTGTTTATAAGCTCTAGCAAAAGTCAAACAAAAGCAATGTGGGTCTGGGTTATAACATGTGTAACATTTCAGGGGTACAACTTTTATCTTGAGATATGATATTGATTAAGGGCATTTTTGCCTTGGTTTTAAGACATTATGGTGGTTCTGGAGTTTGTTTGTTCTTGCTAAATGTTATGACTGTAAGGCTTGTCTGTGGAATTTTTTTATCCTACCAACAGTCCAATAATTTGGGGAGAAAATATGACACATGAGAGATTCGAGTTGGATTATGTGAGACTTCAAAGGAATGAATGAAATTCATCAGGTCCAGGGCAGAATTAGAAATGGAAGAATAGATGTTTTTGTTTGTCTTACTCTTTTCTTTTTGTAACTGTAATATATCTGAAACCAAGGGGAGTTTTCATTCTTTTGTTTTGTTTTGTTTAGGGAAAAAATATTTTCATTATAGAAATTTTTAATTTCCTCCTGAGACGATATTTTCCCTCAAGGAATGAAATCTTGAAGAAAAGCGGGGTCCCATATTGCTGATACTTCACAGTTTGGAGGATTTTCTATATCTAGAATTGCATTGTTCTCACTAAACTCTTCTCTATTTCTGACTACAGATACAGCTGGGCATCAGAGGTAAGCCAAACTTTTGGATGCCATCCATTGGATGGCAGAATGGAATTGGGAAGGGGAGTTGTTTCATTGTCTATTGTTTTTAATAAATTACTCTGAAACATAGCAGCTTAAAAAACAAACATTTATTATGTCACGTAATCATTAAGGGTCAAGAATTCTGGAGTGACTCATTTGGAAGTTGTGGTTTTGGACTCTCCTCAGACCTGTCTCCAAAGTGACACAGAGCATCAGGCAAGGGTGTGAATCCCAGAAGCTGGGATGATTGGAGGCCCTCGAGAAGGCTGGCTGCTGTTATCCTTCACCTGACCCCAAATGCTTTATTTTCTTCCCATACACAAAGCACTCACCCATTTGTAAAATGCTCAGAAGTTTCATGTCTCATGACCACAGGAGCTCAAAATCTAGAATCTCAGCGTCTAAATAAAATCTGAGTGTGAGGCAAATTTCCTTTATAATCCTACCTGAAGTGTAACTTCTCAAATATAGCTTCTGTTGATCTGTGGGTAAATATAGAGCAAAGAAGGTAAATGTGTAGAAAATAAAGTAAATAGAGGGATACATGGGTGTGTCGCAGTCGGTTAAATGTCTGCTTCGGCTGAGGTCATGATCTACTTAGGCTCAGACCATGATCCGAGGGTCCTGGGATCGAGCCCCGTATCTGGCTCCCTGCTTAGCGGGGAGTTTTCTTCTCCCTCTCTGTCCCTCAACCCCTCGCTCCTGTTCTCTCACACTATCGCAAATAAATAAATAAATAAAATCTTTTAAAAAGAAAAAGAAAGAAAAGAAAAGAAACAGAAAATAAAGTAATAAAGAGAAAAATGAGCTCAGCTCCTGTGCCCTCAACCAATATATAATGCTGAGAAGGCAAAAGATAACTGCTATAAACACTCTTATACAAAAAGGAAGAAAACAGGAGGCACACAGGGACCACTACTTATCTTAGAGAAATGATCTTCATTCTCCTAATGCATTTATTTCATCACTATTTACCAAACACACTTTCTGGCTCTAAAACAATAAACACATTAGAGGGGATTTTTGTAAAGTAGTTAATGTTCTTTATGTGAAAAAGTCTTAAACTCCAGGAACAATGTCTTCTTTATTTAATTGCTAATCATTTAACTAGATATTTCTTCTAAAAGTTAGATAAGGAGAGTGGTCACCAGAAAAATAAAACAGTATTCTTCTGTTGATTCTCTCTTTTTAAGCTTATGTGCAGGTAAACAATTTTAACTGTAGTTTTATATTAATATTAGATTGGTGCAAATTTTTATATGAAAAATAATAGTCAAAGAGACTTATTGCCTCTATCAAAACTGAGTTAACCTCTAAAAGAGTCTAAATTTGCCTAAAATTTAGATTGATTTTACTGTTTCTGGTTGATGGAGACTTGTTTAACAATGGCATTGAATGATTAATTACAGATACTGCATATATTTTTTTTAAAAACCTGCATTGAGTACAACCTTGAGTATTTTTCTGATGACTTCTTCTTTGAATCTCATACCTCTGAAAAGTTTGAAAAGATAAAGTCTTCCCCTCTTTCTTTTTTGTAATTTCCAAGAAATTTACTTTATATGAAACTTGCCCTTTAAAAATTAATTATATTAACATACATTTTTTCATGTTATGTTCTTGTTCGACGTGTAATTTTTTTGAAAAGTTATCCATACCCAACATTGTCAAATCACATTATTTTATCCCTTTGAATGTGCACAATGAATTATGAACACAAGAGTATTTGTGCTGGTGAAGGGGAATAAATTAAGTACTCAATTGCATACCAGAGAGGTGCATATTTCCTTTGAATTTAGCTAGACTTGGGCAGGTGGGTAAAGAGACTAATGTTTTTCTCTTAGTGTGCCATTTATCAACCACCACAGTGGCTCAAAGCAATTTTGTTCTCTCTTCATGTCCCGGGGGCCCCAATATAGATTTTCATTTTGCCAGCTGGAATGAGTCTGAAAACTCTCCCTGACGCCTGGTCTTGATCAGCTGCTGTTCTTCATTGACTGAGCAAGTAATCATTTTACTGCCACCAAGACGGAGGGGTGACCTATCCTAAGAGTGACCCTGTAATTCATTTGCTCTTTGTGTTTCACTCTGCCGTCTTGTTGAAGGAGAACAGAAGCTGCCTGGGTTAAATAATGAGACATCAAGGTCACTGGCCACAATTTCCAATAAAATCCACAGTTTGTGGGTGAGGATAAAATATATATGGGGCTTTTCTTAAGTAGAATTCTGCGGAAAACCACACACATATACACACACACACACACACACACACACACACACCCCTTCATCTCAGACTTCTTCTTAGAAGTCTTATGTATACTTATCTTCACCCCCAGACCGTGGATTTCATTTGAATGTATGGCCAGTGATCCCACATCTAATTACTTAACCCAGGTCATTTCTGATTTCCTTCAACAGGACAGTTTGATGTAAAGCAAGGAGCAAATTATGACGGTATCATTCTTGGGCTAGGTTGCTTCTGCACTTTAGTGGAGAGAGAGAGAGAGAGAGAGAGAGAGAGAGAGTGTGTGTGTGTGTGTGTGTGTGTGTGTGTCTGGTCTTCAGATCCCTGCTTAGAAGTCTCATATATATTTAGTTGTTAGCATTAGGGTATAAATATTGTGTGTATGTTTATTATTTTCTTGCTTGTTTCCTTTTTATGCTATTTATTACAGTTTCTTAAAAGTAAGGATGCATCCATGTAGTTATTGATTGGCCTAAGTCCCTACTGGCACACTATTACCACTACTTCACGTGCTCATACCTTCTACCAGAATTACCAAACACATCTTTAGGACCTGTTTTGTGTACGTTAACATGCTAGATAATGGGAATGCAGAGATGAATAAAACCCGTGTTTATTTGGGAAAAAATCTGAATTACCCTATAAACAACATCGAAAGCACAGATGTGCTGAGCAATAGGAAGAAATCAAGGCAATTATATGTTTCGGTAATCACACTACATTTTTAAACTAAAATAATTTATTTCAGAATTTAAAAGGCCAGTATTTAAAACTTCAGTCCTCTAAAGACATCTCTACATCTCTATTTAATATTTTCCCTGTCTCTCTGTGTGTGCTCTCTCTCTCTCTCTATATATATATATATACATATATAATATGTTTTAGTTATATATCACTACATAGCAAACCAACATACAACTTGATGGCATACAACAGGAACCATTTTAACATACTCACACATTCTGAGAGGATTTCGAAAAGGAAGTAACAGGGATGGTTTGTCTGGATTCCACGATGTCTGGGACTTCCAACTAGGAAAATACGAACATGTAGTGCAGGAAAAGTTGAGGCTGGTGAATCCATTTCAGTCTTGGCTTCTCGCATTCATGTGTCAGGCTCCTGGGTTCAGCTCATCTGTGTCTGTATGACACGGGGACACGAAAACGTAGCCTGGCTGGGGGCTTTGGGCTGTTATAACAGGACAACTGTATTCTGTGAAGGAGCCAATTGAGAATAACAGTCGTAAAGGGGAGCATTTCATGAGACTGAGTCAGCAGTCTGCACGGGCTTTCATGACTTAGCTTCAGAAGACACACAGCATCCCCTACCCAGATATTTCATTAATGGAGCACTCAGAAGCCTTTCACTCTTAGTGTGATGAATATTGAAGTATTCGGTATTGGGTTTAACACCACACAATGCCTAAAATTATCAATCTCTTTGCACATAAAAGTCTGTCTTTCTTTCTTTCTTTCTTTCTTTTTCTTTCTTTCTTTCTTTCTCTCCTCTCTTCCGTTCTTTCTTTTTCTCTTTCTTTATGTGTGTTTCTAATTTAAAAGATATCTACTCATAACAGACTCCAAGTTAGGTAATACATTGTCAGTGAATGAAGCAAAGGAGAAGAATATATTAGCCAAACCAACAAAACATTTTTAAAAGTGTGTTGAAAAATTGTAATCATTTAAAACATATTTAACTTTGAGTGACATCGATGAGTTCTAGACAATTCTGTGGTGATATTTTAGCCCATTGAATTTTTCACTTACAATTTAGAAAAATGAAGGCTACATTTTTAAATATGTCATAAATGGTATAATGAGATAAATTCTCAGTCTCCTTGTCTGATTCTGATAAGGCATTTCCCAACATGTGTCTCTTTTCTGTGGGACTAAGTCACAATAGATTTATTCCATTATTGACTGCATTTGGAATCAAATATTCTTACCTTCCTAGACTGCTGTCCCTTTTCATTGTGAAAAATCACTGTGCATATTAGAACAGTAAAAATTGATTTGGAGAACACTGAGGCTGAAAATGATAGAAGAAACAGACCACACTGGAGACAAAAATCAGTTTTTGTCTGTCTACAATAACAGCAGGGCAGACATATGTGGTTGCCAGCATCAATTCGGACTCAAGATCAGGGCATTGTCGGTCTCTGGGTTTCTTAATTTTCTCTGAATTCAAAATATGCTTACGACCTTGCAAGTGTCCAGCCCTCATGGGAAAGTCAAGGGCAGGATGCAGGAGCCAACGCAGGGTGGATCCTGGCTTTATATTCCTTTCTTATTAGAAGAATCTAATCTTTCTTAAATCCAGTTCCTGTGTGTTTTTATTGACTAGATGTGGGTCACACTATCACTTTAGGGGACAAAGTTCAGGCAAGGCGGTATTTGGCTCTTCTGGCTTCCATATTGGGAGATATGTAAGGGAGAACAGGTTTGGGGTAGAGGAAATTTAACAGTCTGTATCATACTATGGTAGGGTAATGCCTTTCCCCACAATCTGTCCACATCCTGGTACCAAAGTTATTTTATATGACAAACAACAACAACACACTTTGCAAGTGTGATTAAAGATTTTCAAACAGAGGATTGCCTGGAGTATCTGAATAAACCCAGTGTAATCATACGGCTCCTTGTAAGGGGAAAACTCAGGCAAAAAAAGTGATGTCAGGGGGATGTGATGTGAAACAAACCAGCCTTGGTTGGTTTTAAAGGTTGAGGAAGGGGCCAGGCACCAAAGAATGCAGATGGCCTAGGGCAAATGGAAAAGACAATAGAACGGATGTTTTTTTAGAGGCTCCAGAAGGAATGCAGACCACCTACACCTTGACTTTAGCCCAGCAAAACCCTTTTTGGACTTCTGACATTTAGCACTGTGAAATAATCAGTTTGTGTTGTTTTAAACCACTATATTTGTTATTTATTATTTGTTGTAGCAGCAATGGGAAACTAATGCAATAATCCTATAGTAAAAAGAATAGATTGATCTGCTTCACCAACTTCTTTTACTCTATAACACATTTTCTGCCTTAATTTATTAAAATCTCCTTTTGAAGACCTTTTTTTGTAGAATATATATTTTCATAAAGTTGGTCTTGATAAATAGTTAGATTTGGAAATAAAGTACCATCAATGCATAAAATATCACTTTGGTTCAAGCTTCAAATTTCTCACAAAAGAATAATTTACCAAAACAGTAGTTCAACCTTTTCTAGAATAAGATAAATCATGAGTAAATGTATATTTAGGATATATAAATACATATAATTAACCTTAAAATTTTCTAGTATAATCAGTGCAACAATGTGCTATCCTTTTGATGTGATGTAATAACATCACATCAACACCACTTATTACATATATTAAATTACTCTTAATGATGACATGTAGTGGGGGATGCTATATAGTGAACTAGCTCAGAAATAGGCAAAGAAGTCAGTTCAAAATATTAGTTTTATTATGGCAAAACTGGATTGCAGGGAATGACCTACATATGAAACCAGGATGCTCTTCTTGGTCCTACCTCAATATTAATATGGAGGCCAAGAAAAACAAGGCTGTACCCACCTCGAGTCTAGCCCTGACATAAGTATAGCCATCTTGACAAAGCAAAAGCTGGTACCTTGCACCCCCTCTCCACCTGCTCCCCTCCCCTTGTTAGTATGTGTGAACAAATTGTTAACTTGCAGAAATCACAATCCTGCAAGACAGGAGTCTCCCTCGGTTTACAAATGTCCCAGTGCTAAATCTCACTAACAAGGACACTTGATAGGAGGAATATGACATTCCATCAGGAAACTCCCAACTGTCTTCATGTTAGTGCCTCACTAGAGGGGAAAACGGCCTTGGCTTGATAATAACCAGGCCTCCAATATTCTGAAAGTCTTCTTTACCCTGATAGCCCTTCTGAACACCCCCTTTGTCCTCACCCACCACTGAGTCCACCCCTACTCTGCCCTTAAAAATTCTGACTGTAATCTGGTTCGGGGTAAGTCCCTACTCTGCTGTGTAGGGTATACTTGGGCCCAAGCTTAACCTTGTCAGATAAACCCTCATGCGATTGCATCGGTGTTGGCTCCTTTGTGGTCTCTCAGATGTGAAAACTCGGGCACAACAATTAAATCTGTTTACTTAGTCAGAGACAGAAAGGTAGGAATCATAGACTTTTCCTAAGTCCAATAGTTACCAAATGGTGGTGAGCAAACCTTAAGCCTCCTCCTTGTGAACAGTCAAATCCCAGAGATGGAACAAGAAAATCTCAGTCAAAGATGCTTGGTTCCTTCTTCCCAATGCAGAAATAATTAATGCTTATGAAGAAGTTGGAATCTCAAAACTTTCCTCATAAAAACAAGGAACAAGAGAAATGAAGCATACTTTATCAGCGTGCAATATACTGATCAGTGCATGTACAACAAACATTTGTAGGGGTACCTGTCAGTTAAGCATCTGCCTTTGGCTCAGGTCATGATGGCAGGGTCCAGAGATCAAGTACTGAGTCCCCAACCCCAAGCCCCGAACCCTGCGTCTAGTTCCCCACTTCTCCCTCTGCCCCCCCATTCATGTTTGCTCTCTCTCTCATGCTCCCTCTCTCAAATAAATATATAAAATCTTTTTAAAAATCTGCAAAACCAAATGAGGGTATTAATTTACAACACATTATCTCTAGAAATTGTGGATTTTCTTCTTTTGGTGGCTAATAAAAATAGAAATAATTATTATATCCTGGGATTGGTAGAATGATTCGAGTGCAGTATCAACCTAAAGTTTGGAAATACCATAATTTCTATAGTTGACTTGGAGTAAAAATGACTGTACATTGAAAGGTTAGCACTTAGTATCAAATCATATTGTAAAAGCTGTACTAGATGAAGGCAGTTACAGAAAAAAAAGGAAGGAAAAAATACATTAGGGACTAAGAAAGATCTTTACTGGAATAAAAGCCAAAAACAAATCTAAGAACAAATCACCACTTATTATGGCATCGAATGTGGGTGCTTACCCTGGTTAACCAATAGAGGAACAGTATTTAAAGAAACATATAAGTAGACTCTATCTCTCACTACTTGACATTTCAAAAGTTTTATTTTTTTGTTCTGTTTATTAGAAACTGCCAGTTCTTCATCTACATGTTTGACTATGTCACAAATATCTGAGGGAAGAAGAGCCCCAGTGAGCCTGAATTTCATCTTCTAAAGACCCCTTTGGGATATAATTTCGAGGAATGCATTGGATGTCTTTGTCATTGCCAAAATCTGTCAGCCTGTGAACTGGGCTATTACCCTTTTTATATATTGCTCCTATGTATTGTGGTTAAGTTGCCATGATTTTTTTTAAAAGCATGCAAAAATCAATATGAAGAAACAATCATGCTCCAGGAGGTAATGCTTACTACGGTTTTTCTTTGTTGGTTGGTTTACAATGTTCTCTACTCTGTTTTTCTTGCCTAGTAATGGTTAATGAGACAAAACAAACCAAAACAAAAAACAAAAAAAAAAAACTTAGCACATAACAGATATCACTGTAGTTCATTAAGACTTAATAAAACTATTGACAGACCCCAGGCTGCAATACATTTAAAGAAATACATTCAAAACTATAGTATGTAAGAAAAACAAAATTAAAATCCTTCAAGATATTTTACCAAATTTAACTCCAAATCAGCCTGCACTAAGGGTCTGCATAGGCATTCAGGATCATTCTTGACTTTTTTCACATGGATCTAAAATTTTATGGTAACTTCCAACTATCATATTTCATTTCATTGTTCTATTTAAAATTCTAAAATTAATAAAATAATGAGCAAAACATAATTATGCAGTGTTAAATCCAAAGTTTAATTAGACTATCTAGGATAATTAAACTGTTCTTGTAAACATGAATTACAAATCATCCATTAATTTGAACCTGTTTAAGCACCTCAGATATGAAAATATATATCTCAACTATTATAGGGGTATAGGTGAAGTGATAAAAGAAGAAAAATGGGTAAGTGTGTTTTCTCTCTTTACTGCCTCCAAATACAATATGGGAAATTTCAAATAAGGTAGATAAGCCACTTGTTTCTATACTGACATTGTATTTTATTTTTATAGAAAGTGGTATTATTCATTTTACTTGAAAAAACTACAAAGGCACACACACGTCCACACACACACATTCACACACATATATTTATATAATGTGAACAATTAGAGAATATTATGGTATGGTGACATCTGGTTTCATCAGTCATTTTGTAAACATGATGCAAAATACGGCAAGATAAAATGAAGCTGTATTATTTATCTGTGTTTTTCCTTGCAGTTAAAAATACACAATAAAAACAGTGCTGCTTGATTGCTGATGTCTCTTCTCAATTAGCATAGAGGCAAATTGATTTTTTTTTTGCTTGAGGGAGCAAAACAACAGAGTTGTTTTCTTCTTCCTGCTGTATTTCTATCAAACACATTTTTGCTGCGAACTATGTTTGAATCCTAGGCAAGTTGTTTTCATTCTTGTAAGTCAGAAATAATTTTCAATTGCAGCTCTCTGTGCTCCCTTAAGGAAATATATTAGCCACCACATGGTGGTTGAAGTGCACAATTAGCCTTTTTCTCACTCTTTACATGGTGTACAACCAGGTAGGTGGTCCTTAAACACTCAAATAGTCATTTCAAGGGCACTAAACATACACAAGTTTGGCTCTTTTACTGAGGCTGAAGATGTATTATTTTCAGGCATGTTTGGCTTTAGATGAAATGGTTTGAAAACAGTTTAAAAGTTTTAGCTCTTCAAAGAGTCACTCTCCACCGAACGGCAAAGTCTAATAAATGATAACCCACTTGGAAGAAAGTACGCTGCTAAATAAACATTCCCACCACCCAGGAGGAGCAGCAGGACAATAATGAAGATTTTCTTTTTCGTAATTCTGTTGGAAACTGAATAATGGAAAAGGATAAAAAGACATCAATTTACTTGGATATAAAAATAAAGCCTGGTTACCTTGTTAATAGCAAGTGGTGCATTTTAATCTAATTAATTCTTATAATAGAACAAAGTAACTGGGGATATTATTGCATTTTTGTAATATGCCACATTACTGATTAATGATAGTGTAAAAGAGAAGAAGGGTTGCATCTATTATGTCCAGAGATTATATTAATGCTTAAATAACTTGTCCACAATTATATGGACAGTAACACTGTGTGAAAACCTTTCTTTCCATTTTTAGGTTACTCTGTCCTCAGTCCCTGGTGTCCTTGAACCTATGCAGCCCAGAGAAGTGCTGGTTCTGCTATTAAGAAAAACAGAAATAGGCCCGTGTGTTCATGTGCCCAATTCTTCTCAAAGGTGATTTGCTCCTCTTTTATAATAGCATTTAGTATTTATGCTGCATATGAACAAGATATAATAGCAGTGAGTCCAATCTCATTTGCCAGTCTCACAAAATTATTTAAGTAGTATCCAATCCAAAAATAAACTGATTCATTTAGGTTAAGGATGTGCAACAGAATTAATTACAAGAACAATATTAGCACAAGAGAAAGAACGAAGCAACCCATCTCTTCAAAAGTAACTATGGCTATTACAAAATCATTCAGAAAATAAAAAGGAAAAAAGTATTAGCCTTTTTTTTTTTTTTTTTTTTTTTTTTGCTAAGTTTATATCTGTAGACTATAATGGTGGCATTACTTTTGCTTCCAGGAATGTTCCAGTAATTACTTATTTTTTACATATTTACAAGTAGTCTTCGATATTATGTGATTATCAATTTAACAGAGTTTGCATCTCTATGTTATTTAATATTGATTAAATATTGGTATTGATATATCGCAAAACAAATTGAGAATATTATAATTTTAATTTTCAACCAGAATCATATAAATTTAAAACTAAAAACTAAGTAATCAAAAGTTTGCCTTTTGATGAAATAAATTAGATAATTTTCTGTCATTTGGTATATTGGGTTATACTGAGCCATAATACAACACAATTTTTAGAAATATTTAAGTATTGCCAAAACTTCATGACATAATTAATATACCTTCTGTCTCTCTTTCCCATTATTATTACCCAGTAATGTGTTTTTGACTGTCATTGTGCCTTAATTTATCTACAAAATGAGAATATTAAATATAACTGCTTCGTAAGATTGCCAATCATATTGAGTTTATAATTTATTCCCTATTAGTATGTTTTTCACGTAACAAAGACTTAATATTAGTGTTAGTATCAAAATAAATCTGGTATGCTTATTCAGCGCTTGACAAATACGTCAAGTTTCACATAGCCACGGAAGAAGGTTCCGGAGCTCAGCAGAGTCTTCGCATTTCTAACTGGTCATGCAGGATTTTATCTATTTCATGATCTTCCTTGTGATCCTTCTGAGACATCAACCCAAGAGCATTCCATATGCATCCACACGGCAGCACAATTTTTCATACACTTTAATGAGATCTTCCATGTTATTCTTTTTTTTTTTAAAGATTTTATTTATTTATTTGACAGACAGAGATCACAAGTAGGCAGAGAAGCTGGCAGAGCGAGAGAGGAGGAGGCAGGTTCCCTGCTGAGCAGAGAGCCCGATGTGGGGCTCCATCCCAGGACACTGGGACCATGACCTGAGCCGAAGGCAGAGGCTTTAACCCACTGAGCCACGCAGGCGCCCCATCTTCCATGTTATTCTTAAAGTGTGTTTTCTGTGAGAGCTCAAATCTGAGAATGTCCATTAAGATTTCTGTTGTGAGCCTTACGCAGAATTCAAGGCTTAGCTACTTTCTGAAATTTCTGACAGTTTTTGCATCTAATATTCATTATTTAATTCCTGGATAACTTACAAGGAGTAAACGTAGAAACGTGAATGACAGCTCAAAAATCACAGAAAAAACACCCCTTGTAACTACTGCCCACATCAAAACAGACTGTTATCGGGATCTCAGAAATCAATCTTTATTTTCCTTCCAAACCTCGGCTTATCTTTCCATCCCAAAGACAATGGGACACCTGGGTGGCTCAGTCAGTTAAACATCTGCCTTCAGCTCATGTCATGATCTAGGGTCCCGAAACCGAGACCGGCCGCTTCCTTGCTGGGTGGAAGGAAGCCTGCTGCCCTCTGCCTGCCCCTGCCCCTGCATGTGTTTGTTCTCTCTCCCTCTTTCTCTCTTGTTGGGAGCCCTGAGACCTGGTGGAGGGCATTGCCCCACTAAGTTAAGGTTGGAACTAATGCAGGCCTAACCCTGCGGAGGGTGGGATCACTCCACAGGTGACTGCCAAAGGAGGGGATAGCTCCACAGATAAATATGGTCTATTAGTCTCTTGCCTTTTCTTCTGATCCCCTTACCTCTCTCAAATAAAGAGCCCCTTGCTAATCGGCCACAAACATCTCTCAGGCTTATGGGCCGGAGCAGCTTCAAGGAGGTAAATTATTCTGTGCCTAGGACAATGGAGGACTTTAAATGTGTACCACAATAGAAGGTTTCCTACTTAAGTTGATGTTTGTCCAAAGCTTTCACAAACAGAGCATTAAAATACACCCTGCCTCCTGCAAAAGTCACACCTTCTTGTTCCTACTTCTCTCCTATATACATAGTTTCTTCAGATATATTCTTGTTATCCATTAACCTATCTCTTGTTTTCCTACAGTTCTTTATTATCTAGTTTATCCCTAAATCTTCTCATTTCCCATTAACCTATGTCTTGTTTTCCTGAAGACCCCAGAATAAGTTACCAAAAAGCACATATTTGTGCTACCTCCCATGGTTTTCTGAGGGACAGGATGACTCAAGAAGCAAGACCCTGTCCCCCATCCCTGGTGCCAGTCTGTACCATTATGGCTTAACTAAAATAACATGTGGTGAACAAAAAGAAATTATCTGATGAGTGCTTGTAACCCCCCACCCCAATCAAACTGCCTATATAAGCTCGATAATTAGAATAAAATGGAGATGTCTGACTACCTGACTACTGACCAGAACTCGCTGTGTGGCTCTCCCATTCATCTCGCTGACACCACCCCTCCTTTGGGGACACCTGGACCTGCCGAGGCCGGACTCTGGCACTGTCTTTCCCTGGGAAATAAATAAATAAAATCTAAAAATTAAAAAAAAAAAAGGCAAAAAGAAAAGAAAATATCTGTGGTGACCTTCAAAAATCCTACATTAGTTCTTTCATTTTTTGAAGCTACAGAAATGAACTCACACAGCAAGCATTGCTCAGTGTCTGCTTTCTTTCACTTCCTCTTATGTGTGTGAAAGTGATTCAAGCTGTGGTGAGTAGCAATAGTGAGTCCATTTTTACTGCTGCATGTAATTTTACTTTATATATATATCATATTCATTTCATTTGATGGAAATATAGTTGTTTCAGTTTTGACCATTGTGAATAATTATGGTATGGACATTATCATGTATATCCATTGTGAAATACATATATACACACACACTTAAACACATATACATATACACACATACATATATATTGTGAAATACACACACACATATAGGTTGCATATCTTTAGGGAATATATCTAAGATGAAATTATTTTATCACTGGATATGCATATGTTGAACTTAGTAGGCAATCTCAAATATTTTTCTAAAGCAGTTTTGAATTTGCACTTCTCACAACAGTTCATCCTTTTCAAACTGATATGGTCTTTCTCCCCCTCCCCACTCCTTCTTTTCCTCCTCCTCCTCCTCCTCCTCCTTCTTCTTCTCCTTCTCCTTCTCTTTCTCCTTCTTCTTCATCTTCATCTTCGTCTACTTCCTCTTCCCCACCTTCTCCTTCTCCTTCTTCTAGTTCTACTTTGTGGTAGTATTTAGATATTTTGTATTTAATTTGCTTTCCTCTTATCTGTTGATTAAGTACCTTTTCACAAATTCATTGGTTGTGTGGACATCTTTTGAGAAATACTTACAAAAATATCTTGCTATTTCTTCTATTATTTGTCCAGATTTTTCTTATTGATATGCAGGAGGTCTTTATATAGTCCAGGTAAGAGCTCTTCATCTATTTTGTCTATTTAAAGTACATTCTCCTCTGACAGCAGAAGTTGGTTTTATTGGTTAATATTTTGCTGAAGCTATGACTTTATATTCAAAGCTACTTTAATACAAAGTACAAATATGGAAATGATGTGAACTTGAAATTTGGAGCCAGTAAGGTTCATCTAGTTCTACTGTATTCCTTCCCAAATGTGTAATCTTTTTGGATGCCCTACAGAACAGTACAGTATAGTACAGTACAGGGGTACTTACCAAAGTCCCTCCTGCCTGACAGATCCAGGAGTACAAACATTGGAGGAGAGTTAAGATAGGAGAATGAGGAGAAGCTGGTAACACATTTATTATTAACTAAGAGTAGCTATCCTTATCAGGGGGATAGTGCATCCACTGACAAAAGAGCCTTCTTGAGATGTGGGGGAAAGGAGGATATGAGGGTGATAGAGTCAGAATTCAAGTCAAATGTTGAGATCTTTCCAACCCTCAACAGTATCAGAAGTTTGTATTTCTTTACTACCCTCCATGATCAACCTGTTCTTCGGGGGCATTTACAATAAAAGACACACCCTAGGAAGGCTGAAGGGGATCCAGAGGGCCACACTCATAAGACAGATAACAAGATAACCAGAGGATTGGCTGGAATCAACTGGTTGAATGAGGGAAAAAAATAGCACTGCAACCTGGAACAGTATTCATATTGGAAAGTTACCACTGAGAGTCCCAAGAGAAGGTCAAAGACAGTCAAAGTAGGAGAGCATAATTCCTCATGTAATGTGTCATCTTTCCCTGCAAGACAGCTGGTTAGCTTCTAGCAGGAGTCACAAGACTGGCATGCAGTCATGGCCTCTGCCTCAGAGTCCTAGAGCCTTTGCTATGATTGATGTGTTGCCATGTCCTTTATGATGATGGATCTAGTCAGCAACAATAACAATCTGAGTGGTGCAGACTCCAAGAGCAACTTGATTCTCATCAGTTTCACTGGGAAATGACCCTTTTGTGGTCATCTACATAAGTGACATGGACAGTCCAATCAGTAGCAATGATCAGTTTCCAGTTTGCACCTCCAAAGAGGGGAAGGTTTAATTGGCCAGTCCATAGTTTTTCAAACTGCAGAGTAGCAGGTAGCCATGGTGATACACAAAAATGAGTCCAACCATAACAAGGTTTGCCAAATGGAGGGCTGACCTGGGCTAGGAGAACAACTTAAGTTCTGCTAACTGGGCGGCATACCCAAATCAATTTTTGGGTCTGTATAGTTGGGGTTGAGGTTAAATTGCTGTAACAGTCTAATAGATAAACTAGGGTCTCAGCTAAGCTAAACCATCAGTGAATCAAGGGCTCTATTGAGCGGGTGGTTTTGATCCAGGTAGTGAAGTGGAGGTAAACATTTCTCCCAAGGGGATAGCTGTTTCTTTTTCATGTAAATTAAACAGCCTCTAAAGCCAGATCTAACTTTTTTTTTCCCCCCTCAGTGGGCAGTGGAGTAAACGCTGGATGTGTCCAATAGGTGGCAATGTTGCATTGGGAAATGGCTCTCCGTTTGCCAACAGCCATTAAGAATTTGAATAAACCTAATTCCTACCTGTTTCTTGGGTAAGACAAGTTCCTCTCTGATCACTGGAGAGGGAACAGGTAGAAGGTGGTGGTGAGGGGCAAGGGTGATATTGCGCTATGACATCTCATAAGTGGTGGTCCCTGAATGGGAGAATCTTCTCTAATACTCATGTCATGGGAGGTCCAAACACCTATCACAATTATCAGATTATATTCACAATTATCACAATATATTCAGCAGTGCACATTAATACAGCAATAGATAATTTGCTCTATGTTTCCACCCACAAAGTCACTTTAGTTTTCCTCACTACTGTGCTCTTCAACTAATTCCTCTTAGTTCAATTCAAGTGTCCCCTGCCCTCATGCAAACTGCTTGGGTGCTGACTTTTTGTACCTGCACCCTACGGAGCTCTATCAATATCCATCCCATCTCCTCAAGTCTGCTAGCATTCTTGGACGGGTGTGCATGGCCTTCTCTCTCTGAGGAACGAGGAGAACTTGTCCACTCTCCAGTCGGCTTTCTCCATTAAGCAACTGGGATTGAGTTAGGGAGTCCAGTGGAGGGATTAGAGGATATAAAAATAGATTGGGGCTTTGTGCAAATAGGCATGGCACATTTTTCCTGGTTTTTATTTGCCACTACACTGCGTACATCTTAACCAAATAAACTTCTGAAGTTTTTGTTCTACTCCAAGCTCTGTACTGAATAACAGCTTTCCATATTTATTCCCGTTTGGAGACTCCTTGGGTCAGAAGCCACGGTCATATTGCCTTTGGTTTGGGCCCTTGAACTGGCTAACCTAGTTTGGTGATAATGTGCTCTTTTTCTGTCTACTCAGAGAAGAGTAAACAAAACCAAAGACACCATCTGGGCAGCACATTTCAACCACACTTCTCACTGCTCAGCCTCCCTACACGAATTTAGTGATTCTTCATCAAGAGATATGGCAATGGAGCTCCCATCCCCTGCATACAGCTTTCATTTAGGTGAACATATTCATTAGAGGGTCCCAGGAGGTTGTTTTCTTCCTGAAACTCATCCTTCTACCAGCATCTCATCCTCATTGACAAAGTCAATCCTGTGAAGGATCTGAGATCTTACCTATTTTCAAGCTAACAATTTAGCCTAAAAGAGCTTCATGGATGCTGTCATGAGAGGCAAAATTTTTAGGTCAGAGGCAAAGGCGTTTATTACTCATGGCACAGCAAGCATCACGAACATTGATATATTTGCATCCATTTCCCTTCCCCCCAGAGTCCCATGGTAGAGATGCAGATGGACCCATATAAATGCCTGCATATGCACTGGGTTGCATTAAATGAGAGAAAGCCAGAGTTTAGACCATCTGAATACTTTCTAATGGGTAGTCAGCATGCCTGAGCTTTGCTGTGGGGACACTTGTAAAGTCTATGATACTGGACAGTAAGCACACCTGCCCTTGTTCTGAAGGGAGATGGTATCTGTCTGCCAAAGCTGACTGCTCTATGAACGTTCTTGAAAAGGCAGCTTAGAACAAAGTTCAGACAGGGCCTAGACTCATAAAACATGTGGAAATATAAGACATTAATAGAGAATTCTCTCCCAAGACAGGTACATAGAAGTATAGAATAAAGGGGGAAAATACTTTTGTCCAATGTACTCTTTCTGTTATTAAAAAGTGTTAGTTAAGAGGAGTACTACATATCTTAAAATACTATGTCATTTTTTTTTACCTTTAAAAATTCCTGTATTGGTATTTCAATGTTATGGGGATTTGATCCATATTTTTATAAATGCAAGAATTTGTTAATTCTAGGCATTCTCATCTACTTTTACTTGTGTCAAAATATATATATGTGTGGGGTATATATATATTTTTTCTGAAGTATTGTATTTTAAATGTGAGTATATACATATGCAGACAAAAATATAAATACTTGTAGAAACATAAAATTCAGAATGTTTGAATCACATGCTCATTTTCCTATAGACTTGCATGAAATTTCATTTTATAAAATACAGAGTTACTGATGACATAAAGAAATACAATTTATTTAAATTATAAAAACAATAAATATAGACTTAAAAATACATTGTATAACTATGTGCTTTCCCTATGAGAAATTCAACATACACGAACTTTAAAAGTGTTATGCCAGGTACGTGACAAAAACAGCAGTTTTAAGTGTGTGTTGACATCTCAGTTTGGAAAATTATGTCCTGAAACACATAAAAAAAGGCTCCATAAGTGACTCTTAATCTCACAAAACAAACTGAGGGTTGTTGGGTGGAGGGATTTGGGAGAGGGGGGTGGGGTTATGGACATTGGGGAAGGTATGTGCTATGGTGAGTGCTATGAAGTGCGTAAACCTGGCGATTCACAGACCTGTACCCCTGGGGATAAAAATATATTGTATGTTTATAAAAAATAAAAAATTTAAAAAAATAGGCTCCATATTAAGGAAAACAATTTGCAGATCACGCAGTTTTTATGTATTGAAACACGATATGGGGCTACTAGATTGTACTTTTCCCCTTTGGAAGTTGCATCCTGAGTGCTGCTCAGAGAAGGTTCTTCTGGCCGCTTTAACCATCTGGCCCAGGATACTCTTATTTGCCATTTCAAAATTTCAATGTATAAAAAAAGCTTATTCACCAAACCCTTTTTCCCCTTAATTGTAAATATGCTATACAGTTTATAGGGAAATGAAAAGGCAAGGTTTATAAACGAATGAGTCAGTTTGTGTAATAAAATAACAATTTCACAATAAAGTAAATATTATAGAGGTTGTCAACTGAATGAGGTAGAGAGGTAGCTATGCTTGCTCCCTATTAGTGTCACACCTGCTTAGAGATTAAATTGAACTATTTTATGCTACATTAAAATGACATTTTCTGGAGTGATATTTTACATTTCTGATCGGCAGTTGTGAACGCTTTGGTGCATTCAGCAACATTCTGTTTTCTACAGTGAACATTTCTATTAGTAACAATTCACCCATAATTTTATTTCAGAAAAAAGGCAATGTCAGCCAGGACACGTGTACATACACAGTCTTTTTTCTAAACCAGAGCAATAAGAAATTTTACTATTGTTAATAACTTCTAAACTCAGGCAGATGGAACTTCAATTTAATGCTTCATCTGAATGCCACCGCCTACAAACATTAATACTAAATGAAAACCTGTATTTTGAAGAAAGAACACAATTTACTATAATTTTAAATTAGATTATTTTTTAAAACACTGAGGGTATTGACCTCATCAGTTATGTGTATGTTTTATTTCTGCTTGAAAGATTTTGATCCCGTGTGCCTATTACGTGGTAATTTTTCCTTCCCTATTTTATTTATAACTGAATATTTATTTGTGTTTGATTTACATTCTTGGAATTACAACTACTCAATGGTCTAATGACACCATATGTTTAAATCAGATTTCTAGCATAAGTAATTTATTTAAACATCATATTTTTAATGTAAAAATTATGCTTATTGTTACTGGGGGGAAAAGGTCCCAGTGTACTCACTAAAATGCTCATGAATATCATGGTTTTTACTCATCCACACAGTTCTTCGTTCATGCTGTCTTCCATAGATGGTTTCCTAATAAATATAGGAGTATATACATTTTCATTGGAATTCTAAATTTTGATAGAAACTGCCATTTTAAAGGACACATCTATTTTAAGCATTTTCATATAATTTGGAAAAACAAATCAAATTATGGGTTATTATTTTTAGAATGACTTATCTACATAGAAAAGAAGGAAGGAAGAGGAATGAAACAAAAAGAACATGGATCCAGGTCAGTACAAAGAAACCCTGTAGAATTTTCAGGAAGACGCTCCCTTTTTTTCCCCTTAGTCAGTATATTTTCATGAACCCATTAAAATACTTAGAAAAGCTATTCATTCATTTAGTAAAACCATTTTATTGGTTAGCAAAGATTCAATTTCTGCCCTAGTTAGTGAACATATTTGAAGTATAATTTTCAAGGCTTCCCATTCTTTTTTTTAAGGACCAACAGTGTGATACTTATCGAAGCAATATGTCCAGGGAGTTAAATTATTTCAATGAGAAAATAATGCTGCAATAGCAAAGTAATTTTATTTAAGAAAATTTGCTACTAACAAAGGCAAACAAATTACATTAATATGTACCAAGACATGTAGAACATTGCTATTAGCAAATTAAATGAAGAAATCAAGTGTCTCAGTAAGACCAATTCCTTTTTGGAATCTTAAATATACACCACTCAGCTTTTCTTTTGCTATTTTAAAAGACATATTTAGGAAGTTTATCTATTGAAATGAGCACTTAGCTTTGAAAAATACCCAATCAACTCTTTTATTTGATGTAAAATTCTCCATTTAAGACTCAGTCTATTAACTATTTTAATCTTCAGTAAGAAGTGAAACATGATATTCTAATAATTTCAAAGTTCTAGGTTCCATTGATCATTTGGTCTCACATACAAAACTGCTAACAGTGTTAAGCGTTCAAGCATCTGACAATCATTTCCTTTCTCTATTGTTGCTCTGTCTGCTCCCCATAATACTTAAATTTCACTAACTGAAGCAAAATAAAACTAAACTAAACTAAACCTGGCTAGGAAAGTCTTCACAGGATTTGAATACATGGAATTGTGAAGACAGGTCTCAGAAATGCAAGTGAACTCAACTATCCATTGCTGTAAGTCATGTCTGGCAGTATTTATGCTAATGAAAGATGATACATTAAACACGAATCAAAGGCTAAGGGAACTGTGTAAAGATTATAATATTCTCTAGGACTCTATAAAAAGAAAAATAATCTTGGTTAAATTAAAAAAAAAAAAAAGATCCAAGATGGCTGGATGTCTAGGTTCTCTTTTCAACTGTTACCTATTTAGAAATACGAAATCAAGCAAAAATATATTCACTCTCAGTACATGCAATCTTTAGATATCAGGACCCTGTTTTAGGGATTACTGGCAGAAGAAATGTTGCATAATACAACAATTTTCGTCCATTCTATTTCTAAAATGTGCTTCTAATTTATCCATTTCTCTGATACACCCACTACAATTAACATGAACCAGGCTCCAATTATCGTTCACTGGATTGATACTAACAAATTCGCTGCTTAGACTCTTGTCCTCCTCCCATCTCTTCTGACAGAGCAGTCAGAGGGATTGCTGTAAAATGTGAAAATGACCTGTCATAGTCTCCAATTAAAATCCTCCTCTGAGATCTGATTAGATATAAAATAATACTCAACATCTTTACCATTTTATCGGTATGCTTCAAGAATAAAAGTTAACCTGCAGAAATGATCATATAAATGGGTTAATTTTAGGAAGATATAAAATCACTCTTATATCAACTCCATTTAGGGTAAGTCATGCTGAAGTAACAAGGAAGGCAAAATTCTCGCTGATTTATAACCACACATTTTAGTTTCTTGCTGATATCAAGTGTCATTTCTTGGGTATGCACTTACCTTTAGATCACACAGTTTGAAGTGTTCTCAATTAATTCTCTTTATTTTATTCAGAAATCCATAAGCTAAAAATCTTTCTGAGTATGATTATTATGTCCCATGAGAGTAGAAGGGACAACCTTATCCACACATACATTCACACACGTACGTTCAATGCATAACCTAGTGCTTTATTCATCATGGGTGCTCTATAAATATCTGTTGAATGAATAATCTTATTTAAATTAATCTAAATATGACCTTAAGATTTTGGTGTAGGGAAGATAAGATAAACAGTGTATCTTACTATAAGCAAGTTTAATTCACTCATTAATTATAATACTTCACTTTCTTGCATAGGTTGGGAAAATCTGCTGTGTCTCTTTATCATGTAGGAGAGTCAACCAATTACAAAATTCAGTTGGCTACTCTTAATGGAAGCTTCTTCACCAGAGGTCTTCAAATATTTTGTGGACATGTACACTATTAGAAAAAGACGCACATTTACCTCTAATATATGCATATATTTTTGTCTATAAGTTATATGCATGAGATAATGATCCAATAAATGATGTAAAATTTAAATTCTCAAAATATAATCTAAAATGATGAAATAATAAATATGGAAAGTATTGTCCTGATAGTTTCTCCCAATTGGAACTACTGTCTACAACATCAGTGGAATATGAAAATCCACGAATATGAAAAAGAGTGAATGTTTTTGGTTGGAGTCACATCGAGAAACCCAATTTAGAACATTTTATATTATTCTTTTCAAATGCACAGTGTATTATCCAATGGGAACAAATGAGATCCAGATCTAAGATTAGATTTGTGAAGTATTTTAACAGTATCACTTTTATCTCCTTCAATCTCCTTCCTTAGTGTATGATTCATGTCATACAGATATCCATTCAAAAAGGTGAAAATGTTAATGTTTCCATAAGTTTTTCAGTGAGCTACAAAGATGTCCTCTGATGATTGAATGAAATGACACAGAAAAAAGCCTGAGTTAGTGTTAATACATGTTCTCATTAGAATGCATGGATCTCTTTCCCACTATAGATTTTGCTTCTGGCTATATACACAGGATATACTTTTCTTTCTTTTTTAATGCATTCTATAGGATATTTTTTTAGTGGAAAGTTTTTTGAGAGATCACACTCTGGTGAATTACTCTATGGAAAAGTGTTATTTGTTTTGCTCATCCTTGATTTTGTCCAGGAACTAATACTTCCCTTATTTTCCTACTGAAGACACATAAAATTGTTACATTGGATTTTCACCTACAAAGTGTTCTTGTGGCTATATTATCATTTATATAGAAAAGATGATCTTTACAGATGAATACACATTATATTTATATTTTTATTCTATCTAACAAGCAGGATAAGTGCATAATGTAAACTCAGAGTCTAGAAGAATATCAAGTTGTGTATTCTGTAAGATGCTGACTGCCCATTGAAATACATATATGTGGTGCCTACATAAATTCTCAATCATCAGAGGAAAGCATTTTGGCAATAAATCTTAGCATTTGCTGAAAACTGCACATCCATAGGTGAGTTTTAAAGAGCAAATGGGAAAGGTGAACTGAGTCTGCTCTCAGGGAAGTCATTGTTGGGAATACAGTGGATTTTGCATCATACAAGCAGTGCTTACTTCATGAAAGGGGATAGGACTGGTGGGGTTTTAAATAAAAAGAGCTAGACAGATAAAGATAAGACTACCAGCAACAGGAAGCTCATTGCTTAAAATTAGCTAATTACCAAAGAATACTTTTCCATTGAACTGAGAAAAAGTTATTCAAAGCTTACTATGTCCCAAGCAATCTGGATGCAGAATAAATAAAATAGTGTCCTTTCTTCAATGGATTTACATTATATTGCTAGGCACAGAAAACCTAAGTAGTAATTTTCCTAGAGTAGAATAAGTGCCATAGATCCATATTCAGAATATTATGGAATGACATAAGAGAGGCAGACCCTCAATAATTTTAGGAAAAGTGGCATAAAACTGAATCCTGAAAGCCAAGCCAAAGCTAGCTCAAAACAGAGTTGGGAGGAGCATTTTCAGGAAGTGGGAGTAAAGTGTAGAAAGGCTGAGATTCAGGAGAAATTGGACGTAAAGTATAATGGGAGAGTGGTGAGCAAAGCAAGGCAGATCATAGACATCAATATATGGGTTCTCATTTGTTTGCAGGAGATAGACAACCATTGACAAGAAGTGTGTTCCATGAAGATTAATCTTGTAGCTCGTGAAGCATAGAGAATTCAGGACAAGATACCGTCAGACAAAAACTTCAGTCTACTACTGATATGTTTCATCAGATTTCTTTCTTCTCTGAAAATTTTGCAGAATTAGATTTAAATAGATTTTTTATAAGAATAAAGCAAATACATATATTTCACATATACATTACAAAAGAAATAACAAAATAACATCTAGTTCTTAGTCTTTGTTTTTTGTCCTATTAATATTTAAATATATTC
This sequence comes from Enhydra lutris kenyoni, assembly GCF_002288905.1. Classification (NCBI taxonomy): domain Eukaryota; kingdom Metazoa; phylum Chordata; class Mammalia; order Carnivora; family Mustelidae; genus Enhydra; species Enhydra lutris. The sequence goes on along the minus strand of NW_019154116.1, from coordinate 19,048,501 downwards.
CAGCTTCAGAGCTGATATATATTTGGAAGGCTTGAAGTTGCTAAACCACTACTCTCTATGTTTTATAATCTGTTTGAAGAATCGACAACACAGGAGTCTGATCTAAATTGTTAATTTCATTTACTGACAAATCTAGATTGCTAAACTCTGCAGGGCCAAAGCTAACCTAGCTTTCAGAAAATGTCCCCCCAAATCAAACTTTCCTATATATCCCCAGCAGAGCACTGCAACACTTAGAGTAGAAAAAAGGAATTTTCAGATAGGTGCTCCATGATGGAAAAAAAAAAATTCAAAGAGGCTTATTAGTAGTAAAGTTATTATCGTTTACCTAAGGATATTTGTGTTAAATGCGGATAATGAAAATTACTAATCATGCAATATTTTACTTTAACCATTAGTCTTTGACCACGAGGATTCTAGGTGTGGTAAGAGAAGAAATACAGATATAATATGGAATTGGGTAATTGTTTTTCCTAGTCCTGAATTTTATGTGTAACTATCAGTATAAATTTATGAATCTTTTGTGTAATACTTTCTTATCACTATCCATGGAAATGCTTAGAAAAGTGAAAGAGGACTCAGGACACTGAAATACTCAGTGTCAAAGATCACTACGAGTGTGCAAATTGTGGTCTTGAAATGTACTGTAAATAAATAAGAAACACAGTAATAGGGCTCCCCATATAAGCAATTTATTCTATGTTTGGGGTAGAATTTTAACAAATTGAGTCTGGATTATTTTCATTACCAATTAGCACAGAGTTGTAATAGCTATTAGGAACTTATCAAAAAACTAAGGAGAAAACGAAACAACATTCGCTGGAAAAAGATGAGAAATCTGAGCATCAGAATCTTTTTTACATGAATTAAACCATAGGGTAACCTCAGGTCTATAAGGGAAAAATTCTCATTACATAAGTCTTATTTTATAACAAAAGGAGAAGAATGATGTAATTAGTATGGGATCATTTTGTAATAGAAATAAGTAATGTATTAATGGATCTAGCCTTGAGGATCAGCTAATATCACAAGAAGAGGTACAGTAAGTATCATGAGACTTCTGTTAAAAGAAAATAATACCACATATGAAGTAGTCTTGTCAAAAAATAATCACATAGGAGCAAGATTGAGTCTCTAGTCAAAGCTATCAGTTTATAGATAAAAGGAGTGAACAGAAAAACATGTTAAAATATATTCTGAGATGGAATTGTAAGAAAAAATGAAGGAAATTCTATTTGGTTTTCTCAACAAACATATTTCAAGGAAAATACAAGCAGAGAAGAGCAGTCTTGCTGAGTTGAGAATATATGAATTTTAATGTTGAGGTAGCTAAATGTGAGGGGTACAATATTGGAGAAAAGCAGGTTAAAAAGAGAATGAGACCCAGATATTTGCTGAAGACTGGGCAAGACTGAAAAATACTTAAAAAAAAAAAAAAAAGATTTATTTAGTTATTGGGGGTAGGAGGAGAGAAGGAGATAATCTCAAGCAGACTCCCTGCTGAGCACAAGCTCCTTCCACAGGGCTTGAACTGAAGACCCTGAGATCATGACCTGAGCCAAAGTCAAGAATCAGATGCTTAACTGACTATGCTACCCAGGCACCCCTGAAAAATATTTTGTGTAACCAGCACAATTCAGATAAGAACTCTGAAAAGTCCTATCTTATCAGTTGAGCTAAACTAGTTTTAAGGGGAAAAAGAGTTTAGACTTGCCCTAATAAAACTTAAATACAATCCTTGAAAAAATTAGGCTCATTCACAATTATCTTAATTGCTTGACAAAAACTTTAATAATTTTTAAAAGAAAGAAGAAAAATTCAGACTCTCAACAATATAACATCTGTATTTTCAGTATCCAATAGAAAATTACAGGACAAGCAAAGAAAACATGTGATCCATAATTATGAGAAAACTTATGAATAGGAAAGAACAATAGCACAAAGAATAAAAAGGAACAAGTGAAAGTATTCTTGAAAGTTTCTTACAATACATATGGAGTGTTAAAATATAATTTATAGGAAGACTGTGATAAGTTAAAAATACATATCATAAACCCTAAGTTAAAGAGGACCCAAGGAGTATATAACATAAGCCAATATAAGAGATTCAAATGGCAGAATTTTTAAAAAGACCAAGAAAGATAAAAGAGAACAAAGATAAACTTGAGGACATTTAAAATAAATACCAAGATGGTAGGCCTAACCTGTGTGTATCAGTAATTGCATTAAATATAAATGATTTCATATTTAAAAGTTAGTAAAAGGCAAAAGTTGTCAAAATGTAATCTGTAGGAAACTCAATCTACAAAGTAAAAGGTTGGAAGGAGATACACAATGAGATATCTCACTATAAGAAACCTTGACTATCTAATGTAATATATGAAAAAGTAAACATCAGGGCACCTATGTGGTGTAGTCAGTGAGCATACAATTCTTGGTTTCATCTCAGGTCATGATCTCAGGGTCCCGAGACCAAGCCCACATCCAGTGCCAGCCCAGGCCCCTGTGCTCAGCATGAACTTGGTTTTGATTTCTCTAGCCCTCTTCCTCTGCCCCTTCCCACCCAAAATAAATAAATATTTAAAAATATATAGAGAGAAAGCAAACATCTGGAGAAGGACTAGTACCAGATATTAGTAAGAAGATTTTATTATTAAAACAGGATGAACTCAGCAAGAAGATATAAAAAATCTAAAGCTCTGTATACTTATTAATAGAGCTTCAAAATGCACAAAGCATTATCTGAACCTGTTGAAAATGAAATAGACAAAAGTAAGAACTCTACAATTTTGGTTAGAGATTTTCACAGTCCTCTCCTAGTTATGACAAGAACAAACAGAAAGAAAATAAATATGAATATAGAAAATACGTGCCACAGTATCATTCAGCTTGACCTGACTGACATTCAGAGAGTGCTACACCAAATTATAGGGAAGTATATACTGTTTTCAAGTATAGGTGTTATGCACATTTAATTGGTTATATTCTGGGTTATAAGTCTTAAAATGTTAAATGAATGAGAGAGTACCATGCTTTTTGACACAAAGGAAATTAAATTAGAAATTAATTAAAAAGTTATCTAGAATATAAGCAAAAAGTTGGACATTAGACCAACATAATTATATACAAGTTATTGATCAAAGGAAAAAAATCACAATAACAGAAAACATTTTAATTGAGTAATAATAATAACACAAATAATCAAAATACTTATAATGCAGCTAAAGAAGTGATTAGGTGAAATTATATAACATTAAAATGCTAAAAGATTATATGCTCAGTATCAATTGTATAAACTCTTTCATGAGAAGCTAAATAAAAACAAAGCAAATTAAATCTAGTGTAAGTAAAAGAAAGGAAATAGTAAAGATGAATGATGAAACATACTAACTAGAGAACAAACAAATAATAAATAAATAAATAATAAAAATAAAATAAATAAAAAATAAAAAAATAAAGAAACACTTTTTGAAGGAAAAAAAAAGGTCTTGTTAAAATAATAAATAAAACCAATAAACCTATGGTTAGACCAGTCCAAAAAAAAATACAAATTGCAAGTATAAGAAAATAGAAATTGCAAGTATGACTCCATACAGAGTCATAACTAAAGGTCCTAAAGACACTGAAAGAACAAAAACATTATGAACAAGTTTATGTCAACATAATGTACAGATTTCTTGATGTCACAAGTCACCAAAACTGACACAAAAAAATAGAAAGTCTGAGTATATCCAAATTTATTAATAATTGGATTTGCTTTTAAAACTTTCTTATAAGGTCTGTGCCCAGATGTCTGATGAATTCTATCAAACATACTAAGAAGAAATAAACATTAATTCTGTACAAATTCTTTCAGAAGAAAAGATTATATGATCCAGTCCAGGAATAGCAAACATGCAACAAAAATGAGGCAAAAATTTCATATATATATATACACACATATATATATAATGTTATTATTAAAATAAAACTGTAATAAAATGAGAGATGTTTCATACATACATACATATATATGTAAGCATCATTATATGAATATAATAGTATTAAAATAATAAGTATATTAAACATACAAGATATTTATTTAGGAATACAATCCACTAAGAATAAAAGTGAAGGAAAAAGGATAAAACAGGCAAATTATTAAGGCATTCTATCATCTGTTAAAGAAAGGGAGGGAAAATTTGCACAGGAAGAACCTCAGCCTACAGCACAGCTTTTCAAAATCTTGATGAGTTGGGTAGGAACTTCCTGGGCAAGAGTTGTCCATAGAAAGATTTCCATAGCAAGTGAGAAGATGCCTATGCTAGGACCCCTACAATGCCTGTTGGTCAGCTTGGAGCAGCCCAGGGTGAGCATGGCCTTTCATTCCCCTGAGCTCCCTGAAGCAGACCCTCTTAAAGAAAATTTGAGCAGCATATTTTCATGGCTGCCAAAATAAATACCTGTGGTCCATCCTAAGAAGATTAGAGTTGGTTTAACACTTAAAAATTATATAATAGATTTCATTGTGTTAACAGAAGAAAGAAGAAAATCCATTTAATTTCCCCAAAATAACCTTTAAAATTTTTAATAAAATCAACCATTCATATAAAAAAAAAACTAATAAATCTAGGAAAGGAAGACAAATTCTTTATGCTAGATAAATGATATCTATCAAAACCTTAGCTCTAAAATTATGCTTAGTTAAAAAAAGAATTTTTTAAAAGATTTTATTTATTTATTTGTCAGAAAGAGAGGGGGCAGGGCACAAGCAGGGAGAACAGCAGGCAAAGGGAGGAGCCGTCCCTCCCCCTAGCAAGGAGCTCCAAACGGGATTTGATCCCAGGACCCTGGAATACTGACCTGAGCTGAAGACAGATGCTCAACCAACTAAGCCACCCAGCTGTCTCAAAAAATAACTCTTTTATATATAATACCAGGAATAAGGCAAAGCTGTCTGCCTTCACCACTTTAAATTATTCTATTAAAGTCCTAGAAAGTACAGGAAAGAAAAAAATATATATATATATAATTTAGAAATAAAACATTAGGTGCCTGGGTGGCTCAGTGGGTTAAAGCCTCTGCCTTTGGCTCAGGTCATGATTTCAGGGTCCTGGGATCGAGCCCCACATCGGGCTCTCTGCTCAGTGGGGAGCCTGCTTCCTCCTCTCTCTCCGCCTGCCTCTCTGCCTACTTGTGATCTCTGTCTGTCAAATAAATAAATAGAAATAAAACATTAAATTTTCTTTGTTCATGAGGACATGATGCAGATATAAAATATCATAAAGGATCAAAAAAGGTATTAGAACATATCATTTTATTTCATGAGTCCATAAGATAATAGATCAATATACCAAATTCAATTATAGTCTGTAGAGAATAGCCATAAATAGAATATAAAAATCAATGCCATTGACAATATCATCCAAAAATACTAACTATCTAGGGATAAAGTTAACAAAATTTATCTAAATACTATAAAAAGAAAACTAAGAAACATTGCTGAGAGAAATTAAAGATGACCTAAAAACTATAAATGGAGAGACAGACCATTTTCAAGAAATGCAAGCCTCAATATTGTTACAATGTTAGTTCTTCCCAAATTTATTTACACATATTCAAAGCAATCTGAAGCAAAATCTCAGCAAGATTTTTTATTTCAGAAATTGGCACTAATTCTACAATTTATAATTAAATATAAATCATATAGAATACCTAAGTTTTTTTTAAGCAAATTTGGAGGATTTATACTGCCTACTTTTAAGATTTCTTCTTAAACCACACTATCTTACCCATGTAAAAATAGACATAAAGATACTGGTGTATAATACAGAAATCATAAACATGGGAAAGATAGGAAAAATATAAGAAAACATAAGAAAGGTCTTCATGAAGAAGAAAATTTAGAAAAAAATAATGTTCTGACCTTAGGTTACGCAAAGACTTTCTTGATAGGATGCAAAAGCATTAAGCATTCAAAAATATGATACAGTTTATCTAACCTTATTACTCTTTCCTGTAAGACAACTTTTAAAAATGAAAGGGAAGCCTGAGATGGAAAGAAAATAATTGACATAGATTATTAGACAAAGGACTTGGGTACACACCTTAGAAGATCTCTACAACTTCAAGATCAACAGTCCAATAAAACATGGGCAAATATTTGAACATGCACTTCCCCATAGAAGATATATGAATATCTCATAATCGCATGAAGAGACTGAACATTAATAGTGGTCAGAAAGATGCAAATTAAACCACAATGGAACACCACTCCATGCCACTAGAATGGCTAATACCAAGACTTGTCAAGTGTTGGTGAGGATGTGGAACAGCCTAGTCTCTCATATATTGCTGGTTGCAGTGTGAAATAGTTGGAAAGTTTCACATCAACTTTGCCCATATAATGAGGTAATTTGATTTCTAGGTATTTGACCAAGAGAAAGTTAAACTAATACACAGAAAATAACTTGTACATGAATATTCACAGTGGTTTTACTTAAAAACAAAACAAAACAAAACAAAAAAAAACTCCAAATTAAAAAAAATACAAATATCTACTAAGTGAATGAATAAACCACAGAACTGTATACAAAATAACACTACTTGGTAATGAACGAATGAACTGCTAATAAACATGAAAGCAAAGATGAAACAAAAACAGCCTGCTCAACGAAAGAAGCCAGATACAGAAGAACACAACTTCTAAGATTTCATATGAAATTTTGGAACAGAAAAAACTAACCTTTTAATTAGAGAAAACCTTTTGCCTCAGGCAGAAGAATGATATGTGAAGGATGTGGATAATTGGAAAGAAAACTGTATGGGCTATAGAAATGTTTTATAATAATAATTAAGATGATAGTTCCAAGGTTATATCTGTTTTTACTCTTCATCAAAGCATACACCAAAGCATACATCTGTGTACGTTTTATGGAAAGTATACCTCAATAGTGTTAGCTATTTTTAATTTTAAAATACAAGGTAATGGGATGATATTTTTGGTGGCACAATCTTGCAAACATAAAATCAGTTTGTGGTGTTGTGTTTCAGACATTTGGGTACATTAATGCATTGATTTAAATATTAATTAAACAAAAAAAAGTTTAAAAATCTCTCATATTCATTATGAAGCCTTGACTTCAATGTAAAATTGAGTAGTTAAACCATGTTCCTATCTCATTTCAGTAGTCAACATTCACATAATAGTCACATTGTCATATAGAAAAAAAATAGAATTATTTTCAAAGCAATTTGAGGTTCCTATGTAAAGATAAAATACACTGTAAATACAATAATATTCGTGATGTATTAACTGGTTAATAACATTTTTCTTTTAGTTTTCTGCTCTACTTCTTAGTTCAGCAAAATTGTTTATTCTTTAAACAAAATTATACATACTAAATGAGTGACTATATCCTTTATAGATAGTATCATCAGGATGAAACAATAAAAACGCTCAAAAATCCCCCAACTTCTGTGGGTGTTATGCTAATTTATTTGGAAAGTAAAGTCTGTTTTGACAAATAATTTATATGCTTTTATTTTAAAAAAGAACAGTTTAAGCAGGTCATCTACCAAAAAAGAGATAAAACATCTATGTTGGCACAGCAAAAGTAACACAAGATTTCATCTCAAGTTCAGTGAAGCTATACGAAAAATCTCAATTGAATGTTAAAGCAAGTAATGGGAAATGTTTTTAGGCTCAAACAACAGTTAGCAGAAAAAACAACCAAAAACAAACCCCACAATTTTAATGTAGCAGGAATTGAGAAAGCCTGACAACAACTTAAAAACTATTTTGCAGTGAGAATAAAAATGTGAAGATGATGCTCAGGCATCCAATTGAAGTAAAGGCACATGAACCAGGATTTAAAGGATTGGGGAAGTCATGACAGCGCTTGTGCTTAATAATTCTAGACTAACAACCCAGAGAGTTTCTTTCCAGATGATATCTTGATTCTGCCTAACTTCCTTTTTAAGCTTTCTCCTTTTATTCTTTCCTCCCTCCGTCCCTCCTTTTCTTCCTTCCCTCCTTCCCTCCCTCCCTTCTTTTTCTTCTTCTCTTTCTTTCTTCTCATGGTTAAAAACACATAACATGAGATCTACCTTGTTCACAAATTCTGAGTGAAATACAAACTTCTTAATTATAAGCATGATGTTTTACAACCTATCTCCAGAGCTTCATCTTGCGTGGCTAAAACGTATACTCATTATACAACAACTCCCCTTTCCCCCCTAGCCCCAAAAGCCCTTGGCCACAATCATTTACTCTCGAGTGTGACTGCTTTCGATAACTCATATCCATGGAATCATAGACGATCCTATTCCAATATTTACCGTATATGTTGTTTAACTTTCTTATTTTACTTAGCAAAATGTCTTCAAATTATGTCAATGTACATTTACGTTTTTTCATCTCTTAGCTCTTAAGGGTAATGCTCAATAAACATGGCATCGCAACTATCTCTTCGAGATTCTGATTTCAACTCTTCTGAATAAACAGAGAGAAATGGGATGGCTGGATCACATGGTAGTTCTACTTTTAGTTTTTGAAGAACCTCCATACTGTTTTCCATAGTGGCTCCACCAATTTACATTTCCACAAATGGCAACACAACCTTGGAACAAATGTTCAGATTTCTCCACACTCTTGCCAAAACTTGTCTTTAAAAAAATAATAATAATAAATAAATCATTTTAACTGGTCTGAGGTGACACTTTGCATTTTCTATTACACTTCCTCTATGATTAGTGATGTAGAGCATCTTTCCATGTTAGTCTTTTTTTATCTTCTTTGAGATGCCTGGATGATTCAGTACATTAAGCATCTGCCTTTGGCTCAGATCATGATCTCAGGGTCCTAAGATTGAGTTCTGCTTTGGGCTTCTTACTCGAGGGGAGCCAGCTTCTCCCTCTGTCTGCTACTCCCCCTGCTTGTGCTCTTTCTTTCTCTCTAACAGAGAAAGTAATACAATCTTAAAAAAAAAAAAATTCCAGTGAGAAATCGTCAAACACATTACAATAACCTGCAATTTACTATCAACACTAATTTGATAATTTTTAAAATTTTACCTTTTTTGGCACTTCTAAACTTTTGATTTTGTAGTAACATATGTCCAATTGCAACTTCTAGACAACTTGTAAATTAAGCATATTTAAGAAAATGCCTTCCCTGATCAGTCAATTAATACAATATAGCAACGGGAAAAGACTGTGTCTAGTAATAACAGCCAATGCCACAAACAGCGAAATATTTAATGATCAGAACAGATAAATTTCTTTTTCTGGCCCACACTGATCAAGAGTTTTGCTGGTTTATGTCTCACTGTCCTTCTAGAGGTGATTCAGAAATTAAGGATTTTTTTCAACCTGGGACTTTTCCTTAACAGGTGACTTTGAAATTCATTATTAAGCTGACAGAAGGGGAACTAGTAAAATAATTAATATAAGAAGGTTTGATGACCAAGACCTGAAAGTTATGCATGTTTTTCCACTTACTCATAATTGACTATCAGTCATAGGGCTGTATTGCATTTCAAAGAAGTATGAAAAATGTATTGCACAATGCGTTATTGAAGAAAATAAAACAGGCTTTGGTGAACATCTAGCAATCTCTCCCACCAGATTTTTAAATCCGTCTGTTCTTTTCTATTTTCTTTTTTTTTTTATTTTTAGAGAGGGGCTAGTAGGGGCAGAGGGAGAGAGAGAATTTCAAGCAGGCTCCACGCTCAACACAGAGTCCAATGTGGGGCTGGATCCCAGGACCCTGCAATTATGACCTGAGCTGAAATCAAGAGTTGAATGATTAACTGACTGAGCCACCCAGGTGCTCTTCCAACTATTCTTAAATTAAAAATCATAGCTATAAATGAACAAACTTTAATGATTGAAAATAAGTTCTAGAATCAAACAGTAAAAAACAGATATAAATATTATCTATGAAGATAATAATAACAAACAAATTTCTAATCCAGAACAACAAATGGCAGAGATCAACAAAATAATATGTTCAAATATAGTAAGGTAAAGACTTGTCTAACAGGAAATCTAAAGATGACCAAGCTAACATTCTAAAGGAAAGATGACCAACATCTGGGTGGCTCAGTCAGTTAAGCTTCTGATGCTTGGTTTTGGCTCATGTCATGGTCTCAGGGTCTTGAGATTGAGCCCCGAGTCAGGCTCCAACCTCAGCATGGAGCCTGATTATCCTGTTCCCTCTGCTCCTACCCTGCTGTCTCACTATCTCTCTCTCATACATAAATAAAAATCTTTTAAAATAAATTTTTATTTATTTTAAGATATTAAATATATGTTAACATATATTTATATGTTTAATATATGTTAACATAAAATATTTTTTAAAAAGACATATTAAAATACAAAAACAAAAGTACTTTATGGCTCCAGATCCCACCAGAAAAATATAACTAAACATGTACTTCATCAAAAGGAAAAATGCAAGAAAGAAATTGAGCAAATAATTTAGTAGAGCTAAGTGACATTTAACTGCCAAAATAATTGAATAAGCAGCGCATATATTTTGAGATTATGTTACTGTTATGATTGTTCAATCTAAAGAAAAATTACAATAACTAAGTCAATCCAAGCATCATACGTGAAAGAATTTCCCGTTAGTTACCTGATTTTTTTTTTAAGATTTTATTTATTTATTTGACAGACAGAGAGAGATCACAAGTAGGCAGAGAGGCAGGCAGAGGGAGAGAGAAGGGGAAGCAGGCTCCCCACTGAGCAGAGAGCCCAATGCGGGGCTGGATCCCAGGACCCTGAGACCATAACCTGAGCCAAAGGCAGAGGCTTAACCCACTGAGACACCCAGGCACCCCTACTTAATTGTGCAAATACTGCCACTACTCTATATTCTCTCTTACACACACAATTTCTTCCCAGTCAATAAATAATAAGTGAGGCAGTAGAGAAATTGTAGAAGTATATTCCTTAGGGGATTCAGTATGCCATATATTCTGTACATACAGTTTGAATATGTTGACTGTGGACTGCATGTGCAAACATATTTGTCATAGTTAAGAGTGCAAGTGTACTTCTACTCTGGCATTATTACACCAAAACAGGTGAGAAGTTTTCAAATGAACTTCCACTCACATGTTCCATATGGATAGCTATTTCTCAAATGATTTCTTCAGTCACTTAAATATATGTCAGAGGGGAAAAAATTCTTGGCAGTTCATGCTGAATGTATGTCAATCATGTACAAAATTCAAGCTAACAAAATCCTCTTTTTGTGATAAAGTAAAATGAAATAATTCTCAGGAAAAAAAAATAATTGATTTAACTGATGTAGCTTCATCTTTTATCAAAAAAGACCTAAAACTAAATACAATAACTTTGTTTTTCATATCTTAAAATAACAGGTATCTTATGGTCTTTATTAGCCACTACAGACTTGGCTGTTACACATCATTTTGGGAATTTACACTAAAATTATTACAACCCTCACCTGGGGCTCCAAGACCATATACACATGACAGCAAAGAGAAATCAGGACATATCTTTAACACCGTGCTGGGAAATCTCTTTAGATAAATATCCTAGTTTATTGCTTACAAGTTCTGCTTTCCACCCAATAATAATAGAATCCAATACTGCCAAGTTTTCTGCCACATTATAGTAAGGACCTACTTTCCTCCAGTTTCCAGTAGCATGTTTTTCATCTTCTTTTGAACTCACCAGAAGTACCTTTAATTTTTTACCAACATACTCTTCATGATGATACATATATTCTCTAAGGTAAAAGAAACATTTGGGGAGGGGAGTGCCTGGGTGGCTAAGTTGGTTAAGCATTTGACTCCTGATTTTGGCTCAGGTCATAATCTCAGGGTCCTGAGATCGAGACCCACATCAGCTCTGTGCTCAGTGTGGAGTCTGCCCAATTGTCTCTCTCCCTCTTTCTCTGTCCCTTCCACTATTTGCTCTCCCTCTCTCTCTAAAATAAATAAAATAAATAAATCTTTAAAAAAAATTCTCTACCAAGCTTTTTTTTTTTCACATTTTCTTCAGTAAGCATTTATTAATTATCGAGAAAAAGTATTTCTAAAACACTTGAGATGTCCACTCAGAGAACTTCTCTAGACTTTCCAGCTCTTACTCTGCCCCAAAGCTCTCCTCCTCAAGAGTTGGGCGGGTCCTCTCACAACAAGCACTTGAGTGTCTTCTACCCTCAGTGTCCCCCCACCTCCACAGGGCCCACCGTAGGGCCTGAAATGAAGAATCCAGTACAGAAAGTTGGCATGCAGAAGAAAAAGTGTACATTCACCTAGTTTAAAAAACACTCACGATGCTTTGTCCTGAACTTTAAGCAGCACATGTGACCTGGTCCATTTGGGTTTCAAGTTCAAAGGCATCAAGCCGGTGCTGGGGGTGAGCAGCTAACATATCTTTCAAGAGCCGCTTAACCCCTTCAGACATGGAAGTACTTAGTTTCTGGGGGATATGCAACTCCATCTTTGGGTTTTCCAGCAGGGCCTCTCCAACAGGGACATATTTGGTCCCCTGTTTGATAGAGGTCCCAGGAGCTCCTTCTTGGTCTCAGAGTCAATGAAAGTGATTCTATCATTGCCTGATGGTAACGCGCAGGGCAAAGATGCCAGCCTTGGCTGCGCAGTGTCCCTCCCAGACTTGGGGGGCCATGAAGACGTCTGAGTGTTAGGCCGAGGACGGCCAGTACTTACTCACATTCACATTTTTGTTGTCTCGATGGCCCTCTCTTCCCCGGGGGGCTCACCCCACACAGACCTTGCTTAGTCCAACGTCTGCCACCTTGAGGATGGGGATGCCAGACCTTGTGGTGAAGAGGATGTCGTCTGGCTTTAGGTCCCTTTGCACGATGTGGTTTTTGCACATGAAGGCAATGGCGCCCATGAGCTGTAGCACGAAGCTTTTGTTGGTGGCTGGTGCGGCCTCCGGGATGGGACGTCCTGCTTCAGGCCTCCACCTTCACAGAACTCATGACAAACCAGACATAGCAGAGTTCCTCAGACAGCCCAGGAGCCTCTCTCCTTTGAACGCCGTCTCCACCAGGCACAGGTCAAGCTTCGAGCTCTTGCTGTGGTTCCTGACCCCGGCGAGCCCGTCGCGCCGCAGGTCGCGCTCCTCAAACCGCATGACGTTCTGGTGGCGCCACTGGAGGCTGGTCAGGACCCAGAATTTGGCCAGCTCCAGCTCCCTGTTCCCGGGTCACCGCAGCGGAACTCCTTGACCGCCCCCCAGGCCCCGCTGCGCCTGGCCCCTGCCTGCTAAACCACGCGGTAGCTGCCGCGTGGAATCCCCCCTCCCCGCCCGCAACAGGCTGCACCGCAGCCCCGCAGACACGCCGCCCGCCTCTGGCCGCCGCCGCACCAGGTCTGTCACTCCCGGGGCCTTGGCTGCCACCGGATCCACGGCCTGGCCCGCTGCCAGCCTCAGCTCCGCGAGGCGCCCTCTCTGGCGTTGCATTGTGCGTGCATATTTCTACCAACCGGCTCTGCACGGCAGTCTAGGCTCTTTGCTCCCAGTGTCTCAAAGTTCCTCCAGCTTCTACCCATCTCTCTATTCCTAACTCACTGTGGTGCGTTTAGGTATCCGCTATCAGAGCCCCAGTCTCCGTACCCAAATCTGTATCCTTTTCTTACTGCTGTTGTAACAAAATATCACAATCTGGGTGCTTTAAAACAAAAAGAATTTGTTCTCCCATCATACTGGAGACTTAAAATCCAAAATCAAGACGCCAGTAGTGTCATGCTTCCTCTGAAGCTTTTGGGAAGAATCTTTGCCTCTCCTGGCTTTTGATGATCCCAGACATTCCTTGGCCTTTAGCAGCTAAACTTCCATATTTGTCTTCATCTTCAAATTGTCTACTCTGGTGTACTTTTGTATATTTCCCTCTTCTTATGAGGACCCCGGTCATTGGATTTAGGGCCCATCCTACATCCAAGATGATTTCATCTCAAGATCCTGAACTAATTACATCTACAAAGAATCCATTTCCAAATGAGGTAATATTTTGAGGCTGTGGATGGACACGGATTTTCAGGAGGACAATATTTAATGTGTTACAAAGTTATAGAAGAGTATCTTAAAGAAAAAACCATGAAATTACCTGTTTTAAAATATCATATTATGTTTAAAATAACAGAGGTGATTTTCCATCCTCATTCATGTGAATTCTCTTGAGTATGACTGAACTTATTCTAACCCATCTTAATTCTGGTCCACAAGCAATCTTCTTTTCAGTCTTTTTTCTGTGACATTTTCTTTCTTACAGAATATGTTAACTTTATAACAGAAAGTATTAGGATCTTACCCTTCATAGTAAAAGTGCAGAATCAAGAGTATAACCAAACACCATCTCTATTTAGGCAAAGCAAGTATTTACCCGCCCGAGTGTTAAACTCTGCAGTGGAACAAAATTTATCCAAATGTCCCTCTTGTTTGTCTAACCTGTAGCTTCCAGCCATTGACCTGAAATGAAATGCCTGAAGTTACTTCTTTGGGTTTGAAAACAAAAATATAGATAATTTGTAGGAAACATGTGTTACTTGTGCACTGCTTATGATGTGTCCTCCTTTACTCTTCTAAGCTTGGTAAGTTCAGGAAGTAGCCCCATCTAATTTCCTTAGATCTTGAGTAAAAGGGCAAAACATGCATCAGATTTCCAAGGATCAAAAACAAGCCAAGGACACCTTAACTTTCTTAGTTGCTTTCAGTAGGATGGAACACGAATGAAAAAATTGATAGTAATTAAAGTGATTGAATTGTATGCTGGCATGCCTTTTCACGACTATGAAAAATGCTAAAATTTGCAATTAGAATTGCTCTCTGTAAGATATCATTATCACTAAGGGCATTCATGTATTGGGTAATTTTCAGCTGTTCTGCTAAGTTTCAATTATATTGGCACCCATCTTTAATGTGCCATCATAGCCCTAAAACATAAATCTAGATCTTAAGATTTCAAATAAATTTAAAAACTCTCCTCTTTCCTCCAATTGCTGAGGTATATGCAAAACTTGCCATCTTTTCATTTGCTAAATTTTTACATTTATTATTAGAAAAAAAGTTTTTCTATGATAAAAACTACTGAAGATCTTATTTCTCATAGACATTTCCAAGTCATTATTCTCTTTATAGGGTAATTCAGTTTTGTTAATGTTCCAGTGGGCAGCAGAAATAATATAGTAAGCTATTAGTTTTTCTTTTATATCATATGGGTACCAACCTTCAGTTTCCATTCTCATCAAGACTCTTTAATGTCCATTTTAAGTAGGTTCTCAAAATGTCACTAGAAGCCATGCACTTTGCAACTATCCAAAATCAAAAACTTTATCCTCTGTCTCATTGATCTGTGACATATTGCTCTAGTTTATTGAAGTTATTATTGCTTATTATAAAATATGGATTAAACATTGCAACATATTCAAGAAAAAAAGTGGAAATGGTAGTTTGATTATCATAGGCAGTCCAATGGAGAAAGATAAATGACTATTTTTTTTATTTAAAAGACAAAGAAAAACAACTTCAGATCAATGGTTGCCAAAATTAACACAAGTATGACAAAAAGCATTCTGTTTGTATACTTTCAAAGTTTCTTGGCATATAATACTTGCTAATTATAGGGGAAAATCATAACTGCAGTTGAAAAATCTGTCATACATCAACTTAATTAAGCATACAGAGTTAACATGACCAGCAATGGTATCATCTACCTGCTGAAATGGTGTACCAAAAAAGGCACACTGTTACTTCTTTGTATTCTTATTAAAAATTCATAATATAACCAGGAGAAAACATAAGATAAACCCTCATTAAAGAACAGTTTACAAAATATACTTCAAAAATTTTAAGGTCATGAAAATCAAAGGAACAATGAGGAACTATGTTGGAAGACAGTAAGGAAACATGAAAACCAAATGCTTTATTTGATCCTGGATTAGATCCTGAACCAGAATAAGAAAGTTAGTTGGGCAATTAAATTGAGTAATATCAATAGGTTAGTTATTAGTATTATATTAATTTAGTTTCTAAGTGTTGATAAGTGGTTAGGTGACTGGTAAAATTTTAAAGAAACTGAATGAAGGATATATGGAAATTCTTTGTAATCTCTGTGCTTCTTTCTGTACATCTGAATTTATTTCAAAATAAACTTAAAAAAATAAGGATTGATGACACAAAAACTAGTAACAGGGATTAGAATATTTAAGTACAATCAGAGATACTAGCAAAAACAAACTATAGTATTTTGCTTTGCTAAACCAAAATTTATATAAATATAAATCATATTTATATCTAAAGTAAATATGATACCAGTTACTCATCTTCCATAGAGGATTATGGCAGCCACAATAAGGTAATAATAAATATTAGCCCAACAATTCAAGAAAATTGAATTGTAATTTATAATTCATTTGTAGTTATTAATACATATATTGTACATACATATGTGTATATGCCTCTCTCTCTCTCTCTCCCTGTGTATGCTACTTGGGTCCTATTGAATAATTCTGGAACAAGTAAAAGGAGGTATCTAATGAAAGATTTGGAGAAAATCAAGATTCAGTTAGAAAAAGGGAATAAAGGAATAAGCGATATGGTGACCAAGCTATAGCAGCAGGGTATGCCAAAAGATCAAGACTATGATTCAAAATAAAAATGAAGAGGATAAACTAGTGTATATGACTCCTCTCAGAGACATAAAAGCAACTTTAGCATCAAAATCTACCCCCCAAAAGACTAACAGAGGTCAGACGAAAATGGCAAGACAGTTTGGTGGTGTGAGCAGACATCAAACTGGGGCTGATCCTCAAAGTGATCTGAAAGTCCGAGCACCAGAATCAGCAATGCAAGTAAGCTTACAAAGACCAGTCAAAGCAACAGCACTAGAAAAGGATAAACTGAACTTTGCACAATTTCTAAATAAAGATGTCACATAGGAAGAGAGATTATGGAAATGCTAAAATACTCGAATTTTATGTTCAGATGTTCAGGTCTTTGCTTTAACAAAGATATCCTTCCTTCTGTCTCACTGTCTCTCTCGCTCACTCTTTCACACACACACACACACACACACACACACACACAGCCACACCCCTTTTCAGTCAAGTAAGTTTATCAGACTAATAACTTTTTTAAATTAAAGATAAGAAAATAAAGGGTAATAAGTTTCAAAGAACCAGTTTTATTTCTGGAAGGCATTCACACAAATGGCAGGAATCAACTTTCCCCTTCTAAAACAGGGAAAAAATTTTTTTTTTTTTTTTTTTTTTTTATGAAGTTGTGGTTGACTCTTACATTGTAGGACCAAGAGATACCCACATTTGTATGCTGGCTATGTATTTTGCTTGACTTCAAATGAAGAAATCCCATAACAGTTTGGCTTTTTATAAATAAGTATCTTATAAGAAATTATAGTTTAGTGACTTAGGAAGTTTAAACAAACTCAAAGTCAACTTTAAAATATTAGAAGGTCAGTCTTTCAAACAAGCTAATTTAATTATTTTATTTAAATTACAAAGTGCATAGATTCTTTGAACTAGTAAAAGCTAATCTGGCCAAATTTTGCCCTTTTCTTTCCTTCCTTTCAATTTCTTTCTTTTCAAATGTTATTATATAAATTAAATGGAAGTATACTTGAAAAAATTATATATTCAAGCATGTGGGTTTATCTAATAACTATATAGGCAACTCAAATGTTATCTTTAAATAACTGTAAACTTTCTTTTGATCTGGAAAGATTCACAAGCTACTACCTGACCTAACCACAGTTTATATATATGTATATATATATATTTTTTCTCTTAGATGATGGAGATTTAGCAGTCTAAATTTAAGTTCTATTGCCTGAAGTGCAGTTATAAATCCCTGAACTTAATTTTCTTTTAAAGAAAATATTTCCTCAGTAGAGTTGAATTTGTCAATCAAATCTACTTCCTTTTTTTTCTTTTTCTTTTTCCTTTGTCCTTGAAATAACTTTTCTTCTCTATGCATCTACATAGTTATTGAGTCAAAACAGACCATCACTATGCAAAACTTTTTGGTGACATAAGTGGGAAAACAAAAAAAAAATCCAATGTTATAATTCATTTTATTATAAGCTGTATAATCTTCTAGGTATTTTTTTAATGAATTGGTTTATACTCTTTTTTTTAAGATTTTATTTATTTGAGAAAGAAAAAAGAGAGAGAGAGAGAGAGAGAGTGGGTAGGCAGAGGGCAGAAGGAAAAGGAGAAGCAGACTCCCCTCTGAGCAGGGAGCCTCACACAGGGATCTGATCCCAGGACCCTGAGATCCTGACCTTGCCAAGCCAGACGCTTAACCAATTGAGCCAGTCACACACCCCATACCATTTTTAAAAATTTATAAATCAATAAAATAATATAATAAAGTGCTTAAATGTTAGTATTATGACTTCTTAAAATTTTCAAAATAATTAAGGTAGAAATATGTACCTCAGTACTTTTTGCTCCTTAATTTTATATCCAGGGACATCCACAGATAATAATTTGTTACATAAACTTCTGGATTTTTTCAAATATATATATAACTTCATCTGTAGAAATGTATAACCACACACACACAGACATACACATACCTGAAGAATTATAATAATGTAATCATGCTCTTCAAGTGGTCCTGAAGATTTTTCTCCACTGAGCAGAATAAATGGTTATATTTCAGATCAATAAACATATAATGCACTTAATTCTTTAGTACATTTCTTATTTTAGTGACTGATTATTCTACATTTTTCTCAACCATTATACTTTAAATGTTCTTTTTAGTTTTTTACAAGCGTTTACAATTACAAACAAAATTTTATTTATCCTAAATTATTTAAATTTTTGGTTTTTATATAGAATATATATCTAAAATATGTTGGTTGGGTGAAAGAATAGTGGTTCCTTAATATTAACTGATATGTCTGTTTCTATTCCAATACATTTGTATATGCTTCCCCAAGTCAGGTGTATAAGAGTGGCTGTTTATCATCAATGTCTTCAAAATATAGAAGTTATCTGACTTTATAATGTTTATTGATCCAAGAGTACAATGTTGTCTGCTTTTGTCTTCATTTATGCTTCTCTATGGAGAATTTGAGGATCTTTGTTATAAATTTATTTGCCACATGTCTTTCTTCTTTCATACATTGATTGCTTCATAAACAATCTTTGTACTTTTCTTACTAATTTGTATTAGCTTTTTATATATTCAGGTTCACTAATTTTGTCTTCAAAATTATTGTCAGTATTTTCTCTCAAATCCTACTATTTAATTTTGAAAAATGTTTTTCATTATATAATAGTATATTTTAAAAAGCTTTTATTTATTTATTTATAGTTTCAAGTTTTTATTTACATTCCAATTAGTTAACCCAAACATATGGTGTCATATTAGTTTCAGGAATAGAATTTAGTGATTCATCCCTTACATATAAAATCCAGTGCTCATCACAAGTGTCCTCCTTAACACCTGTCACTCATTCAACTCATCTATCCACCCACCGCCCCTCCAGCATAAATGTTTTATGTTACCCAAACTGTCAATTTTATTTCCCACTATCCTAATCAAACATATAAAGGAGAACATCCTTTTGTTTTGGAAAACAACTTTGGAATGTAGCCTTGCTCTTTATTTAAAATGAAATCTCTTTCTCACAAAAAGCTAATGGAGAAACACGGAGTGCACAAAATGGCCAAAATATGGTGATACACACAGGAATGTTTGGTTAGAAGCAACCAGCTGCAACTTCAAAATTCCTCCACATACAAAATCATGTAATATACAGCTATTAACTCACCTAGCAAACACATTTTAAAATATGTATCCTACATAAATAAACTAAGTTAAAATAATTCTTGAATGCATCAAAATTTTATCACTATAAACACCTGCAGAAACTAAAATGGGTGTAAATCTTACAGATTTGCTTATAAAATAAGTATGAAAATTTACCAGTCAAATTAAGAGGGAATCAATGTCTGCATCTTCCAACTGAGCAATTTAATAAACCAAGGAAGGCTTATAAGAACCCTTTCTCTTAGGCTTGGAATTTTTGTGGGGTGTTATTTCCTGACAATATTTTAACATTAATCATTCTAGCACTCTTAGTCTTACTGGTCTGTTTGTTCAACACCATTTCTTTTCTCTCATGATTTATCTTGGATTCAATTCTCACATGTTTTGTTTTATTTTGCTGTATGTCCTCTAATCATTTTTTCAGAGATCTATATTTGGTAAATTTGAATTCTTATTTCTCTTTCTTTTCCTGTCATATTTTTATTCACATATTATAGTTATCCTTATTACATGAGATGTTCAGCTCATTACTATAAAAGTGATAGACAGAATATTATTATCAGTTATGAGCCTCCTTATCTTCAATTAACCTATAGCTAAAGCATTAACAAATGGGTTAATATATACATAACATAAACCTAGTGGCTGAGTTGAATGGAAATGAAGTCAATTTCATTACATCATAGTTTAAGGTAGGAAAAAAATACAAACTCATCCCCGAAAGCTTTCTACTAGATCTATACCTAAAAGCAATTTTAGAAAATATAGTTTCATATCAAAAACACACTGTATTCATCATGTAGAAGACATGGGTGGGAACCCATGGCAGAAGTGTCCCAGCATGAAGACTTCTGTCAAAGATACGGGGAAGCCACTAATGTATTTTAGCATATTGTGCATTGACTGAATATCTATCATGGGAAGAGTAATGAGTGAAAGAATTACATAGAAGCAGAGGCATTTTTCTAGGATACTTGGGAAGTGACAGTCATTTAGTGGAATCCTCTTCTTGACTGTGAAATTTCAAAGAAACTTCACCTTGGGACTTTTCCAGCTCTGGGGAAATAATGTGTATGGAGAGAATGGTACTGGCTGTCAGTTAACATCATCCATGCCAAGTGAGGCATTTTTCAGATATATACTGGGAGAAGATTCTGTAGGTGGCTGTTTACTTTTCAATTATAAACATTCCATTACACATCCTCCAGGACTGCACCCACGAAGACTCTCACAAAAGAAATCACACCCTACTTCATCCCTTTCCTTTCTATCTCTCCTCCTGTGAATTCTCTCCATCTGCTGCTCTCATGTTGTTACTCTTGTATTTAGCATAATTTGGCTTTATGTAAAATTATTGGTTCTTACTCTTATTTCCGAGAACATTCTGTCAGTCAGCCTATTTGCTGGTGGGTTTTATGTGTTTGTTTGTTTTGTTTTAATTTTTGATCCTGGCAATCATTTCTACTGTGTTTAATTAGTTATCTTTCTTACAACCTGTTATAATTCTATGTTCTTTAGTATGCTTGTAAAGACATTATTTATTAAAGACAATAACACAATTAAATTTTCCCTTAATCTTGGTTTTGTTTGATATTGAAGGGAAAATTACTGCTTCTCTTTGAAGGTGATTGCTTACTTCCAAATTCATGGTTTTGTATTTATCATTGAGTTAGATTGCTTGACTTAATCTCTGTTTCCAATTTACAGAAGCAGAGGTATGTTCTGCTACTATGAGGAACATGATCATGACAGATTGTTCCTCTGGTACAGGTATATCATTTTTCGTGCTTGTTTCCAGTCATTCAGACCCCAGGCTCCCTCTTGATCTCAAGATTCATACTGTTTTCTCAAAAATAGGGCAAATATGATCTAGATTCTGATGTTCTAGCAATGAGAATAGTATCTAAAATAAGGTCAAATAAACTAGATGTTCCATATTTAATGGCCCAGATAAATACTGATAGTTGCCTCAGGGCAACTGTTGTGAGCGTCTATCCACTATTAAACAAGCTGTGCACATTTGGACCCCAGCATTCCTTTCTCTCTTTCCTCAGTTGTGTATGATTTATAGAGTGGTTTCCTCCATAGATTGGACTGTATTGTTTTCTGTTGCTGTATAACAGACTTCATATACTTAGCCACTTAAAAACCATCAATTTATTATCTCACAATTTTATTGTTCAGAAGTCTGAGTAGATCTGCCTGGATACTTAGCTTTGGAGCTCACATTGAAATCCATGTGTTAGCTAAGTTGTGTTCTTTTTGGGGGGTCTGGAGAAGAATCTCCTTCCAAACTCATTCAGGCAGTTGGCAGAATGTAATTCTGTGAGGTTTAGGAAACTGAACCCACCTTTGTTCTTTGGAAACCACTTATGGTCATTGTCAGTTTCAAGAGATCACCTATATTCTTTGAATCATGACCCCTTCATCTTCAAAACCAGTACTGGTACCTTCAATCTTTTTTTGCTTCTAATCTCTTAGAGGAATAAGTTTCATTGATAGAGGATATAAGATATAGAAGGCTTGGGTTGGGAGAGAGAATTACAAAAATTACAAAGCACACAGAGAATAGAGAATTAGGAACTGCTAACTACTCAGTTGGTGGCAAGAATGAAACAAAGATAAAATCCTCAGACATTCCCCACAGCTGCAAATAGTAGTTGGGGGATTTCTGCTTAATAATGCATTTTAAGACTACTTATAGCTTTTATCATAAAATTATTGAAAAAGTGGTTGTTGTTGCTAGTAGTGACGGTGACTGTGGGTGTGATGGTATTATATTATCCTTTTGAACAAAGTGTCTGAAGGAAAATATTAAGCTATATTTCACCCATTTCTCTCATTTCATGAATATATTTAGAATTATACTTTTCTAAACAAGATCCCATCCTCGCTAGTCTCTCCCTGCCACATATAATCTATATGTTCATTCATATATATATATATATACACACACATACATATATATTAATTATATATATCTGCATTCTTTATATATATATATATATATTTAGAGAGAGAGAGAGAGAGAGAGAGAGAAAGAATGAGGGGAAAGGGACAGAAGAAGAGGGCAAGAGAGAATTTTAAGCTCCTTGCCCAGCAAGAAGCCCAACACAGGGCCCAATCTCACAACCCTGAGATCATGACCTGATAAGCAGTTGGGTGCTTAACCGACTGAGCCACCAAGGTGTACCATTTATCTTATATTTTAATAAATTATTCAAACTAAGGGAAAGAAGAGTACCGTATTGATGCACATGACATAGCTTAACTGAGTTGCAGCCCTCAACATTCTTGCTACTGATTGTGGAAACATGAATGTAGAGAGTTTAGGCTCCTCTTTCCATCCCAGTGCCTTTTGCCCCTTCCAAGACTCAGGACTGAACTATTCTGTTTCATCTCTATGGTTCTCATGAGTGTTTTAATAAGGCCAATTCATACCAATTCATCCACAAACAGTCTTTTAAATTTGATATAAATAGTACTAGCATGGGTCAATTTGCTGTATCTCATTACTGTGTTTTATGTATCTTTGTTCATTCAAAGAGCTTTTGTTTACTCCTTTTAATGGTTTAATACTACCTTTGTATAAAAAAATCACAACATACTGTTCAATTCTTTAAAAGATTTTATTTATTTATTTGACAGAAAAAGATCACAAGTAAGCAGCGGGGGCAGGGGGCAGGCTCTCCACTGAGCAGAGAGCCTGATGCGGGGCTCGATCCCAGGACCCTGAGATCATGACCCTAGCCAAAGGCAGAGACTTTAACCACTGAGCCACCCAGGCACCCCACATACTGTTCACTTCTTTATGGGGTAAACTTTAACTTGCTTCCACATTCAGTTATTGTAGACATTGATACAGTGGACATTTTGTTGATCAGAAATCTCTGGTTATATACATAGCTATGGATTTGCCATATCAAAAATGTGCACAATTCAACTTTACTGAATGTTGATGATAGGCCTCCAAAATTATACATATTTATGCTTCCATCAGCAGTTTATGACAGTTCACATTGCTACAGTCTCATGAAAATTTTATTTTGGATGACTTTTAAGTTTTTCTGTATCTGATATGGGGCAATATCTCATTTTTAAAGCTGACATTTTGCTGATTACTGATCTAATTAGGTGTTTATTAGAAATTCAGGTTTCTATGTATGTAAAATTTTAAAAATTTCTTTCCCATTTTTTGTTAGATTGTTTTTATTTTTCTAATTAATTTGAGGAGTTATTTATAAATTGTGAAAGCTCAGCTTTTGCTGGCTGTATATTTTAAAAATATCTTTCTGCTTTTGTGCTGATCTGTTTTCTGTGATTATGGTGTCAAGTCCAGGTCTATCCTGATAGGTCAGTCAGGTGTCTCCCCACTGCTGTCCTGAAAAATGAGGTACCACCACATTGACAGGGGTAAAAAAAAAATGCATGCAGTAAAAACTTTAAAATATATAAAGTGATTTTTATAAAATGAGAATATTTAAGGAAGATATAAATGTAAAAGTTTCTTACCATGCTAGTTTCCTGAATTTTAAAAACTTATTTTACACATATTGAATATGCAGTGTCAGGATTTTTAGATTCATGCTGAAATAAATTCCCAAATTTAATCATGTGATTAATATTTACTGAGCCCCTCTCATGTCCCTGTTTCAGTGCTCCTCAATAAGGAAGCAGTCATATACCAATCATACCCAGTCCCTGCCTCATGAAGCTATTAGTCTAAGAGATGGCTTAATTAGGTAGCATGAGAGATATTAATAACATCTCAGAAGTATGTAAATATAAACCGAAGGGTCTATACATACCTACGGGTAATATGAGGTCTGGTTGTATCCATCATGTTTTCAAGGCAACCTTTAGATTCAAAAACAAAAAATAAATCATAGAAAAGTAAAACAAACTTCACTGTTTAAAGTATATAGATCTGTGTAGGAATACTTAATTGCTTATAATCTTCTAGGTACTGATGTATCAAATCATAAGGACAGAAGAAGAGCAAAAACTAAAAGATAAAGATATTTTAAATAAATAAATATAAAAATATTTTTATTTTTATAAAATTATAAATATTTTATATTTATAAAAATAAAAATAAATAAATAAATAAAAAGATATTTTAAATAAATAAGTGTAATGTAGAACATCAAAATACTATAGTAAAGTTTTATGTTCCAAAAATTGTATCCTTTCTTTTAATCAATTAAAAAGAGAAACAAAACCCCAGGTGCATAGATGCACTATAGCATTCCATTAAATTACAAATATTTTTTAAATTTTTAATAGAGGACATGTCAATTTTATTTTTCTATATTGTTAATCTTCTTATGAGAATTTTTAGAATTTTTTTTAATTCAGGGAAATTCTATCTAAATCATAGTACACTATAATTTTCTCCAGATGAAAAGTATAATGAGATAGTTCACTTTAAGAAGGTTTCTATCTCTCTAATTTTGGATATCATATTTATTAATTTCTGTGTTTGGATCACCTGGTTAGACCTTCAGTGTTTTATTTGAAATCCAGGAAATCAAATGTAGCTGAAATTTCTGAATAAAGTTTTCTGTAAGTTAAGGAAAGGAAAATGGTATAGAAGAGTGTGGGTTTCTATAGATATCCATCCAGATGAAAAGCATATTGAGATAGAAGCCCAAGATTCTTCTATTCACTGCTTCAACAAATACTTAATAAGCACTTATTATGAATCATATATTCAACTAAAACTTAAAAATATGTAATTTATACAAATTTATACATACACTACATACTCACGTATACATTTCTTGAGAGCTCATCGTGAATAAGCATATATTGATGGACAAAGAAGAAAATAAAACAGCTGTGATAAAGTGGTGCCTGGTTTAGATAGAGGATAAAATGTTACACTGCTTGAATATTTTGCAATGTAGTATCTAGACAGTGGAATCATGGGTATAATTCCTTAAGAAAGTGACAATGAATCAGTGATACTGTGAGTTTGCCTGGTATGGTAGATTAGATTATTACCCCAAGTCTTTACTCCCTTCTTTCTTTCTTTTTTAATTTTTTTTATCTTTTTAAGATTTTATTTATTCATTTGACAGAGAGAGAGAGGGGAAGAGGGAGAGCACAAGCAGGGGGAGAGGCAGGCAAAGGGAGAAGCAGGCTCCCCACTGAGCAAGGAGCCTGATGCAGGACTGTATCCCAGGACCCTGGGATGGTGACCTGAGCCTAAAGGCAAACGCTTAACCAACTGAGCCATCCAGGAATCCCTTCACTCCTTTCTTGTAATAAAATCCCACATCATCTGCCATATGATTTTAAAGTGTCTCCAGGAGAGAATGCAAACCTTAAAGCCACCCAACATTGATGAGGGTCTGGCCAGATGATCACTATAGCCAATAATAGGATGCTCAGAGACATGGCATGAACTTCTGCTTAAAATTTGCTTTTGTAGCTTTAATTTTGTACTTCAGTTTAGTTCTTATCTTTCTACCATCTGCCTTGGAAAGAGCATGACCCAAAGTGCTGCAAATCCCAGAGTAAGTGTCTTGTGGAACACACCTAAACCAAATATGTACCCATTAGTGAAAAAGAGAAATGCTTGCAGTCCTATGCCACAGAGATTTGAATTTATTGTGAGGCATTATCATTGCAGAAATATAAAAATATATATGTCAACTATAACATCAGTGTTAGAGAAAATTTTGTAGTAAACAATGTGAGGAAAAAATCGAACATTGTAAAGGGTAGAGGAAGAAAAAAAAATCCAGATAATAAAGTCTCAATGTCTATCATAAGATATAATAAACATAGTTGTTAGTATTTACTGAATGCTTGCCATTTGCCAACATAGTTTAAAGTGCTTTAAAATATAGCTAAGCATGATCTATTTTGATTAGTGTTTTCATTATATATAATTTTTCACCCTATTTAACATATCTTAGATTTATATGGAAGTCATAATAGTTAAAGGCAACATAAAATTGCTTTCCCTTTAAATCCACTATGATAACCTTTTTCTTTTAGTTAGTGGTGTAATTCATTTAAAACTACTCTAATTACTGATACATTTGTGTTTCAAAATACTGTTTTATTACATGTATTATGATTTTTCCTCTCCTATTTTTTTGGATATTTTTTTATATTTTTCCATTTTTCTTTTGGTTTACTTGTTAGTTATTAATTGTTTTACTTTTGGTTACTTTACATTGCTTTATTTATCTAAAGTGTATAAGATACAACCTTGACTCATGAAGGTAAAATAAAATTAGCATGTTTCCACATTGCAGAAATTGCAAATATATTAGAATTCTTAGAACACTTTGTTTCAAATGTTTCTCCATACCTTTTCCTTTCTTGTGAGTATGTACTTTAATTAACATGTACTTTAATTAATTTAATATATATGACTATAATATATAAATACACACACACACACACACACACACACACACACACACACACACAGTGTAGGGATTAAGGGCACCAACTCCAGTGCAATCAAAAACCTGCGTATAACTTTTAACATCTCAAAAATTTTATTGATAGCCTACCGCTGACCAGAAGCCTTGCCAATAACATAAACAGTCACATGACACATATTTTGTACATTATGTGTATTATATACTGTATTCTTACAATAAAGTAACCTACATAAAAGAAAATATTAAGAAAAGCAAAAGGAGGAGAAAATATATTTACAATACTGTACTGTATTTATTGAAAGAAAACCTGCATACAAGTGGACCCACAGAGTTCAAATCTGTTTTATTTGTATGTACATACGTGTATTTAATACAGTGTATGCATAAATATATATAAAGCTCTGTAAGACATGAATAGTTCTTGTTGAGTTTTCTGATCTATCCTCTAACCTACTCAGCACATCACTCCTCAAGCGTTCCTCTATGCCCATGGTTCTGTCATTGTTTTCCAACGCCAGAAAATCTTCCTGCAGCATTTCCTTTAATCAGAGCCTTACATGGCTGACTTCTTCCAGTTTTTCTTTCTGAGATTTTACTTTGTCTTCATTTATGAATGATATTTTCACAGGGTATTGAATTCTAGGTCAGCGTTTCAAAGATGTCACTCCATTGTCTGCTTCTTCTTTTGTTTCTTTGGGGGAGTCTTTGAAGGCAATTGCCTTTTGACTGGCTTCCTTAATTTTATTTTCTGGCTGCCTTTATAATCTGTCTTTGTCTTTGTTTCTGGCAGTTTTACCATGATATTTTGGTTTCTGGTTTGTTTTTGTTTTGTTTTGCTTTTATCTCCCTTTTGGTTTGCTTTTAGTTATTTTCTTGTTGCGTGCTTGAGTATTTTTGCCTAAGACCCAGAAATTAGGTCTGGAACATTGCATGACAATTTAAAACTCTAATTGTGATTTCCTCCAAAAACATTTGTTGAGAGAATCAATTAAACAGATGTAGTTACCTGAACGGAGATGGACATGATCCAAGCCTGGCTTCAATTACTCTGAGTCCTGGTCTATTTGCTGTTCCTCCAGTCTAACACAGATCACTTTAGTGTCCCAGTGGAAATTTTGGTGTATAATCCAGGACCCTTCTCTCAAGTTGCCCTCGAATTCCAGTTTATGTTCTCTCATCAGTCCTGTGAAAATATCCAAAATCTGGTAAATTCCTCAGTCTGTCCACATCAGATGACTTCAGCTTCTCAGAACCCCAGCCCCTTAGAGTGAATCCTTGAATGGCAAAGTAGACTCAGGAGGCAGCCTCACCATCTTGGGCTCCCCTTCCCTCCAGGAGAGTGGACCTGTAGGACTTCAGGGACATGAACTTCCAGATGAACCATATTGTCTTCACTATGCTATTTTTCAGTGTAGAAGTCTGTCCCATGGCTCATTTCCCTTTAGCTTTGGCCATGCAAATCAACAAATGCAAAATGTATAAAATCAACATAGAGCTAAGATAATGATAGACACACGCTTCTATATTTTAGTGAGCTATTTATTACATAGGGCCATGGAAGAGATATTCTTTTCCATTATAAAACTAAATTCAGGGGGTGCCTGGGTGGCTCAGTGGGTTAAAGCCTCTGCCTTCGGCTCCAGTCATGATCCCAGGGTCCTGGGATCGAGCCCCGCATCGGGCTTTCTGCTCATCAGGGAGCCTGCTTCCCTTTCTCTCTCTGCCTGCCTCTCTGCCTACTTGTGATCTCTGTCTGTCAAATAAATAAATAAAACTTAAAAAAAAAAAACTAATTTCAGAATAAAGTATAAGACTTACATGGAGTGTTTTTAACATAAGCTACATTTAAAATCCTGGAATATACAATAGAAATTAAATGGATGGTTGTGGGAATAATGCAATTTTAACCGAAACCATGCTAGATCCAGACCTGGACAAACTAATTTCACAATCGTTTATTTCCAGGCTATCTCTAACACCAAACATCTGTTTCACAAATTGCTTTGTGACAAATGTATAGGTTAAGTGTATAACTGGCACAAAGTAAAGGCTTAGTAGCTATTAATGTAATTAATTCATGTTTGTTGGCTAAATGCAACCTCTCCTATTGCAAGCATCTTGTGTCTTAGTCTCACGCCTTGTTCTCAATTTATAGATTTAAGCTTAATTTCCACTTTATAGTTTTGCCTATAGAAAGTGCTTATTTAGCAAGTGTTAATGAAGGGAATTTGAGGATAATTTAAGTGAAAATAATAAGATTGTGTTGTATGGTGTGTTGTATTAGGATGCTTTGGATTTAAGTAATAGAAAACACGGCTTCCTAAAAATAAAATATTAGAATGATAGAGAATAAGAAAACCTTAAAAATATAAATTTTATTATACTTCCCTTCAGGAAGGACATACAAACTATGTGAGAAAGGGATTGGTTTCTTTTAGGTCCTGGGGTCAGAATGACTCATCTTCTACTGTCTCTCACTCATGTTGAGCTTCACGCGGGATTTCCAGGAGAGAGGGACAAAATCCGACCAAACCTAGTTGAGCCATGTGACCTAATTGTCAATAATATCTACCGTCCTATGTATTGTACTGAAACTCAGCAATAGGTAATTGCGGAGGTAGTACATCTGAATATATATATATAACCACTGTTTTGGTCAGTTCTGGCTGTTATAACAAAGCGTCATAGACTACGTGACTTACAAAGAACATATTTCTCACAATTCTAGAGGCTGGGAGTCCAAAATCAGGGTGCCAGCACTGTCACTTTCTGATGAGAGCGCCCTCTTGGGTTGCGGGCTGTCATTGCGTCTTCACACAAGGGAAAAGGCGGAGGAAGCTTTCTGGGGTCTCTTCTAAAAGGCACTGATTCCCTTCATGAGGGCTCCATCATCATGATCTAATTACCTCCCAAGGGTAATTATGCTTATTCCATTAGGCATGTTCAGGGATACTATCTCCATAACTTTATTCTGTTTAAATTCAAACTATTTTTCTATAAGATAATGTGTTTTATTCCAAGATAAGAGTAGCATTTGAGCCCTATATGAGGAAGTCACATGGAGTGTCTCTTTTAATATATGTGGCATGGAAACCTGTCTGGTAATTAGTAGAATTAATAAATAAAATCCAATCAATATTCTGGGGGATATCGAAAACATGGTTAATCTTCTAGTGGCAATAGAGTATCACTGGAATCCTGAAATCATAATTGGTCAGATACGTAACCACTGGAGTAGTGCTTAATTTCCTTAGGAATTATTTTCCTCATTTGTAAAATGCTAACAGTAATAAAACCTACACCAGAGAACTATACAAAGTACTGAGGGAGATAATACTTTTAAGCTGAATGTTTGGTGTATAGTAAGGACATATGAAGTTACTATATCTAAGTTACATACTTAACTAATATTTAATTATCATATAATTCAAATTAATTGTTTAATTTTTAATATACTTAAATTAGCATTTATTACTAGTATAGTTGACTTACTAGTACCGACAGTTGCTCTGGTCACTGAGTGAGGCCATTGAACTCTTTTCTACTGGGAGTTATAGAATAATACACTTTACATTATAAATATCCTGTTCACACATTAGCACTACGTAGTTTCAAGCAGAGATGAAATTCTGTGGCTTAGGTCCATCAATCTGAAATGTTTGGTTCTCTAATAGATGTGCACAGAGCTCACATGTGAGATCACATTTTCTAATTCTCTTACTGGACAAGGCTATCAGATGCATGTCATCATGGGACACCAAATTGACATTTGTACTCCATGGGGTTTTTAATGGATGTACAGCCCTTACAAAGCAGTGTGGCCCATATTACAGGTGAAATAGGTAGAAACAAATTAACTATTAAGTATCAAGAGCAGTTGCTTCTGTAAGGCAATGAAAATGTAAAAAGATAACAGCTCTAGGTACAAGACCAGTATTTGAACCCACAATGAAGGTTCTAAATGCCAGTAACTCATTGAATCAGGTGAACTATTTGATATCTGACAACTTTAAGGTAGTGTTAAACCACAGGAAATTGAAACATTAAACTTTCTGGTAGATACAAGCCATGATGGCCCTAACAAATCACCACAGGATATTTCAAATGACATAAAATAGCTCATAATTCGTATACCTGAAAGTCGAAGGAGCAGAGGCTTTTGTTGCTGCTTGTGTTGTAATGGTCTCCATGTTCTCTTATCTGTTCGCACTTGTACATTGAAATGTGTGTAGCTACTGCATACTTACCGCATGAGGAGGGAGATTTTGAGAAATTAATACATTAGAAGCCAAATTGTTTTATAATGTAGGTGATCTCAGGTGAAAATTATGCTTAAAAAGATTTCCGTTTTTATTCTATTTTATTCTAAGATAAACTCGGTGTCTTCTGAAATCCACACAATAAAAAACAGATTGCATTTCCTAAAACTAGGTGCACAGATCTATAAATAAATGTCTCAGGAGACAATTTTTGTATAATAGAGTCATTTAAAAAAAGAAAATGATGTTCTATGCTTCATCTCCCTCTACCACAGAAATGTTCCTCCATCTGAATACTTTATTATTGTTGTTTTAACATTAATAATAATAATATTATTATCAGCATCTTATGTAGTAAAGTTTTATAACTGATGGAGCCTGAAATATTTTGATAGAAATTTTCCAGTTTTGTTTTATGTTAATTACAGAAAAGCATGACTTATGTACTTATCTCATAATCTAATGTTATAAAATTTCAGTAACTATGATTAGATTCTTATGCAAACCATGCCTAAAACTTAAAGACACTTTTCAGCTCAAATTATATGTCACACCCTTGAAAACTCATTTAAAGTATTTTTCTCCTTCTGTTCTGTTGTTTCTTTCATATAAGGCCATGGGAATAATAACTGAAGAATGAGTTATTTATTCATTTATTTATTTATTGCTACACTTTACATAAGAGGTTTAGGGTTTTAGAGCCTGATAGTTTGGGGTTTTCTGGCACCCATTCTATTTTTTCTGACACTTAATCTGCTATTTAGCAATAAGAGATATAGAAACAAACTTTCAGAAAATGCTTTAGGCAAGTAAAAAGGAAATAGCAGGGAATGTTGTTTTTTTTTTTTCTATGATTGAAATTGGTAAAAGAGTTCTCAAACAACAGTGTATACAGGGTGGTGAGAAAATATGTATTTAATTTTAAGACTATTATTTGCAACATATTCATTTCTTATAATAATGAATATTTTAGACTATTTTTATTATTCACACATTTAAAACCAAGTGTAGTATACATTTTTGTATGACAGAATGAAAAATATTGCCTCATGTTCTTCAATATGTCTTTGAATATTAATTTTAAGGGGAGATATTTTCAATAAATAAGACAAAAAGGAAAACATTCAGAAGTAATGAGTAATAATTTTTGTGGCAGAAAATACCACATTATTTTTAACTGTACAGAGCCAAGTACCATTACTAAAAAAAGATAAAAATTTCGAAAGCAGATTGCCCTTATGAATATTTATCAGCACATTTAATGAAATGTTTGTTTAATAAAAAATAAAATAGTTTATGTCAATGAATATTGAATCTTTCAACTTTGAAAATAATTACCTTTCAAAATATCTTAAAGCCAATCAAGGGACTTTCTGCAAAATTCCGTTGTCTATTTGCAGTCACTAACAAATATTTTTTTTAACCACTTAAAACATTAGCAATGCTTCTTGGATATAAATACTCACATTAAAATAAATAGAATGATTGATTTCAGTGAAGGGGCCACATTTGAATAGCACAAAATTCAGCACAAAGAGCTCTTTGGTCATAAGAAATCCACGTGGAGCACATAGCCCTGAGGCAAGCAGCTTTTTAGTGGTCCTGTTGAGAAAACAAAATTTAATCAGTTAGGATAGTTGTGTCCACCCGGGCATTTTGGAAGACCTGTGGAAGAAGAAGTCCCATCACTGGGGAAGAGCGTATTAGGTAGTTACGTATGGCAGAGAATGGTTGAGAAAGGAAGCAAGATGGTCTCAATCAAATAAAACAAATACAATTTTTACCTAATGTAACAATCACAAGATCGCCAAAGCTAGCAGGTTTCCAAGAATTGTTTATCACGAAAATAAGAACTTCTAACATTATTAATGTATCTATATCAGGGATCACCTATTTTTAGACATCGGTATTAAAAAAGTCAGCATAGAGTTGGTTTATAAAGTCTAACTTAGATTGAAGGGGTCAATCAAGCTGCACTGATTGAAAGACCTATGTAATTAGACAGGGTGACCTTGTGTTCTCTGGTTTCGGGGTGCTCATTTGGGTTTGCTGACTGAGACACATGTGCACTTAACTCTCCACACAGGCAGCAAAGGAGTTTTCTGTTTTGTTTCTCCTCAGTCTCCTTGGCCTCGGGCTCTCTGGTGCCTTCACATCACAGGGCCATTAGCTCCTTGAACCACAGTGTTTTTTCAGTTTCTGGGACAACATCCCCTTCAATTTGCCTCTTACCTTTCTAGTCACTTCTCTCCTATCTTTCTTGTTTTTCTGTCTCTCCTTGACCCCTGAGTCCTTTTAGCTTCTATTTTGTTCTGTTCCTATTTTTGTTTTGCAGTTTATAAATTTTTGTTTGTTTTCAGGCCTCAGTTCTCATATAATGGGCAAACATTGCACCAGTCATGGATAATGTTCCTTACATAAATGAAATCATACTTATTTTCTCTTTTGTGTCTGGTTCGTTTTGTTCAATATCATATTTGGGATATCTGCTTCTATTGCTAATATGCAGTTGTAGATCATTTGTTTTGATTAATATATGATACTCCGTTCTGGGAAAAATAGTCCATTTTATTGTTGGGCATTTGGAGAATTTGCAATTTTATGGCTACTCTGAATATTACTGCTATGGACAGTCATACATATGCCTTACGGTAAACACATGTTTTTACATGTAGATCTATATCTCCTTGTGGGATTTCTGATTCACATATTCTGCTTTAGTAGAGACAGCCAGAGAGCCTTCCAATGTGGTTACACATCTGCCCACCACCAAAAGAAGAGAATTTCGGCTTTTCCACCTCCTCCCCAAACTTGGCATTGGCTTTCTTTTTCATTTTGCCACTCTGATGAACGGTTGGTGGTACCTAATTGTGTTTTCAATTTCCCTTTACCTCATAACTATGTTAACCCTCTTGTCTTCTGTGTCCATATTTGGGTTTTTTATCTTTTTCTCATACATTTGTTGAAATTCTTTGTATAGTCTGGATATACTCAGCTGGAAACAAAGCAGCGTCATTGTCTTTAAGTTATACCTTACTTTTTACTCTTCCAGTTGCGTCTTTTGATAAGAGAAGTTGTTAACCTTAATGCAGTGCAATTTATCAATTTTTTTCTTTCCAGGTCAGCACTTTATTTTCTGCTTAAGAACACTTTGCCTATTCCAAGACCACAAAAATATTGTATTTTCCTCTAAGTCATAATTATTTACTTATTACACCCAGGTCTAATTCCATCTGGAATTAAATTTTTGCGTATGATAGGAAGTAGTGGCCAAGATTTTTTTTTTTTTTTTGGCCAGTATGGATATCTGGTTGACTTTTTTGCCCTATTTATTGGGAAAACCATCATTGCCTTATAGCACTGAACTGTCAACTTTATCATTAATCAGGACTGACACAGAAGGTCCTCTTCCTTAGAACTGGAGAGTGTTAGTTTAAGAACTCACATTTAATTATGTCACAAAGTACAGTCTGAAGGGTAGATCTAATTGAGCAAACACACAGGTAAGGGACATAACCCACAGAACACATAGCATGATGGTGGTTGGAGTGGGGCAGAGAGGAAAGATGGATGTTATGTATTTAAACCACAATTCCAATCTGATTTAAGAACTCAGCAAATACAGGACATGAGCAAGGAGTGCAATAAAAAAAATTCAGCAGTAAGTGATTTCAAGATTCATAGCAAATGAGAAAAGTTGATCTAAAAATATTAAATGAGCATGAAAAGTTTTATATATATTGTGTGTAAGTTTCTGGTAAGTAGTATAAGTGGGATTGTCCAGGCATAATTTGAAAATACAATGCCCTGAACTCAAATTAGAAATCATTTGCATAGAGATGATTATTGAAGTCTTGAGAGTGGAGGAAATTCTGAAATTAGGGAATAAATACAGTAAAACAAGAATATCAGTATAACCGTTCTTGTATTCATTCATTTTTCACAAAGAATAATTAATACAGTCAAGTTTTACTGCCATGAGGATGGTTATATGTTACCTATTAATCAAAAATCAATTAAGGATTATTTTCTTTTCCATTTCATATTTGCCACATAAACCATTATGCACATATCAGTATGCATGATTATAAAAGGGAAGGAGTCTAGAAAACTAGCATATCTTTTACATTTCAAATCTAATTCTATTTATTACAACCTTGCCAGTGAATAACACCACCACCAATAATGACAAAAAGTATTTTGCTTGCTATCCTTCTTAGAAGAAATTGAACTGAAAATATTTCCATTCCTTGAGTAACTTGTAGCTTATGGGATTGATGTTCGCATTATTAGTGCAGGCAGCTGCTCTATTAATGTGATTTAAGGAAATCTAAGGAAGTCTCCCTTGAATAAATTAACTCCCAGTTGGATCTTTTTAAATTTCCAGCATTAGTGGTTTTCCCTGTGGTCTTTTTATAGGAGATGTACACAGAGAGTTAGGCATTACATTTCCTTGGAGAGGTAACACATTATCTAGCTAATGAATTAATAGAGAACAATTGGTTGCATTTACTACCACTATCCACATTTGTACATTAGATAGCTGGATTCTGCAGGGAGCACTAAAGTAGAAAACTGGGAAACATAAGCAACAAGAAGAAGCAGGAAAGTCAGAGAATTAAAAGGCAGAATTTTTCATCTGGATTTTGAACTTGTGGCACGAAAGGTCATGTAAAGAGAAATGAAACTGTGCATTCATGTATGTGTATGTACAAACACATGTACACATGTATAAATTTGTTTATGATCCTTTCATTGTACTAGGTGTACTGAAATAAAATGTTATTCATTTTCTCAACATATTATAAAATTTATGATATTTTAATTCACCCAAAACTTTGCAGTTTCTAGGTATGTATAAATTAGGTACAATTTGCATGGATTTGTAAGTTGTACACTAAGTCGTAATCTAAAATATAAATTCTGGTGTTGCCACTTCACCAGCAAGCAATTACATAAATCTTTCCTTATACAATTTTTCTTGATTCACTCTATTGTTTTTTTAATCTTTTTTTTTTTTTTCTTTAGATTTAGTAAAGATTTTCAGCTCTGGTCGAATGTACCTCCTCATATTAATTTCATAGCTCTTCTTAAAATAATACTCTCTGTTCAAAGAAAATGGATAACAGAGGCGCCTGGGTGGCTCAGTGGGTTAAAGCCTCTGCCTTCAACTCAGGTCATGATCCCAGAGTCCTGGGATCGAGTTCCAAATCATCGGGCTCTCTGCTCAGCAGGAGGCCTGCTTCCCCCCTCTCTCTCTTTCTCTCTGCCTATCTCACTGCCTACTTGTTGTCTCTTTCTGTCAAATAAATAAAATCTTAAAAAAAGAGAAGGAAATGGATAACAATTAATCATTTAAAGGTTTGGCACTTTTACTTAAAGGAATATTATGACAAACTTTAATTTTTTTTAAAAAATGTTATTTACTTATTTGCCACAGAGAGAAGGAGCGAGAAAGAGAGAAAGAACACAAGCATGGGGAGCAGCAAAGGCAGACTCCCTGCTGAGCAGGGAGCATGATGTGGGGCTCAGACCCAGGACCCTGGCATCATGACTTGAGCCAGAGGTAGACTCTTAACTGACTGAGCCACCCAGACACACTGAGAAATTCTAAAATTTTACACCTAACATAAAATGCCTCATTTTGCTGAATGTAAAAGAGATTTTTCTCCTCTTCATGCATTTCTATACAGTATTCTGAGAAAACAAAACAAAACACTCATCTACACCATATTTTCCTATTGTTTCAATGTTCATTTATTATAATGTCGTTTTGGGTTTTGTTTGTTTGTTTTGTTTTATTTTGTTTTTTCTTATTTCTTCTTTCTCTACTAGAACTTACAATTTTGAAGGACCAGATTGTGGGTTTGGTTTCTACCTTTCTTCATCTATACTTTCTTCCTATAAGGACCCATAAAGGCAAATGGTCTTAAAAGATCTCTGTTGATCACAACCCCCAAATGTATATGCAGACTTTTGAATTCCCTCTTGATCTATAAATATATATCTCTGCCTGTTTGAAATATCTACTCAGATGTCAAAATTGAAGACTCCTTAGAGCTCTCTACATTTTCCACACCTTCAACTGCCACATTCCTCTCAATCTTCCTTCCCCATTATAGTACTCCAAAGCATCATCCTGCAAGGTACCAACACCCCATACCCCACCAAATTTCCCTTTTAATGTGCCTTATCCCTTTTTCCTACAATCCAATTAGCAGTTCCTGTTGGAAACCTCTCACATGACAATGTCTCATCATTCCCTCTGCTTTTTCTTTTACCCAAAACTTCATCACCTCCAATGTACACTGTTGTGGTGTCCTGTTACCTGTTGTGTTTGTTTCACCCTTTTTTATGTAGCAGCATGATGCCAGCAAAGCCAATAACTAACTAACTAAATAAATAAATAAATAAATGTTAGGTAGCAAAGATAATAATGTTTGATGGTAGAAGAATTAATTTTGTGCCATGATGAAATATTTGGATATATTCCTACCTGTGTTAAATTGACAAGCAAATAATAAATCTTAAACTAAGAAGAACTTGCAACTTTGAGGATAATATGTGGAAGACAGAATTTTAGCACCATTGGAAACTTCAGTCAATTTATACTACAAGGTACAATGAGAAAGGGGGACTCTGAGAAAGAAGGAAGGAAGGAAGGAAGGGAGGGAGAGAGGGAGGAAGGAAGGAAGGAAAGGAAAGAATGGAAGAAAAGAAAGAAAGAAGGAAAGAGGGAGGAAGGGAGAGAGGCAGGAAGGGAGGTCCAGTTTGGAAATAGATATGATGGAAAGGAAATAGAGTCAGTCTAGATATGCAGGATTATAAAAAGATAAATTCTTATCTTCATTCGGTAAAAAATTAAACTGAGAATGTGTTTGAGCCTTGTGACTAAGTCATATGACAGGATCCAAAAATCATACGGCCATAATACCCACTGATAAAACTTCTGAAGGGATTGATTGTTTTCAGCAAGTTTTTCCTCTTTTTCTCTCTCTTTAATATAGCTGATTAAAGATAGCATCCTATATCTTTGTGTCAGGTGTAATATGAAAGAAATAATCTGAAACAATGGACATTTGGGACTATGGAACAGACTCTGTCAATATTCTACCCATATCCCACTTGTCATTAGTATTTTACACCCTGGCTCATCTTTCAACTATCAGCACCTCACTGGAGGCCCTGGAATCCCCTCATATCCCTGTGTGAGTCAGGCCAGACGTGGGAGAATTAACATTTTCTGAGAGCAGCCTATATACAACAACATATAATGACTTGTGCACCACTGTTCCGACTTGTTGCTTCTCAGCATGAATGACTCTTGAAGGGCAAGTTGGACACCATTTCTCAGGTTTCTTCAAGAGGATGAAGCTCCAGTTGTAAATTTTCCCATTAGATAAACTCGTACTTGCTTCTGTCCTTATATATCTCACTTACTGTCCTGTTGTTATTTCCAGGGACACCACCCTAATAAACTACTTCAATCTTTTCATTAAGGTCTGCTTCTGGGAAATTCCAGACTATGGCAATTGGTATAGGAAATACTCTAAGAGATCTGAATGTCATGATAAAATTATGGAATTTAGTCTCTTGACAGCCAGATAACAACAAAAGACATATTGCTGGTAGTAAGTGAGATGGCAAATTCTATAGCATTACAATTATTAAAACCCTCCCATGTGGCGAGTTGAGGATGAACTTGTGACAAATTGGGTTCTGATCCACCCAGGTGGGTATGTACTGGATTGTGTGCCATGTCCAGCCTTTGAGGAAAAAAGGGAGCAATGTGAATAATATGAACCTATTGATTTTTTTCCCCAAAGATCTATTTATTTATTTATTTACTTATTTATTTATTTATTTGAGAGACAGATAGAGTGTACAAGCAGGGGAAGGAGCAGAGAGAAAGGGACAAGCAGACTCTGTGCTGAGCTCAGAGCCAGATGTAGGCAGGATCCCACAACCTGAGATCATGACCTGAACCAAAATCAAAAGTCTGATGCTTACCCAACTGAGCAGCCAGGCACCCTGAATCTATTGATTTTAAGTCAAATGCTGAAATTATGAAAAAAGAACAATATTGAGGCTCTGATGTTGTTGATCTCCTCCACAAAATTTTTGTGTTTGTCCTTGATTCTACTAGGCAGTTTGGGAGGAAAGCCGGGAAGTTAGGCTACAAGCAGACCAGATTCATGCAATCAGCAAGAGATACAATTTAGGATTTGGATTTCAGTCTTCTTGAGAGTTTGTCTATTTCTAATTTACTTAGCTTGTAGACTTTTAATTTGCAGTATTCACCCAGGTATATTACTCTTGGGGAATCATAAACTTTTAATTTCTGATTTCCTAGCCCTATGTGTCTCCTGAAGGCCATGTTCAACTTCTCAACCACACAGTACATCTTGTAAATCAGCAAACTTCTCCAGAGGAAACAGTGGTTGAATTTACCTTTAACATTCCTTCTTTTCAGACTCTTCCTCTTGGAACTCTTCATTTTCTTGGAATCACTCTGATGAATTCAAAGATACATTCTGTATATTCTATATAATAGATAATTATTAATTATTAGTGTATAAATAGACTATAAATATAAGACTTTTCATAGTTACACCATTTTTAAATATAATTTTTATTTGATGGATATGAATAACCTCATCTATTCCTTTTTTGCAAGATCAAGCAATTAATACCCAATATTAATAAATATTTCTTTCTTAGCTAAGACATTTCAGGTATTTTAAAAACAAAATTATGAGTTATATTTTGACTAATACATATAAATTTTTTAAAATTTATTGAACCATAAAATTAATGAATGGTTATAATATTTGCCAAACACGACCTTTTCCTTAAAAGTGTCCCACCTGGTGTTAATACCAATCAAGCTACTGTAACAAAGGTAAATCTGAAAAACAAGGTATGTCTGGTATTATTTGTCCTGCAGTTATAGTGTTAAAGTTTATACTTATTTGCTGCTTTGGTTTTGAGTGCATCACTCCTCCATACAGCTGAAATATTTTCCTTATAAGAAGAAAACTATTTTAAAAGAGCACATATTTCTTGTAAATTACCACAGACTATACTGCTAAATTTTTTTATTTGAAAAATGCATGTTTATATTTTTTGTCATGGCTCACAATGTAATTAAAAAAGTGACTTGGGCTTCATAAATGACAGACCATCCCAAATGATCTAATTCTGCAGTTGGTTATGATGAATTTTCCTCTTCCCTTACAAAAGTAAAGAAAAAGAAGTAGGATAATTCTGAGATTGTTCTGATGGTTTGTACTGTTATATGGACAAAATCCCAATTCTTTTGAATTTGGGCTCCAATCTTTCACCCCAAATTCTTTCACCCCAAATTCTTACATATTCTTTAAAGACTTTGAGACTAGATATTTTAGGTGAATTGGTTTTGGTGTCATTAAAAATAAATTGTCATAAATAACCAAAATATTTCTATGCTATTCCCTGTTGTGTGAATGCAACTGTATTGATTACCTCTTAAATTAGAACATTAGGGGTGCCTGGGTGACTCAGTCTGTTAAGCATCTGCCTTCAGCTCAGGTCATAATCCCAGAGTCCTGGGCTTGAGCCCCATATTGGGCTCCCTGCTTGTCGGGAAGCCTCCTTCTC
This sequence comes from Enhydra lutris kenyoni, assembly GCF_002288905.1. Taxonomy (NCBI): domain Eukaryota; kingdom Metazoa; phylum Chordata; class Mammalia; order Carnivora; family Mustelidae; genus Enhydra; species Enhydra lutris. The sequence goes on along the minus strand of NW_019154116.1, from coordinate 19,007,409 downwards.
TCTCTCCCTCTCCCATTGCTTGTGTTCCCTCTCTCACTGTGTCTCTCTGTGTCAAATAAACAAAATCTTTAAAAAAATTAGAACATTAAAAAATTTTATCTTTTAGCTACTTACATTCATTATTTTATTTTGCCTTGAAGAACTAGTATGAAAAGATGGAGATAGTATTTGCTTAGAAATAAGATTTTTGGGGACGCCTGGGTGGCTCAGTTGGTTAAGCGACTGCCTTCTGCTCAGGTCATGATTCCAGTGTCGTGGCATCGAGTCCCACATCGGGCTCCCTGCCCGGCAGGGAGCCTGCTTCTCCCTCTGCCTCTGCCTGCCTCTCTGTCTGCCTGTGGTCGCGCGCTCTCTCTCTCTCTCTCTAACAAATAAATAAATAAAATATTAAAAAAAAAAAAAAGAAAGAAGATTTTTGGGGCACCTGGGTGGCTCAGTCTGTTGAGTGTCCAACTCTTGGTGTCAGTTCAAATCATGATCTTGGGGGCCTGAGATGGAGTCCCGCCATCAGGCTCTGCACTTAGTGCAGAGCCTGCTTGATATTCTCTCTCTCCCCCTCTCCCTATGCCCTTACCCCCACTCTCTCTCTTTCTTTCTTTCAAATCAGTAAATAAATCTTAAAAATAAAGAAGTAAGATTTTCATAAATTGTTTTTTTTTACTATTATTGATTGATATTTAGAACAAATATTTGAATTTTAAGTTGGAAATCTTATTGTAAATTATTCAAATGGGTTTGATAAAATATAATTATATTGTATCTAGTCATACAATCCTTTTTCTTATTGAAATCTCAGAGGTCAATATTAAAGGGAAGTTTTGAGGAACACATTTAAATTTCATTGTCTCTACATACTTATGAGATTTATCAAATATACATATATTTTACTGTTACTCTCTGTTTACACTAATGAAGAGAAACATTAGTGGGAATCATATGTACTGAGGGGTGAGCTTTCACTGATTCTCAGCTGACATTCTAAGATATAGGAATAGGGAAATTTTCTTAAATAGAAGATCCTGATAGAAGTACAAAAAATAAATTATATAATGATAACTTTCATTTATAAAATCATCCCTTTCATATTTCTAATCTCTGCTATTTGAAGTACCACCACTTCGTCCTTTACAAAGATTTGTCATAAATAACTACTACTTGGAGTATAAATTTTCTAATCTCCTGAGGAGCAATTTGGGAATCTCTATTATTATTAAAAAGTATTCAAATTCAACATTTAGATATTTAATTTATAGGCATCATCAAAAATATTCATAAAGTTTTTTGTGTAACAACATTGTAGGGTTAATAGATAACATCTTGAAAATAAAACAGGGTATAGCAAATATTGATATATCCATACGATATGTATTAGTTTCCTGGGGCTGCTGTAACAAACTCACAAACCACGTGGCTTAAAACAGCAGAAATTTATTCTCTCGCATTTCTGGAGCCCAGAATTCCAAAATCAATACATTGGCACAAAGTGGTCCTCCCAGTGGCTCTGAGAGAGAACCTATTCCAGGCTCCCCTCCTACCTTCTGGGGGAAGGTGCAATCCTTAAGGCTCCTTGATTTGTACATGGAGGACTCCACCAATCTCAGCTGCAGTCTTCACAACGCATCCTCTTTTGTGAGTCTCCTTGTCTTCTTCTTTCTCCTAGGACATGCATCTCTGGATTTAGATCCCACTCAGTAAATCTATGATCATCACCTCTCAAGATCCTTAACTAAATGATGTCTACAAAACTCCTTTTCCAAATAATGTCACATTCACCGGACATATTACTCAATCTTTACAGATAAGACATAATACAGCTTTTAAAGTTTTTGAGTAATACTAACAATATGGGAAAGTGTGTACTGTAGAATATTCCACTAAAAATGGATATACATTGTGAAGTTATTTCGAATACCAATGTGTGTGTATAATATATTATGCAGTATTTTACATATAAATTATTGAAAAGCAATAAAAGAAATGATAGTAATGATAACTGATCTCAGGACAGTGGGGATTATAGTTGTATTTTTATTTTCCTTTGTGTTTTCCTCTGTGTTTTCCAAGTGTCCACAGATGATCATGACTTACTTTTATAATGATACGTTATAAATTAATGAACTGCTATATATTTTCAGCATTATTCGCTATACTTATTTTATTAATTTTCTTAATTTGAAAAAGCAAACATTTATATAGCATAATATGCTTAATTGTGGTCACAACCAGAATTGTGACAAGAAAAGACTAGAAACAGAAATTTTCATGTGTCTTGGGACCACTTTGAGCTATATTAGACCCTACAACTTAATTCTCTTTAAATGGATCCTATTTTTTTAGGTCCTGTTTGAAAATTAAAAGCCTTGTTATGGCTATTTGCAATTCATTTTTTGGTTCAACAAAAATACTGTATTTTTGGTTGTGAATGTATGGTGTATGGTGTACATACCATACACACATTACACTGTGCGGTGAAAGTTGAATATTTCTGTCCATTTCAACCAAACATAAAACTACTTTTTGGATTTTGGATGATTCTAGTAAATCTGGCTTTTTTCTGAAAGAAGCATTTATGTAATATGAAGTTCATCTTCACTTTGGTAATTTGTATGGAGTTATTTCTTTACAAACCTTCCTGAATACCAACCAAAAGTTGAAAAACTAAGGTCAAGTCCAGTTTTTGTAGATTATAGGATACTTGACCTTGGGTCACTCATCTCTTGATTAATAGATCAGCAATAATGTTTGCTACAATTTTCAGGGCTCAATATGTAACATTATCCTCCAGTATGAATTCAATACAGAAATATGAGACAGGACAAAGGTTGATGAAAATGTAATTTATGATAAAGATAAAACTAATTGGATAAAGGAGGTTTAGAAACTCTGTCAAATGAATGTGCTAACAATTTCTCCCAAGTTAAAGTCAACTGTATCACATCTTACAGGTCTCTCCAAGGCAAAGCCTGATCCAGCACATTTACATCTTAGAAGAAGAGTAGAACACTCTCTGTTAGAAAGTTGGCAGAGAACAAAGAGAGAAGTTGGAAACCAACTGCTAGAGAATGGAGTTTTCCTCTCAGTCAGGCTCCCATATTGGAGAAGCCATCTCTTGCTCTGGAAGGTCAATGGTGGAGTACGGAAGAGCAGAAGTACAACTCCCACACTTGCCTTTCTTTCTCTTTCCTTTTATTTCCTTTCCATGGAAATATAAAATGTGAGCCATAAACATTCTTCTTCTTGTAGGATTGGCTACTTATGCCCCTGAGGTGAATGTGAGGATCTGGTAACAGCTTAGTTTGGCTTCCCGCCATTCATTACCAACCACATAAAACTGATGACAGTAATCCACCAAATACACATTTCTAAAATATACATTGCCTGTCAATAATTTTATGTTTTCTCCATATTATTCTCTCATTATTCCCATTTGATATTTTCCTTTTCTGTTACAGCTTTGTCCATTTTCTGCACATTATACAAGCAAATTTAGTTCTTGCCTTTTATTTCCAGATAATTCTCTTTCCATCTTTGTAGTAACATGCAACCAATTAATATTTGAATTCTGAGTGGTGATGGCCAGTACCCACTGGTTGTTAAATACTTTAACTATCTCCCCTATTTATTTATTATGTTAAATACTTTAACTATCTCCCCTACTTATTTCATTACACATTGTGATATTTTAATAATTAACTTAATTAAAAGTACCTTAAGTCTGGGCTTTGACTTATATCTATGATGTATCTGTGTGTGTGTGTGTGTGTGTGTGTGTGTATGAGTGTGTGTGTTTGTGCTTATCACTATGCATAATATGCTTGTGTTATATAATACAAAATCCTTCATAAAATACAAAGTTATATATAATACTAAGGCATTTAGCATTTAGACTCACCTGAAATTGAACATCATTGATTATTTTAAAGAAAACAAACTCCAGGGGCGCCTGGGTGGTTCAGTGGGTTAAGCCTCTGCCTTCGGCTCAGGTCATGATCCCAGGGTCCTGTGATCGAGCCCTGCATCGGGCTCTCTGCTCTGCAGGGAGCCTGCCTCCACCTCTTTCTCTGCCTGCCTCTCTGCCTACTTGTGATCTCTGTCTGTCAAATAAATAAATAAAATCTTAAAAAAAAAAAAGAAAACAAACTCCAAATAATAAAGAGTAGTTTAAAACATTCTCAGACCAGGACTTAAGGGGGAAAAAAAAAATTACACACACACACACACACACACACACACACACACACACATACACACACACAACATTTCTTATGTATTTTCCATAACTAGTTTTCAAACGCATAAAAATATATTTAGGCTAATGACCTACAACAGAAAAACCAGAAAACAGATTACTAACCTCTCTCTCCTTCATCTAGTTTACTTTTAACAAATACCAGTAGATCCATTACATTAGATAAGCTGATAGCGTTCTCTCTTTTTTGTTTCTCCATCTCAAGTCACATATGCAAAGGTCTTTGCTAAATATATTTAATATTTCTGAACTTATTTCCTTTCATATTATGGATTCAAGATCTATTACGCCCCTCATCTCTTCTCCTAGGCCTGTGTCTACTATGTTCTAAGTGAGACAAAAACATCCTCTCCTTGGGGCGCCTGGGTGGCTCAGTGGGTTAAAGCCTCTGCTTTCGGCTCAGGTCATGATCCTGGGGTCCTGGGGGCTCCTGGGGGGTCCTGGGATCCAGCCCTGCATTGGGTTCTCTGCTCCACGGGGAGCCTGCTTCCTCCTCTCTCTCTGCCTGCCTCTCTGCCTACTTGTGATCTCTGTCAAATAAATAAATAAAATCTTAAAAAAAAAATCCTCTCCTAAATACTATACATTGTTATCACTTTTACTACTCATGTCAATTAGCAGAGAGATTTATACAGAAAATCAATCTTGCTTTCAGAAATCCTGAACAAGAAATGTAGTTAGCAATGGGTACCAGAAGTGATAGAGGGAGGGATAGGTAGAATCTGGGGGTACTTTTATTTATTTATTTATTTATTTAAAGATTGTATTTATTTATTTGACAGATAGAGATCACAAGTAGGCAGAGAGGCAGGCAGAGAGAGAAAGGAGGAGGTAGGTTCCCTGCTGAGCAGAGAGCCCGATGTGGGGCTCGATCCCAGGACCCTGGGACCATGACCTGAGCCGAAGGCAGAGGCTTTAACCCACTGAGCCACCCAGGCGCCCCTGGGGATACTTTTAAAGACAAGATTTGATACAAGCCAAATGTTTTAATTTAAAAAGACATATCACAAAACATTCCCCAAGATGTGACCCACTGGCTCCCCACATCATAATTACCTGCAAAACAATTGTTAAATATGCAGATTCCTGGGCCTCTCTGCAAAACTGAGTTTGGGGGATTGGATCCTAAGGATCTGCATTTTTCAGACTGCTCTGGTTAATGTTCGTACTTAAGTTAAGTCTGAAAACCACCATTTGGTGGGCACTTTGGCCACGTCTTTCTCAGAGTTTCTCAAGGTTTCCTCTATCAGGCTGTCTTGAAATCAGCTCTCCATTGTTTGTGAACTGGATGAATTCTACATTCTGTTGATGACTCCAGCTTTCCGTTTAAGTTTAGTACAACTTGTTTCTGACAGTGATGAAACTGCTAAAGTCTAAAAATGATTAATAAGACATTTTCAGAAAGTAGGGGCTTAAAATTCTTGACTCAGACTTCATTCTGTAATCCATTAGCTCTGTCTGGAACGTGACACTTGCTGAGCTTCCTGAAGGGATTTCCATCCCTGGGTCTATCAGCACATTGTTATAAATGCTTTGTGCTTAGGAAGGAGATTTCTGAGAAAGCTTTCAACATTATTATGCTAATGTAAATCTTGGCCTACACATAGGGATTCTATCATTCTGTCCTTAGTTGTCTTCTTTAGACTTTTCAAATAATAACATTTACAATTGCTAGAACAAGTGGCACTCTGTGATTCAGGAGTCCTCTGCCCATCTCTCAACATGGTTACAAGTGTTATTTGGCAACCTAATTTGTCTTTAATCCAGTTTTAATATTATCTATCATAATGAAGTATTAACACAGACAATAGTTTTAGCTCTGTAACTCCAGTATAACAAAGTTTCTATAAGGTATAGAACAGTTTCTATTAAGTACAACTGTGTTAAAATATGTGTGTGTGTGTGTGTGTGTGTGTGTGTGTGTTTGTGTACTGCAGCCCAAGAAAGTGCCCATACAGTAGTCCTCCCTTATCCACAGTTTCAGTTATCTATGGTCAACCACTGTCCAAAAGCAGATGATCCTCCCTCTGACTTACTGTCAGAAGGTCAATACAACCTAATGCTATGTCACAATGCCTAGCTCATCAACCTCACTTCTTCTCATCACATAGGCATTTTATTATCTCACATTATCACAAGAAGAGTACAGTCCAAGAAGATATTTTGAGAGAGAGAGGCCATATTCACATAATTTTTGTTATAGTATATTGTTATAATTATTCTATCAGTGGTTATAGCTGTTAATCTCTTACTGTGCCTTATTTAGAAATTAAACTTTATTGTAAGTATGTATGTATATATAGGAGAAACATAGTATATGTAGGGTTTAGGTATCCATGGTTTTAGGCATATGGGGGTTTTGGAAAGTATCCTCTCCCATAGATCAAGAGGTGAGTACTGTACAACTATAATAAATAATTTAAGGGTTGCCTTCATTTTAAAATTATTCACATACATGTTTCCAGGTAAAAAAATATAATCTAAAGTATGTGTAACTTTTTAAATAAATGGCTCAAGGTCCTACATATCCATGTAGGGTTATGAGGTAAAAATAAGCATACTAAAATAGACACTTCAGTTAAACCAACAGCATTGTGTTAAAATGGTTAGAGCCTTAAAATTAAATTACACTGGAGATTAATTACTACACTAAAACACAAAAAGTCATTGCTAAATATTATGTTCCTTTTCTCAGGGTTTATTCAGGAAAACATTGCATAATGAAATTATAAATTACTATTTTTTAAAAATTTGCCATTTTTCTTTCCCAGTGGTTCTTTTTTTTTTTTTTTTAAGATTTTATTTATTCATTTGACAGGCAGAGATCAAAAGTAGGCAGAGAGGCAGGCAGAGAGAGAGGAGGAAGCAGGCTCCCTGCCGAGTAGAGAGCCTCATGTGGGGCTCAATCTCAGGACCCTGGAATTATGACCTGAGCCAAAGGCAGAGGCTTTAACCCACTGAGTCACCCAGGTGCCCCTCCCAGTGGTTCTTTTTTTAATACTGTTTTTCTTTGTGAGACCATTGTGGCCAATCATGTTTACTAGCATTTGGACCCTGCTTCACACAAAAGTCCTGGAAGGAAATAGCTGTAATGCATTATTGGTCCTTGTGTTGCTGTGGTAACTGCTCTTGAATTAAACCTCATTCCAGGTGCAAATGTTCATCACTCTAAAGATGTTTTCATTTCATTGGAATGAAATAACACCAGACACAATAAATTATGTCCTTTGGGTGCTTAATCTACAGAGTATGATTCATGGAAATGATATTTTCATTTTATTCTTTATGAGCAATAAGTTTTAACTCATTAAGTTTTTAAAAGAATACATTGTCACCATGTTACTCCCCTTTATCTGTTGAATATCCACTTTCAAGATAAGTTGACTATATCATATGTACAAATTTGATTGACATTTAGATTAAGTGATATACTGTTTTCTTTTTTCCTTAAAACAGATTTTCAAATTCTCCTGTATTTTCAGCTATGATGAATTCTTACACTGAAAGTGTGCTAAAAATGAAATATTTTTCATTAAAAAATCTCTTAATTGTCTAATAAAGATAGTTGTATTATATGTCTGCCTCATACATTACTAACTTGGAATTTTATATAAAGAAATCATATATTTAATTATAATATAAATATTACTGAAAAGAATATTTACGAGTAGAGGAAACTCAAACTGTCTTCAGGAATTACTGGTGTTATAGAAAACCCATTAGTATTATAACAATAAAAAATATGGGGACGCCTGGGTGGCTCGGTGGGTTGAGCCGCTGCCTTCGGCTCAGGTCATGATCCCAGCATCCTGGGATCGAGTCCCACATCGGGCTCCTTGCTCAGCAGGGAGCCTGCTTCTCCCTCTGCCTCTGCCTGCCACTCTATCTGCTTGTGCTCACTCTCGCGCGCTCTCTCTCTCTCTCTCTCTGACAAATAAATAAATTAAAAAAAAAAAAAAAAAAAAACAATAAAAAATATGTATTTATAATATATCTGAACCCATTTCCATAACTGTTATGCAATAGAGCATAGAGATAAAATAGATGAAATAGATTTACATATGATAAGAAGCATTTTGGTATAAAAAGTGAGATTGTTGGATTAATAAAATACTATTTTTTATTTGAATCACATTATGTGATGGATATATATATTCATATGTATATATATATACAATATATATATGATATATATATCCATATGTATATATATCAAATATACATACAATATATATATGATATTTATATACACAATACACACACACATATATATAGAAATAGAGATTATATATATATGTGTGTGTATTGTGTATATATATATATATATAATCTCTATTTTAATTGCTCCACAAGAATTTCCAGGCAACAGTTGATCAGTTTTTGTGCTGGGTTACAGATGACTTTGAGTAATTCATTGGCTATCTGTATTTCTCTCTATAAAAGTACTTGAAGCCTGCTTATTTTTAACAAATGGGATTTTGCCTTTTTTTTTTTTTTCTTTTTAAAAGGACAGTGTGCAGTAAAACAGCCTATTAGGAGATCCCAATTTTTTTTTTTAAAGATTTTATTTATTTGACAGAGATCACAAGTAGGCAGAGAGGCAGGCAGAGAGAGAGAGAGGAAGGAAGCAGGCTCCCCGCTGAGCAGAGATCCCGACGTGGGGCTCGATCCCAGGACCCTGGGATCATGACCTGAGCCAAAGGCAGAGGCTTTAACCCACTGAGCCACCCAGGTTCCCCGGGATTTTGCCTTTTTTGAATCCCAAGCTTTTTAATGACTTTTGGGTACCCTGTGTTACCACAAATCCAAGTGACAGAAAATTAACTGATTTACAGTGTATGAAAATAATTAGATTTACTTCATTTTAAGTGATTCAGATTTAGAAAGATGCCATAGAATAAGTTTGCTCTAGCAGTGAAATCAAAAGGTCGACTAATGTAAGATTACTATTACATGGAAGCCATGGTTAATGAAGAAGCTACCCAAAGATATAGTAGTGGTGCTCCTCTAGGATTTGGGATAAAAACTGCAGGTAATAACCTCCAAGTACTTTCAGGAGAGATGATTGAGTCACAAGATCTTTCCCAAGCTAAGCCTTCACCTCCCAAGTTGATCATGACACTGGACGGTCAGGCTACATCAAGATGCATCAAGATGAGGACAAGTTACTTGAGAAGAATGAACCCAGTAACCCAGTTGTAACTTCAGGACAGCGCCTCAGATGTCTTCTCTGCCCACAGTAGTTGCAGCTGAGAAGCAGGCAGCTTATGACCCACATGATAGCTTTTCAAATGAGAAATGGAAGCAGTGAGTGTGGCAGTCAAACCAGGAAAAAAAAAAAAAAAAAGGCTTGTCCTCGGCAACTGTCGCCTTACCTGTAAAGTAGCAACCTGCAAAGCCTTAAGATCTTAAGTTTATTGGTAAAAGTTTATGGATGCATCCAAATCATAAATATGAAAAATATACCAAATCAGACTTTCCCTACATCAAAAAGAATCTGTGTTGTCTTTTCAAAAAACAGTTAACTATATTGCAGTATAGAAGCAAATCAAATCAACACATTAGACTCTAAACTTACACTGTGTTATATGTCCATTATATCTCAGTAAAGCAAGGAGAAAAGCAGCTATGACATCAGCTTCACATTCTAATAGTTATCTTTGACATTTTTTATTGCTTTATTTATTTATTTATTTTATTTATTTTTTATTGTTTTTATTATCTAAAACACTGCAGATTTAACAGTCAGTTTACCAAACCTTTCAGTTTTACCATCCAGCAATTACTACACCACCAACATGCCTCAATATGGATTCAGCCTCAAACCTGTACAAAACCAATGCCTACCAGAATCTCTTGAATTTTTGAAAAAGTTTTTATCTACAGATAAAAACTACAGATAAAAACTACAGATATCTACAGATAAAAACTGCCCTAGGGATCTTGCCTAATCTTTGAAAGTTGGGATATGTCATTTTATTACAAAGATTTTCTCTGTAATGTGTTTAATTTTTTTTAATGTGTATATTTATTAAGCAGTCTTATATGGGTTATTGTTCTGTTACTATGATAAAAAGTCTGTATAAAAAGCAACTAAATTTTATTGTCATTCAAGGCAAAAAACGAAAAAACAAAACAAAACAAAGAAAAACACACACACATGAACAAGGCATAATATTTTAGCCCTAAATTTTAACAATATTTGCATAGCTATAATTGTCAGCACAATGTTTTTCAACCCTTCTCATAGATTTATGTGCAAATCCAGGAGCCTTATTTAGAATGACACAGAGAAACTCCAGTTCCCTGTAGATTCATTAGAAGTGAACCTCAGCAGGTAGCATACCTACTAGTGGTCCAAGCATCAGAAAATACTATTTGATTACACTATAGCCTCTCTTGAACCCTGCTATCACTATGATGCTGATGATTCTTCTGGCTATTCTTGCTCTTTGGTTAGATCAGTTGGTTTCTAGGAGAAAATGTGGGGAGCTTTGAATCCTCTTACCTTCCCAAGAATAAAATTACCTATATTTCAATAATTAAAGACTTTTGGAGAGAGTGCAGATAAACCCAACTTTTAATCAATTCTTCTTACACAATTAATAGTGTTTATCAATAACCAAGGGCATAAAGAATGGAAAATACAATCAAAGGTAGGTTCTTCATAGAAGTAGTTCACCTTTTGACTGGGCTGAAAGACAAATGAGCTTGTATAAATATTTTAAAACTTGAAGTAATAATTGACAAAAGTAAAAACATGGGATCAAAAATAATCCCCCCTATGGTTTCAGGAAATGTATGTAGGTTGGATTAGTACTGGAAAAAACTGAGTCTTGAGGAAATATTACTTCCTTTGGATATTGTGAAAAGGAAAATAAAAAGAATTATGATCTGTTCTATTACAACTAAAGAAATAAAAAGAACTTAAACCGTATAATGATCCAATAAGACCATTTTACACAACATGTTAAGATTTAAAACTTTTTAAAAATAATTTGAAAGCTCATAAAAGTGTCTCTAAAATAACAAGAATTACAAACAGTAGGGTCACACTATTGGCTGCCAATTACCTGGTAGTAGTAGCAGCTTGTCTTGATGTGACACAGCATGCACTTTTTTCCAGAGGATAATAAAGGTTTGGGTTTTTTTTTTTTTCCTGTTTTTTTTTTTGTTGGTGGTTATATATAGTATTAACTCAGAATCTGTGTTGTGGAACTGAAAGATATTTTGTTTTCAGCCTCAATTTCTCTATAAGCTATTCCCATTCCCATTTTGTTTCCAAGATACTTAAACTCGTAAACTCAAAATCCAAATTGGTTTCCTCTAATTACTGTTACTCTTTTTTTTGTAAGTCAAGGTAATATTGATAGTAATTGAAACTGTTTCTTCACCTGAATATAATTACATTTATTTTTATGAGCCATTAAAAAAACTTAGTTGCTGGAATTAGCTAATTATAAAATGATAGAATAAAAACAAGTATTACACAATTATTTGGAATGTATTTGAGGAAACTCAAGTAACGTTCTCAATTATATTCAAATATAGTGATCCTGATATTGCTTTTGTTCAGGAAAATAAAATTCCATGTTGGACATAAATCAGTAGTAGTAGACTTTTAGATTAACAATCTAAAATGAGAATTTAATCATTTGGACTAACATTATTTCTATCATAATAAGGAAAAATGGGTTCGTTTTGGAATAATGAGAAACAATGAGGAAATTTTTGTTTTATCTATGACAGTAGTCTCAAATTTTAGCATTGTATCAGCATTGTATCAGAATCACCTGGAGGGATTGTTTAAAAAAAAAAAAATTGTTAGGCCCCATCCTCAAAGGGACTGATTCAGTATATCTAGGGTGGTGCCCAAGAATTTGCATTTCCAAAATGTTTCCAGGTGATGCAGATACCACCCACACTTGGAGAATGACTGGCAGAAGGACTACATAAAAGATTAGTTGCAAACAGTAAACAAAGCAACAGTGATAAAAGGTTAAAATGCTGTTCCTTGTTTTATATCTTCACCTATGCAATGGCAGTTCTAAACAATGCCAATGTTAGGTTAACTCTTCCCATGGAATTTTCATAGGCAACACTTCTCCCCCAGTCCCCACCCCACCTTTTTGAAAGAGAGAGAGAAAGAAGAGGAAAGGAGTGGGGAGGACAGGACATGGAGAGAGGGGAGGACAGGACATGGAGAGAGACTGACAAATACAAAGATAAATAACAGGAACTTAGGCTTGTCTGGTGTACACCCTACTGTTTCCAACGCTTTCCTGTTTTCTGGGGGGAAAAAGTATATATGTATATCTATATATATCAAACATGACAGCTTTAATGCACCATACATATGGGTTAGGACAAAATCCCAAATGTAGAATCTACTGTTTTTACAACCCAATGTATGCCTCAGAGCATTGTGACTCCTTCTATACGGCGGAAGTGTGAGATACAACGATTCTTTCTTTACATTGGACTGTATGGTTCAGACCATTGGCTTTCTAAGCATTTCACTGATATGATGACTCCAAAACTTGATAGGGTTTGTAGCATATTTATCTCTCAATGCACTTGTCATTTCCTCTTCATCCCACCTTATTGCAAAATGTCATCAATATAGCGGATCATTTTGATATCCTTTGAGATGTCTAGACAGAACAATTATCTTTAGACAAACCAGGAGAGGTAGCACAGCTCTAGTGCAAAGATTGGATATATACACACCATTTTCCTACCTGCATAAATTTGAGCCTTTTTTGATCCTCCCTTTTTGATAGAGATGACAAAGAATATAATGAGTAAATGTTCACATACCATGTATCTGAGGTCAGGATAATATTCTGTAGTGAAGATGCCACATATTGAGCATAGCAACTGCAATTAGGGATCCTAATTAGTGGGATCTTTGGTAGTATACAATCATTCTCTGGTATCTGTCTGGCTTTTGAAGAGGCACGTCTGGTAAATTCAGTCAGGTTTATGTTAAGAAGCATTACCTTTGCATCCTTTCCAAATTCTTAAGGTAGCACTATTGTGTTTTATTTATGTATAGGAAAACATTATCTTTAATTTACGATCATGGCAGGGCATTTCAGACTGCCACTTCGATCTTGCCCAGACTTACCCACCATTTAAGAAACCAGTATACATTTTGTGCTACCTACTAACCTTGTCCTTTAGGTACTGAGGGACAAAAAATCAACAGGTGGGTCTATTGACCCAGTGAGCCAAGGAAGAAGTAGAACTAGGCAGACTGTAGTTTCCATTTATTTCCCTTTCTAACAAAGGGCCTTAAGGGTGTTCCATTTTCCCTACCATCAATATCAGTTAAAACTGTATAATAGTCCCCTGATATATCAGGTATTTTCCCTTTCTGTTGGACTCCTGCCTGACAAAATGGTCCTAGTTCCCACTGGGGAAGAGCTGAGGAAATCATTACTTTATACACTGGCCATAAAGTTTCAGGGCTATTCTGTTTTTTGTTTTTGTTTTAATTTTTATTTATTTTTTAAATTTCTTTTCAGTGTTCCAGCATTCATTGTTTATGCACCACACCCAGTGCTTGATGCAATATGTGCCCTCCATAATACTCACCACCAGGCTCACCCAACCTCCCACCCCAGGCCCCTCCAAAACCTTCAGTTAGTTCCTCAGAGTCCATAGTCTCTCGTGGTTTGTCTCCCCCCACAATTTCCCCAACTCCCTTCTCCTCTCCATCTCCCAATGTCCTCCATGTTATTCCTTATGCTCCACAAGTAAGGGAAACCATATGATGATTGACTCTCTCTGCTTGACTTATTTCACTCAGCATAATCTCTTCCAGTCCCATCCATGTTGCTACAAAAGTTGGGTATTCATCCTTCCTGATGGAGGCATAATACTCCATAGTATATATGGACCATATCTTCCTTATCCATTTGTCCGTTGAAGGGCATCTTGGTTCTTTCTACAGCTTGGCGACCATGGCCATTGCTGCCATGAACATTGGGGTACAGATAGCCCTTCTTTTCACTACATCTGTATCTTTGGGGTAAATACCCAGTAGTGCAATTTCAGGGTCTTAGGGAAGCTCTATTTTTAATTTCTTAAGGAATCTCCACACTGTTTTCCAAAGTGGCTGCACCAACATGCAAGAGGGTTCCCCTTTCTCCACATCCTCTCCAACACATGTTGTTTACTGTCTTGTTAATTTTGGCCATTCTAACTGGTGTAAGGTGGTATCTCAATGTGGTTTTGATTTGAATCTCCCTGATGGCTAATGATGACGAACGTTTTTTCATGTGTCTATTAGCCGTTTGTATGTCTTCATTGGAGAAGTGTCCGTTCATGTCTTCTGCCCACTTTTTGACATGACTATCTATTTTGTGTGTGTTGAGATTGAGGAGTTCTTTATAGATCTTGGATATCAGCCCTTTATCTGTAGTGTCACTTGTGAATGTCTTCTCCCATTCCTTGGGTTGCCTCTTTGTTTTGTTGACTGTTTCCTTTGCTGTGCAGAAGCTTTGGTTTTGATGAAGTCCCAAAAATTCATTTTCATTTTTGTTTCCTTTGCCTTTGGAGACATATCTTGAAAGAAGTTGCCATGGCCAATGTTGAAGAGGTTACTGCCTATGTTCTCCTCTAGGATTCTGATGGATTCCTGCCTCATGTTGAGGTCTTTTATCCATTTCGAGTTTATCTTTATGTATGGTGTAAGAGAATGGTCAAGTTTCATTCTTCTACACATAGCTGTCCAATTTTCCCAGCACCATTTATTGAAGAGACTGTCTTTTTTTTTTTTTCTTTTGAAGGAAGTGGATTGTTCTTTAGACAAAGGATTATGGGCCTAAAAATGTCTCTGATCTATAACTGAGCAATAGAATGTGACTTTTTATTAGCATGGTGCTGTGCAAACTCCCAAACAGCTTTTGTATAGACTGACCAGTTAGTTTCCTTGTTGGCTTCCTATCTATCTTTCCTCTAGGGATACTGTTTTTTGATTAACTACCTCTTCTGGTTCTTGGAAGGCGGAGAGATGGTGTCAGATGCCCTTGGCTGCCAGTCCAATCTTGTCACTAGTAATGACTGCGCCCTCCTTGATTCTGTCAGTTAAGAACTACCACTTGGCTTTTATAATTGTATCTTTCTTACTGCTATCAGTAAGCCAAGTTTTGAAATGGCATCTCCTACTTTGTCTCTTAAGGAACTCAGGATCTAACAAATATATGCTGTCAGGATTCAGGAGAGCAAAGGGAGGTCTGATCAAGGGCAAATAGAACATAAAGTTGATCAAGGGAGATACAGATATAGGTACAGATATAGATATATAAATAGAGAATTTATAGAATATACCACCCAGGCAAGGGATCCAGTTGCAGACTGATCACTAAACTTCTCAGTGACACCAGGACCCTCTCACCAGGGCATTCCTTATTAATCTGGCCACTAAAATATTTCCTGGGCCCCTCCTTGAGGGCATACTCATCTGGTAGACAGTCCAGTGTTTCACAGTGTAATCATTCTATGTCCTCTCTGAACATTTTGTTCTATACTTCCAATTTTTGCAGTGGAGTATCTCCTACATCTGTTTCATTTAGTGTGAGCCATTGCCAGCCTGAGTTTTGAGGACATTTTTGACAGCACATTTGTACTGTGTCTAGGGTTCTCTCTTGGTGGTGTATTTTGTTAATTATGTATCTATATATCTATATCCATATTTCCTTAAGAGTCCCTTGTGCCCTTAATAGACTCAGCACTTCACCAGACAAGTTATGTTTTGGCTTAACCCAATTATGGAACATATGATGAGGAAGGTGTGGGGGGGGCTGACCCGTAGATCTTGAGGAGACTGTTTTGACTCTCAGGGCAGAGGCATCTCTGTTTTCTCCCAGCAAGGAAAGACTATAATGCACTAAAAGGAAGGAATGAGCCTTTTCTTGAGATTCAGAAGACTCAAGCTCTTGTGGGGTCAAGAATATTGAATGCATTTTTACAGATGTCTCCATTTATTATCACAGAATCCCATTTTCCCCATTCAAGGCTGGACCTTAACATAACATATATATTTAGGTTGAGAATTTAAACTTCCGTAAAACTCAGCTCTTTCTATGATTAAGTTGTGATCCTAGTCCTGAACTTTGTTTGCTCTCTAGCTGAAGGAGATGAGTGTCTCCTAATAAGCTGCCAAATTTATCATTGGCAATTACATAAAGACTTCAAGTGATGATTAATCCTCCTCAGCCTTTTTTGTCTTTCTCCTCATTAGCCATCCACTTCCATTGTCCTTATAATTACTATCTCTGCTATATTTCTCAAATGACTGATAGAATACAACTGCTACTGTATGTCCTTCCAATGGCATGCGACACTGGTCAAAATTTTAACAAATACACTGCTAATGCATGCCAGGAACAAGCACTGTCCATGTTTGGCCCTCTAGTGATGTCTTTATTACCAGCCTGCAATTAGTGATCCAGTTCCAACATCCTATCTTAGTGTCTGTTTTCTCAGCCCACTTCTGGAAACATCCCTGACTATCAGTTTCTGTAGGAAGAATACTTAAATGAAAATGAGCAGGCAATACATTTCTCAACCAGTGCCCTAAAGATCAACATGTATGGGGGGGGGGGGGAAGAAAGAAGGCACGATTGAACAGAGGGAGAAACTGGGTTTCAGTGCAATATAAATACATATTTCAGCTGACCCTGTAGGGATATTAGAAACGGATGGCCCTTCAGGGATGTGCTGTGTGAGACAAGAACTAGCTCTTGTACTTGCATAAGGATCAGTCACTGGATGCAGAAATGAAGGGACAATTGAGGAACATAAATTTCTTTAGCAAAGGGTATTTCAAAAAAAAGAGGGCTGAAAGCCAGACATGTCATCCAGCTTCGCTCCCAGCAGCTGGGAGAAAAATCCTTCCGTGAAGAAGGAGTTTTTGAATGATGCATTATAATGTCCACTATTTTTTTTTTTTAAGATTTTATTTATTTGAGAGAGAGAGGGCAACTATGAGTCAGGGGGAGAGGCAGAGGGAGAGGAAGAAGCGGACTCCCCACTGAGCAGAGAGTTTGATGAGGGACTCAATGCCAGAACCCTGAGTTTGTGACCTGAGCCTAAGGCCCATGCTTAACCTACCAAGCTACCCAGGTGTCCCTAGTGTTCAATTATTTTTGCACACTGGGCTATTTCTCCTCTCATGCTGTGGAGAAAATAATCAAAGTCCCCAAAATATCTGCTTCAAATGCACAGGATATTTATATTTTTTATTTGCTATGGCTCCAACATTCCAATTAGATAGTTGATTTCGTTTCTCCAGGTTGCTATAAATAAGTCTTTGAAGCTGTCCAAAGGAGTTATCTCTAACTTTACACTGCCTTTCTCCATTCCAGATCTCAAGTAGACAAAATCATGGTCCCCACTTTGTCTTCCTTTACTTTTTTAATAATTGCAATTTCATTCTTCTGTCTACTTACAGAAAATATTTCCACCTGAGCAATGGATTGATTCTTTTCTCAGGAAACTTATTCTGTGAATTAACCATGTTCATATTGGATCCTTCAGAGTTTTCCATTTCAGCATAACAAATTCTTAAAAATTTCAGAACTTACAAAACTAAAAATTCAAAAAAGAAAAACCAACAAAATGTGTTACTTTTCAATGTCCAAGTTTTGGGAATCCAAGTGGTGGTTATCTGGGTTGAGATCTCACATGAGGTTGGGGTGTTCTTCCAAACTCATGAGATTGTTGGCAGATTTCAGTGTCTGTGATTGCATGACCGAAGTCCCTATTTTCTTCTTAGCTGTTCTCAGCTCCTAAAGACTGCAGTGAATTTTTGCCATGTGTCCTTCTCCACAGAACCATTCACAGTCTGATAGTTTGCCTTTTCAAGACTGTCGGTATTGTAATTCTCTCTCATCTGTGGCAAAACAGTCTTAGGAAATGTAATGTAATGATAGAAGCAAATATCCTATCAAGTTTTGTAACATAACCTAATTATGGGAATGGCTACCCCATTATATTTGCAGACCTCATTCACACTGAAAAGTAGATGATTATATAGAAAAGGTACATCACAGCACCAAAATTTAAGGGATCATCTTAGAATTCTACCTACAATATTGCATGAAATTTGTCATTATTTTTCT
The DNA here is from genome assembly GCF_002288905.1 of Enhydra lutris kenyoni. Lineage (NCBI taxonomy): Eukaryota > Metazoa > Chordata > Mammalia > Carnivora > Mustelidae > Enhydra > Enhydra lutris. Next base: position 18,989,028 of record NW_019154116.1, on the reverse strand, counting down.
TAACCATCTTTTTCTGTGTGATTTTTCTTATATCTATCTTTGCCTTACAGAGTTTTAGCTAAGACTACCACTCACATCTATATTGTTCAATCGAATTGCAGTTACAAATAATTGTAATTAGATACAAACGACTGTAAACCATCATCTTCCTCGACCTCTTATCAAGATGCAACCTCTTGATCATTCCTGAAACACAAAACTCCTCTAATTCAATAAAAAGGGATATGTATCATTATACATTGTAAGACTATTGGTAGGACAATACCTAATAATTCTTTGCTCTTCCCAAGCAATGGGTTATGAGTATTTCTCAGTAATAGGCAAAAATTCTTAATCTAACCATTCATTTGGTATTTTCACACTACTAATTATTTAGGAAATATCTGAAATTATCCTTGTTCTCCCACAAATGTTAGAGTCATGCCAAGTCTTTTAACTTATATAGCTGTCCTGGGGTAGATATACATCCTTAAAACTGGGTTTTCTTGGATCTTGATAAACAAGGCTGGTACTGGTGATAATAAATATACTATTAAAGTATAACATGAAAAGTTAAACCTATTTTTAAAAAAGCTTAGCTTCAGAAACATAGACTCATAAATTTAAAGAGATTGATTAAATAGAAAAATAGATGTGAAAGATCAGTATAAAAGTTTTGTATAAAACATGCTTACCAGTGCTGCCTGAACGGATTCATCATTCTTGCAGTTGCCTGTTGAGCATTAGAAAACAATCTCAAGATATTTCTGTATCAAATTTTTATTGAAGTATATCAGACACAGATCTAAAATATTTATATATTTCTGATTATCATTAAAATGAATAAATGCAAGTATGCTGCATACTAATATTACAAGTATTTGATTTCATATTTGTAAGTGTTTGATGACATGTGAAAGACTTACTAAAACTCTGGATTTCTGCAGCAAAAAATATGATTAGTATACAATTAAGTGTATTTCCTTGTTGGGTTCTCATTTCTATTACTCTTTTCTATAACTCATTAGGTAACTCTGCCTTCTATCCATTAAAATATTTGTATTTATGCACTGCATAAATTACAATTACTGGACATAGTACAACTAATATATAATGTATATGTCCTCATTCAGGCTGACCAGGGGAAATATTAGCTGAATTACCAAGTATGCTAATTATAGCTTTATCACATTAAGCACATATAATTATGAAACCAGGCTAACCAGTAGTATTCCTTAGAGACAATCCTTCATGTACAATACTGACAAGTATTTATAATTTAATTGTTAATATGCAAATGATAAACCATAGTTGCTTTTATAAGTACATACATGCAGGCAAATTTTAACATAACACAGAAGCTGCATGAATTTATATCCAGAATATTTTATTGTAATCATTTATAGTCTTATTTATATAAAATCTGAGTGTATCTATTGTTTATAAATGTACATTAATAATTACAGATCAAATTGAACAATGTTTAGCAAGTATGATTCCATATCAAAAAGGTAAAACTATAATTTATTATACTTAATTGTTCTATAGCAATTTAATTTTTTTGAACACAATAGATACATATTATTTCTGCTTCATTCTTGGTTACATTTATGTTCCTCAGTGATGTGTCTATCCTCTGGAGTTATACAGAGCATCAGAAATTCAGGGGAGGGGTTGAGGTGACATCTAAGACTTTAGTCAGAGCTTCTAGGGTTCTAGGATTTCTTTTCCTTAGTCCCCATGGTTCTTGGTCAAACCACTGTAAGAATGAAGACTTAGACCGACGAAGAGTGATGGGCAGCAAAACAAAGTTTGCTAAGTGACCGTACAAAGGCTCCTGAAGAGGAAGGGATCTGACAGGGTTGCCACTGGAGTTTCTAAATCCGTGAGATTTTTAGGGGGTTATTATAGTCTAATTAGCCCTCCATGCACTTCTCACCCAGTCAGGTTTTGTTCACCTACATATCAGGTAGTTGTTTCTGTGGGAAAGATGGAGGACTCCTTTCAGAGGGGTGTAGAATAACAGGATGGGCTCTTTTTTCTTTTTAAGGGTAGTTTCCTCATAGGACAGAGCCCCTTGCCCCTGCCTGCCTTTCTTCAGGACTATCCTCCATTACTAGTCTGTCATTCATTACTGGGGTGTTCATTTCTCCTTTCAGGTCCACTATTTTCCCCGGAGTACTGAGCCTTTCATGTGGGCACAACATTCTCAGGAATTTGGGAGGTTAAGCTTTTTGTTTAAGGTTTTCTTTTTGATCCTTAAAACATTTAAAATGATTTTTTTGAGATGTAAAACTTCTCTTTAAAGAAATACACAATGTTACAAACTCTATAAAAAAAGTGTAAACTTCAATGCTGGTAAACATTAACAGTTGGAACCTACATTTTCAGATCTTTTGTCTGTGAATTAATAAATCAAATTATGGGCATTCTATATAGACACTTTCATCACTTCTGTTCAATAATTCTACCTCTATTTTTCTTCAAATGGTTTTTCAATTTGAATCTATTGTTGTTGTTGTTGTTTTTTAAGATTTTATTTATTTATTTGACATAGAGAGATCACAAGTAGACAGAGAGGCAGGCTGAGAGAAAGAGGGAAGCAGGCTCCCTGCTGAGCAGAGAGCCTGAGGCTGGACTCAATCCTAGGACCCTGAGATCATGACCTGAGCCAAAGGCAGCGGCTTAACCCACTGAGCCACCCAGGCACCCAATTTGAATCCATTGTTAGAATAATTGCACAAGGGACGCCTGGGTGGCTCAGTTGGTTGGACAACTGCCTTCGGCTCAGGTCATGATCCCGGGCTGCCGGGATCGAGTCCCACGTCGGGCTCCCAGCTCCATGGGGAGTCTGCTTCTCCCTCTGACCTTCTCCTCCTCGCTTATGCTCTCTCTCACTGTCTCTCTCTCAAATAAATAAATAAAATCTTAAAAAAAAAAAAAAGAATAATTGCACAACATTTAAAAAATTGTAAAGTAAAATATCTTATATTCTGTTCATTGCCACTATAACATAATTCTTTGACAAAAAGTTTTATTTTATTGGGCATTGTGTGTATAATTTTCCCCGTAAAATAAAAAGTAAAAACAACTAAAAATGATCTATTATAAACATGCATAAATAATGATTTTTACTCCATTAATTTAGTGATTTTAATATTATTTATATTCCTTAAAAATTTCTTCCCAAAAGTGAATAATAGTAAAAAGTATATATTTATATATTCAAAAAGCATTTATGCTATTCGTTTAGTTATTTTCATTATCACATAGTATTTTTATTAGAGGAATGTATATTCAGAATACAAAAAATAAAAATAAAGTACTTCTTGACTTAAAACTATAAGCATCCTTTACTCACTTTTCTTTTTTTCTTATTTGAAATTCATTCTCTCCATAATCACTTAAATCATAACTTCCTTTTCCTGCTGTTTGCTTCCATACTTCTAAACTTACTACCTTTTCTTGCTCTTCATCACACGTTTACATATTCTGTATTGATATTAATATGAAATGAGGCTTAAGATCTCTTAAATTCTCTATTGCCTACATGCATATATTTATTCCATTTTTCTAATTCTCCCATTAAAATTATACCACTTTTATGATATCAGCGTTCACTTTTTATATTATCTTGTCTGAGAAAATATTCAAACCTAAGACACAGTATGATTAGATTGCCCCTATTGATTTTTATTTTCTTCATTAAAGTTTATAATTGCTTCATTTCTTTCATCTGCTAATTTTAAGTACTTACTATGAATCCATTTTCAAACATGGATAGATATGAAAAATCTCATTACTTTCAAAGACAACAGTGCTTTAAGGCTTTCCTTCTTCCTTCCCTCCTTATTTTCTTCCCTCTTCTTTCTTTTTTATTTGCCCCTGGGGCTATACCTCCTGGAGTTTGCCTCTGTCATCCTACACAGCTTTCTTGCACAGCATTATCATTGTCCATCCCTCTGACAGTTCATTTCCTTTGATCTCTTGCTGGATCACCTGTTTGCAAAGACAAGATTCCTTACCATCCTCTTTCTTGTTTACTCCCTCAGTTGGATCAAACACCTTCTCCAGCAGCTTCCTGAGAACACTCACACTGGAGTTAATTAATACTTTGCCATAATGAATGGATTTACCACCCAATCTGGGTTGTAAAGAATATTCTTTCAGAATTGTAAAGGCTTCTTTTCTCTGACATTCTATGTTTCAGTTGTGCTTTTGATGTAGTCTTGGAATGTTGGTGAGGTCCAGAGCCCACGGCCAAGATAGAATTCTTGAGATGTCTTTGATGCAAAAAAAGTGATTTTACCAAAGCTTGGGGACAGGACCCTGGGCAGGAAGAGCTGCTGCGCTCAGGTTGTGAGGAATGGCTGATTATTTACTTGGGAGTTGGGGGAGGTCAGGAAAAAGAGAGGTACCCGAAAGGACTTTGATATGCTAAAGAAGACTCTTGGGATCCTGAAGGCCATGCAATATTTTCAACCTCAGCTTGTTTTTCCCTCTAGCAAAGCATTAACATTAAAACAATTGGGATTATTCTGGAGGATTGTTATACTCTTCCTGTCATTAGAGCTTGTCCATAGACTGCAGGTCACAAAGAAATTTAAGTTTATTTACATTCCCTTCGCCTGTGTTTCCCACATCAGTCACGGAGGGGAGGGTGATGTTATGACTCCAAGAAATTGAGTTGTGGGCCTCTGGAAGTTAGGCTATTGATAAGAATGCTTTTTTCTTGTAAGTCACTAAGACATTGGTAAACTGATAGAGACTTCTCTTTTACAGGACTGTGATCTCTATTAGTTAGCCATTTGTTTTTCCTTTCCCTGAGGGAAAAAAAAAAAATGCTCTGAGGAATGTCACACAGATCCTATAGAGGGGGAGGGGGAGGGCCTCAGCTTGTACTTTGTCCTTGGCTTGCCTTTTGCTCCCTCATCACTTTTAAGAAGTTTGAAGCCAATCAATCACATTTCTCTGCCTTGATAGTTTCAAATTTCACAATGATGTGCCTTGATAGGAAGTCATAAATTCATTTTTTTTCCCTTTTAGTGGGCTGTTTATTTCTGAATTCTCATTTTATTTCACTATGGAATAGTTGTATCCTTTAAGACATTTTTCTTATTTAACTTATTTTATTTTTATTTTCTCTTTCTTTTGTATTCTGCAAATCATGAAGATGTTGTAGAATGTTGACATTGTTAAGTTTACTCTTACATTTAAAAAAAAAATATTTTTTCCAGTCCATTGGGAAATTCCTCAATTTATGTCTTATCATATTTGGCATGTCTCCTTTCTTACTTCTAATTTTCAGAGAGATACTCATTGTTATCTGAATATTCTCTATTTCACTGCCCTAAGTGTATTTTGTATTTTTCTATGACTCTAGGGAGAGATTTTTATTTTTTAATATTTTTTCTCAAAGTATATGTGTTTTTTTTTTCTCTAAATTATTTATTTCCCTTTTATTTACTTTGTTATATATCTTTCATTAGAGGTTTTCCTCCAATGTCTTGGGAATTTTCACTGTTATGTCAGTAAGGATAACTACATTATACTGAAATAAAATGTCTCCACAATCTTAGCAATAAGGTAAAGTTTAATTTATGTCTCTTACTATCTGTTCATCAAAGTTGGCTTTGGGGATCTGCTCTATGTCATCATTATGTTCTATCGGTGACTCTGGCTGACAGAGTGGCAGTTATGGATCATAGCTGATGACTGTGGCAGAAATAAGTTCTTAATGTTTCTGTCCTGAAAGAAAAAAAATTCACTCTACTCATGGTCTATTGACCAAAACAGTCCCGGGCCATTCGATCAGTAGGAAAATACAATCTCGCCACATACCAAGCAGAGAAAAAATAAAAACATTGTACAGTTGTGCTTCATAGTTAATAATGAGACACTAAAATGCTAATTGGGCACTTTGAGAGCCCAGTAGAATTTACTTTTTTAATAGCAGGGCCCAAATATATTCTGGAGTTCTTTCCCATTGGCAAATAAGCTTTTACAGAAAGAAATCTTCCAAACCTTCCAAACTCTTGTACTAGAAAATGTAGCTAGGGCATAAATCTATTTGCAGACATCCTGGGAACTAGGCTGGGGCAAATGCAAAGCTTTCATTTCTATATGTAGACCCTGTTTTCAAGAAGGCACCACACCATCACTTATGGTGTTTCAGATGAATCCAGAACATGTCTGAATCAACAACTCCATACAGTTAGAGTTTTGAAGGCATTGAGTCTATGACCAAAACGATCTATAACTTCATCTGCTTGGCACTTTGTTGTTGAGGCAGGAAAGAGCAGCTGCTTTTTTGAATTCCTCCTTTAAAAACCTCTCAGAAATCTAATTTTTTCAGCCTCTAGATAACCCAATAAGTACCTTTTCTATGGAACCTACTAGCATTTCTGTTTTCACATTTTTCTTGTTCTTCTTAGTTACATATGATTACATGTTTTGATGTTTAGTTTCTGTGTTAGTTTGCTCAGGCTGCCGTAACAAAGTACCATAGACCAGGTGGCGTAAGCAACAGAAATGTATTTCTCACAGTCTGGCAGCTGGGAAGCCCAATGTCAAAGAGCTGGCTGACTTCGTTTCTATTGGAGATGACTGCCTTCTTGCTGTGTCCTCTCTTGAAGGAGAGAGTAAACTCTTTGGTATCTCTTCCTATGAGGGTACTGATCCTATCATGAGGTCATCACTCTCATGATCTCATTTAACTTAACTCCCCAAAGCCCCACCACAAAATGTGGTGACCTTGGACTTCAGCTTACCAATTTTTAAAGGACACATTCAGTCCATATCATGTGTCAACTTGATTAGGTCACAGGATGCCCAGATAGTTGGTAAACACCCTCTCTATGCAAAATTAACCCTAGAGTAAATAGACTGAGTAAAGAAAATTGCCCTCCATAATGTGGGTATCCGTCATGCAAACAGTTGAAGGCCTGGATAGAATATAAAGGATGACTCTCTAATAAGAGGAAATTCCTCCGGTCTGACTGCGTGACCTGGACATTGATCTTTTTTGGTCTTTGGACTTGAACTGAAGCATCAGCTCTTCTTAGGTCTGGAGCCTGCAGGCTTTCAGACCAGCACTTAAATCACCAGCTCTCCTGGGTCTCCAGCTTACAGACTGTAGATCCTGGGACTGTTCAGCCTCTGTACCTGTATAAACCAATTTCTTATAATAAATCTCTTCCTATATCCTATCCATGCTGTTGCTTTGGAGATTTCTAAGTAATATACTGATAAAATTATATAGTTCTTACCTTGGCTTATCCACTTAGATTTGGGGAGAAATCCAACATTTGGAAGTGTTTATTTTGTACTATACATAGGAGATAGAATAAAATGATATTATGTCAGTTTGTTGGAGGATGATTAAATGAACTTGTGACAGCAGGAATGCCAAATGAAGCCATTTAATGCTCTCATTAAAACATTAATATAATTTTATTGCCTTGAATGATCTAATACTGCATCTTAAAATATATATTCCCTATGGTCATTAAGTAATAGGCTTAAAAATGCTGAATATACAGTTCTGTAAAATGTTAAAATTTGCTGAGAGTAGTTTAGATGGTAAGTCTGGAATTCTCTAGTAAGGATGGGGCATTAATTAGTGAGATATGTATGTTGGGGTAACCTTAAAAACCTGATTTCAGTTGTAAATATAACACACAATTCCATGAGCTAGTCAAACATGGAATCAAGATAATCCTGGCACACATAAGGCTAAATAGTATAGAGAGTTAGTTTAGGGAGTGATTGAGTTTGAAGAATACCCACTAAATAGCATGAAAGATATATGATGCATTCAAGTCAATTTGTCAATCAGCCGCTTAACACGGAAAATGCAATTTTTATAAATCACTTCTTAAACTTTGAAATTTTTAATAAATATATAGGTTTAATCAAAGTATTGTATTTGGCATTGTCTTCCCTGTTTCTAAGCAAGAATAGCATTTCAAATATATAGGCAGTATGTAATTCAGCATGAATTTTCCTGATATGTTGAAAGCTTGATGAGTGTTCAGGTTATACAACAACTTTCTCTAAGCTGCAAATCACATTTTTATTACTGTTTTGTGATGCTGGACCTGGGGCTCTCCATCGCATTTCTCCTGTCAAGGGACTCAACCAAAGGTGCTTCCAATAGGAGGCGATGATAGGAACAGAAGGCTCTTTTCTCCCTGTTTCTTTCAGCATTACCCAAACTACTGTTCTTTAACCACACAATGACAGGTGTTTCCAGTAGTTGTCAATTCCAATTTCCTCTTTCTCCTGCCAGCTCACAGGACTGGTCTAATTTCCCTGTATTCAAAGATGCTAGAACAAGCCGACGTGGGCTGAGGGGGAGCCTCATGAGAGGTCTGAATCCCAGTTACCCTGACCTTTTAATAATCACCAACTTCCCCCCCCCCCCCCCGCTGCAGACCTAAGAACACTGGCTGCTTCCGGCAGTTATTAAATCTATGGTAATGCTTGGTTCCTTTTTTTTTTTTTTCCTTTTTATTCTTCCTATGCATGATTAAATACTTCTTTATAGAAAATCTTCTCCATCTAAATAACTGGAATTATTTCTGTTTTCAAGGAGGTTAATTTGGATTTAAGCAGTCAGACGAGGCTTAATAAAGACATTAAAAATTCAGTGCCCTTTGAAAGGTGATTAAGATTTGGGTGTCAGAGAAGAGAAGGGGGTGACATGAGCCAAGACACAATGGGAAAAACAGATTAGTTAGAACAGAAGATATATATTAGAAATTAAATTGTACAGGCATGTCAATTGAAAAGTTTGGTGATAATTCCTTTTATGGGACATATATGGCTTTACGATAAAACAAATAAACTAAGGGACATGTATTACACAGATATAGAAGGCCTTGAAAGCTACTGAGATGCCTTTTAAATGCCATAATATATTCTTATTACAAGTTGGTAGACCGACAGCAAGAACCTTTATTTTGGAATTTCTTTGTAGCTACGGCTGTGGTCAGTTTAAGAAAGTATGAGTATAGATATTTGACACTGAAAGAAAAAGATATTGGAGATATATTATCTGTTGAGATTGTAAGAAACCCGACTGTCAGAAGTGACTTTACTACTTTAGCCCGATATTGGAAATGCAGTTCTCCTCTCAGAAATGAGATATTAGGTTGAAAAGTGATTCCAGGAAGACAGGAGATGGGAGGAACGAGGAGGTTAGGATTTGAATTTTGATTGTGTTAGGTTAGCAGGCTCTTTAAAGGGAATGTCACAGAGGTGGGTAGAAATATATTCCTCCTTTATTATAAGAGAGAGAAACAGATGTGTAAGGATACTAAAATGGAAGGTATTTGTATAACACTAATGCAGTAATATGGACAGCACTTTGAAATGAACCATCTTCCAGGGAATTCTAAGAATACAGATATTTTCCCTAGAGTTGGAAGTTTAGAAAAATCAAATTTATTACTGTGAAGAAACTATGAGACAAGACAGCGCAACAACACTTTTGTGTGATATTATTTATACATACATGTAAATAATTCTTTTTTATTAATGTCTCTCAACTTCTATGAGTACATATTGGTTTTATCTTTTTGAGGTTCCGAATTTTAACTGTTTCTCATTTCTTGTTTTTTGTTTTTGGCTTGTTTGTTTGCTTTGTCAGTCATAGTCTTGGCAGTTTCCATAGCATGCTGGCCACTTCTCTTTATGAAATGCAGTCTCTGCACAGACTTGCTTTGTGGACAAGATACCTAAAGGGAAGAGAAGAGTTTGGTCTGAGCTATGGTGAGTGCTGTTCACACTCCAAGACCTTGGCACACTGGAGAGTGTGTCTTTCTTAGGGGAATTTTCTCTCCTGGTGTTCACTGGACCAAGCACTTCCAGTATTTTCGAGGCAGAAGGGTGGGATGATGGAGACAGAGATTTCCTTATATAAGTAACCACTGCCAGGGGAGGGGAGTCTTTGGCCTCAGAATTTATTCTGCCCACTGTGGGCAGCTCAGGCTGTTGAGGTGGGGCTTTCTATATCTTTGTCAGGCGTCACTCAAGCAGCCCAAGCCTCTTGCCGCTTCCTCTAGCTCCCTGGCTCCTTCCTATGAGGACATGGGAAAAGCTGAGGTCTTGTTTGTGCCTTCAAGGAACGGCGAAGAATGGCTGAGAGGTTTGGGCATGGGGGTGGCTTTAGTCATACATTTCTTCTCAGGTCCTTATGCACCGTGATAACATGTCTCTCCTTTTTCAAGCCGCAGACAAGGAATTAGGCACTAGTTTCTTTAGTATGTGTCCACAACTCCAGGGATTGCATATCAAGCTTCCCCTAGAAGTCTCATATTACTATTGTTTTTCCTTGCTCAGTTTCCTTGCTGGGGAGGGCATGGAGGTTCTGGAACCCCAGTGGGCTTGGACCGGGGAGCAATGTACCAGACTCTGCTTCACACAAGGATGGCTGCCCACGTCTGCCAATGATGCTTCTAAACAGTCTGTCCTTATTCTTTAATGTGTAATTGTACACACTGGATCCCTTGTATCATATGTCTAACTAGTTACAAGTTTTAAATTAAGAAAAATGGCCATAAAATATATTGCATTCTCTTCCCCTATTGTGATAAATATGCCTTCATAAAGATAAAATAAAACATCATGTATAAAGCAACAGACTATACCACATGTTCGCTCAGCCTTTTTTCCAATCACTTGGGAACATCTTTGGGATAAACACTTACTGTCTTTCATTCTAGGGAGCCCTCTTTCCATTTCTTCCTGAGGCCTTGTTTTCCTACTTATTATTCTTCTCCCCACTCCCTATCCCAGGGACATCCATAAAAAGCCCAAAGACAACACTTTCAAAGTTTCATTTCACCTCAAGTCACAGGTCAGGCAATATCTGACCACCAGGCACTGCACAGGAATCCTCCCCTTCTACTTTTGGGTTTGATAGGAACCTAGGACCATAAGGCCAAGCTCAAACTTAGAATTTTTCTGCTCCTAGGAGTTGAAGCATGGCAGGAAGGAGAGAGCCCCATCTGTACCAGACAGGGGCCATTTTCCTGTCCTACACCCAGGCTACTTCCAGCACTTGGAGGGCTCTCCTGAGTCTAAGAAAACAGCTGTGTGTTCACAACCCCTTCCAAATAGACAAGCTTTGGACACCCAACATACTTTGGATTGTGCACCTGCCTCTATGATATGCCCTTGGGAAATCTGGTCCCGGAAAATACACTGTTCATACCGTCATACAGGTTTGGAGACGTTGTGCTGAAAATTACATGGTTCCAGCTTCTTCAAATACGGTCAAGAAGGAGTCAGGTGGGTGTTCAGAAAATATCATTAAAAACAAACGCTCTTCCCAACCCATAAAATATCTCACAAAGGTAGAAGAGAAAGAAAACAGTTTAACTACTGAATAAACATGAAACGGAATGCGATAAGCATCCCAAATAATCCGCTAAGAGATTGCGAAAACAAATTCTCAAGGTCAACCATAACTAGTTCTCAAATAAAAGAACTTGAAAACACCACTTGTTATTTACAGTTTATCCTAAACTCAGTAGTTGTGACCTTCTGTGTTAGGTGATTGGCTTTTGCTGAAGGAGAAACAAACTTCTTGACAAGGGGTAGTTTTGCAATTTGGAAAAAGGTGACCACAGAAGTCGGGCTCCCACCTTCCTATAGAAACCAGAAGATAGAGGTGCTATATTTCTTGATGGCTGTATTTCAGACAGAGGGTCCAAAGTCCTTGAGAAAGACATCCTTGGATTCTAGATATAGAAAGAGGCTTATTTAGCTTTTAAAAAGATGGACACATATTTCAAAGAGACAGACTAAGAACTTAGAAGTTTTCTAAAGTAAATGCTCCAAGAAAAGCAATGGGTATTTCATCCTCCCTTATTTTTAACAAGGAGAATTTCTTTTTTTTTTTTTTTTTTTTTTTTTTTTCAGTTTGTATTTACTTTCCTACGGGCCTAAAGGCTTAAATGGAAACATTCCCTAGGCACAGACTCCAGGATCAGTGTGTGTGTCTGTGTGCCTGTGTCTATCTGTGTGTAGCTATTTTGGGCACAGAGGAGGGCCAGAGTAGACTCTAAAAATTGCATGGCTTTCTGGGCAGGCAATACAGTTGTTGTAGTTTAGGGATAATCCTGCCTTTGGGACTTCCTCCTTCACTTGCTCAACCTCCATCCCTTCTGGGTTGTTCTGGGGAGTGGAAGGAGTAGTCAGCAATTCTCTTGAGAATGTGTGGTACCTAGACCCTTTATTCTCATTTTGGTTGGGCTGTGGGCCACAATGCAAGAAGGAAGGTCTCACCTCAAGTTCAATCACATGTCCACAGAAGATAAACAGGAGGATTATCTTTATCTAGACATTAACCATGTCCATTTCTGAATGGTTGGTATTTATGTGATCAGTTTCCCTTCTAGCTATTGTTATGTCTTAAGAATTGACCAATATCTTTTGTCTTTATAATAAGTAAAGAGTGAAAAGGCCTAGAATGACTAAATTTTTTATTGAATTAAGGACAGCTGGGAGTTGTGACTGATAAATTGATGTGTGTGTGTGTGTGTGTGTGTGTGTATTTACTTATTTAAGCAAATGACAATCTATGGTTGTGATAAGCAGTCCTTGATGAACTGGACTAAAGAGGATTACATTAGGCACAGAGAAGAAAACCAGAACAATTCAGTATATGATAGTTTGGACTGTTAAGTTAGTGGAAGGGAGGACATGGGGGGACAGATGAATGGGTAAGAGAGAAAGAATTTGTTTGGTAAGGGTCTAGGGAGAAGTTTCTGGGAGTAGATGTGGTTACCCAAGACATATTTTACTGGTGTTTCTTATTTGGCAGTTATCCTTCATCGTTCAAGAAATACTCTTGAAATGAACAAATCTGACCTTGCCCTTTTCCCAGCTGCAGGTACTTTAAAGATAATCTGGTCCTCCATGGTGTACTTGATTTCAGAAATGTTCCTTTAGGATTTGTTTTTACATTAATCTTCTTAGAATTCATTCATGAAGAGTCAAGTTTTATTTTTTTTTGCTGTTATTTCTTTCTTTTTTTTGCTGTTATTTCTTTTAAACTGGTCTCTTCTTTAAGGGAAAAGCTTAAAATTTACAGCACTGATTTATGTTATAGAATAAAATACAGTAAAAATGGAAGTCACAGGTAAGTTTTATAAATTGTTACTATTTCTAAAGTAATAAAGTATTTAATAAGTATTTTATTACTAAAATACCAGTTAGAAAAATATTTGTTTTAATATATTTCATGTATATGCATATACATTTCAAAGACTTCATTCTCTGTGTATTTCAGATTGTTTTATTTTATAGCAAATCTAATATTTTATTTCACATTCTGAAATCAATATCTTTAATTAAGTTGTATTGGTCAAAACATCTCCAGGATTCAATATTAAATTTTTTTTTCCTCAGGAATTGTTTTTACATATGTAAATTAAATGAATAATTATTCTTCCTTTTATATTGCCTCCATCCTTACCAACTATGACACTTTGGGTACAAAGGCCCTTTGAGCCAGCATCAAATCGATTAAGGAAAGATGCTGACTAACATCTATAGGATGAATCCTCCTTCTTCTCCAGAACTCTTGACTATCAATTTGTCAATGATATTCTTTCAAATTCCTGACCGAATGGTCACATTTGTAGCTATTCATAATAGATCAGGATAGAGCAATACATTATGCCATCTTTCCCAATTAAGTGGACACTTTGGCGTGTCATTTGAACTTGTGAACACAGAAGACTCCTTCCTTCGGCACACTCTTTCTGGGTCGCCCCTTGGTTAGGGTGAAGAATAGGAGTAGCCTATTTCCAGGTAGTGATTACTTACCATGCGGGGATATTGGGGAAGACAGGCAGATGGACACAGAGAAGATTGTTTGTCTCCTCATTTAACAAGTAATAGGAAACTCCCCCATGAGGTCCTGGTTGCGAGACATGGGGAGGTGAAGCAGTAGCAAAAGAATACGAAGGGCAACTTAGCTGCCCCCTCAAGCAAATGCAGTTTTAGCTTCTGGACCTGCTCATATCGGTGCTGGCCAGCTGGATTGTATTCTACATTAGAACAGGTCCATTTTGTTGTGAGTGTTGCTGTAGGGTGTGTTTCTCTGTCCTTCAGCCTGGCCTTCCTAAATCTCACCTGGATACCTGTGGTACTAGGTTGAATCCTTTCCCATGGTCAGACAGGAAATCCAGCAGCCTCAGTTCTGCTCCACCACCATTTTCACTGTTCGGCTCTTAAGGTCATAGGTGATCTCTGCTGGGCTTCACAGTCTTTTGTTGTGCCTGCTAATCCTGTTCCCCAACCAGGCAGCTGAGTTGAATCTTCACGCAGACTTCTAAAACAACCTCCTTTCTCCCTCTCAGCTTCCTGGGCAATTCCATCTTTCAGTTACTCTGTCCTGCAAATTATACCTTCTTTAGTAGTCAGTAACTGAGATCTGTACCTCCTCAACTGAATGAGACTAGAGCATTGTCTGGGCTCCTCCAAATATCAGCTAATCATAGAGCTTTCCCTGTGTTCCTTTCTGTGTCGTTGTGTTGTTGAACGCCAGTGACCAAGAGGGCCTCAAAACCCCCCTCAGCTGACTAAACTTTAGGTAGGATTCTTCTCGACTTCGGGCTCCTATCCTTTGCTATGGAAATACCTTTTAAAATCCTCTGGCCAGTTTCATAGCCCAGGACTTTCTTTCTCAAGGAGCTAGGAATCATCTCTTTAAAATGTTATCAGCAGAGAAGATAGGTCCTTTATTTTGCTGTCTCAGTAGGAGGGTAGGAGGTAGGAGCCTAACTTCTGTGTGGAAAGTGGGGCACCTGGCTCCAAGTTGTAAAACTACCTCCTGTCAGAGATAGAAAAAGTTTATCTTTCCTTTGGGTAAAACCAATTAGGGAGCACAGATGGCCTAAATCTCCCCCGCGCCCCCAACTTAGCGCTTAAAAACCCTATGGCCTTTTGTCGGTAGAGTTGAGCTCAGAATCTTTCCTAATATTTCTCTCTTATTGCAGTAGCTTTGAATAATAAAGTCTTCCTTGCTTGCTTTTGTCCAGTGTAATCTTTGCTTTGATATTTGAAAAAAACGTGTGCATATATTTCTTGTGTTTATATTGTTTCCTTTGGGAGGGATTATTCTATCATGCTTGAAGTGAAAATGTAGAAACTCTGAAGACTTTTGCTGTACAGGAGGACATAAAATTTTGATTGATAGCTAAAGGATGTAGATTCCAGGAAGGTGCTTGTATTTTAAGCTGGATATATAGATATTACCATATCTCTGAATGGTTATGGGCATGATACATAAAAGAAAAAGATGATTGCTCAAGAGAAAGATAATTGCAGGCTCGAAACCTTGGGTAAGAAAGAAGGGTTGAGTTCTATACAAAATTAGAAGTCTAGGTTTTCGAGACCAGAACTTAAGTTCACACGTAAACACGGTATATTGGAACAGGTGCACATGTGTCCATAGATTCAGTGGTGGAAAGCTGATGAGGTTCCCTACACTTATATATTTATTCCCTCAGTAAATAGAAAGAAAAATCTCTCTCTTTCTGGGAGTAAGGATGAAGGTGTTGGTATTGGAGAGCTGAAGAGATCGCAGATGTGAGCTGCATTGAGAATTGGGCTTACTCAGGTTTAGACTTTGACTAGATAAGAATAATTTAAAAACAAAAAAACAAAAAACAAAAAAGGGGCACCTGAGTGGCTCAAATGCTTAGGCGTCTTCCTTCAGTTTAGGTCATGATCCCAGGGTCCTGGGATCAAGCCCCGCATCAGGCTCCCAGCTCAGTGGGGAGTCTGCTTCTACCTCTTTTTCTCTCCACTGTTCTTCCTGCTTGTGCTCTCTCACTCTCTCTACCAAATAAATAAAGTCTTAAAAAAAAAACAGTACAAAGAAAAATGATAAAGATATGTTCAGGGAAGAGATAGGAGGTCAGATGATGTCAAAAAATAAAAGAGGTAAATGTGCTATGGTCCAGTTGTGTGTTAAATCATAAGAGGAATAAGGGATGAATCACTTTGAGAGATAAGGAGAAAGAAATAATAATCTGCTGGTGGAGAACAGCAGGCGGCATAACTAGTCTACCTAGAGAGCCAACATTTTGTGCGGCACAGAAGGAACTATGAGAAAAAGTACAGCAAACCAGTAAGAGTACAGGATCATGGGCTCAGTGCCCAGGTTTGTAGCTAGGCTTTCCCCCACTGTGTGGCATTGTGGATGTTACATGAACATGAACTTGCTGTGCCTCAGATTTCTCATACGTAAATTGGAGACAATAGTAATACTTATCTCTTAAGGTTTTTGTGAAGAATGAGTTACCTCATAATACATAGGAAGTACTTAAAATCCTGTGTGGTATTTACTATGCATTCATTAATATTTGGGAAAACTAGACAGAATGTGACAAACTCATTATCTCTGCAAGAGATAAAGGGACATTCAGAGACAAGTTCAATGCTATAGATGAGTGTTCTAAATGGTAAGTAAGGGGATCTAGAAAATATCTTGAAAGAATTATAGAGAAGAAACTGGGGAGGAATTAAGTCTTACCCAGGGAAATACAGGAGTATGAATTAGACTGATGGTGAATGACTAGATAAGCTGGAACACGGTCATGGAAGATGGTCTGACTAGAACTCTGTGTCAGGGGTTGGTAAACTTCTTCTGTAAAGGGACAGAGAATAAATATTCTAGAGTCACATGGTCTCAGTTTACCACTTCTCAACTCTCCCACTTAGTGTGAAAATGTTCGTAGACAATATGTAAACAAATTTCTGTGGTTGTATTTCAATAAATCTTTATTTATAAATGCAGGCAATGGGTCAGATATTGCCTGTGGGCCATAAGTTGCTGTATTGGTTTGTATTAGGGCTGTTAACAACGTGGCACAACATAGGGGACTTGAACCACAGAACTCTATTCTCTCACAGTGGTGGGGACTGGAATTCTGAGATCAAGCTCTTGGTGGGTTCAGTGTCTTCTGAGGACTCAGAGAGAAGCAGCTTGTCTGTCAGGCCTCTCCTCTTGGCTTGGAGATGCAGTCTTCTCCTTGTGTCTCTTTACATAGCATTCTCCCTGGATGCATTTCTATCCTCCAAACTCCCCTTTATATAAAAATGCCAGTCATATCATACACCCTATACCAATGGCCTCATTTTAACTTGATTAATAAATAATCAATAATTCTGTAAAAACCCATCTCCAAATAAATTCACATTCCAGAGTATTTGGGGATAAACATTTCTACATATGAATTTAGGAGGAGGGCACAATTCAATCCATAATAGCTGTTGACTCTTCCTCAAAGATAAAGATCCATAGTCAGTTCTAATAATCACCTTCTCTTTGTTTTTGGTTTCTTAGGTCACATAGGGAATGGTGATGTTATTGCTTTGTAAAGTCATTTTTTTTTTTAAAGACTTGAGGTGAGAATAGGAAGTTGATCCCTGTCAGCGGTAGCACTAACATGCTGACATCTCAGCGTTGACGTTGTTGCTTCACTGGCATATAAATGAAGCTCTGCCTTATGCTTTCATTCTGACAAAGGACACCATGCCTCAACTCTAAGAAGTGGCTAGATACAGAAATGAGAGTCACTGGCTGGCCAGGTCAGGAGATTCAGGACAGCAAGATGGCCTCAAGGACCACATACTTCATCACTTTGATAACTGCTGTCTGAGGAAGACCTGCAGAATGCCACCAGCGGCCGCCCTGAAAATACTCTGGTGCTCTTCTGAAGACAGCCACTTGCCTACCAGTACCATCCCTGCAGTGTGACGCAAGTGCGGCGTGATGTAAATGCAGAGCTCCCTGTGTTCCCCCTGCCGCCTCTCCACTTCCTCCCTCCTCCCGGGGTGCAACCCTACCCATCTCCCCACTAAAAGACCATTCACAGGAAGGACAAGTTCTGTTTTTCCAGAGATGTGAACATTAAATGAGTGTGAAGAGAATGAGGACAGGAGGGCCTGTGTGTGTGTGCACGCGCGCACGTGCGTGTGTGTGTGTGTGTGTGTAGCACAGTGCATATTAGCTGTTTCATGATTGCAGGTGTGCATATGATGTTGACAAGGGGGAGGTCACTTAGGGGAGGTGGGGAAGCCACAGGAAGGGGAAGATCAAACTCAAGACTAAAAGAGATACATTTGACTGCAGTGAAAGCATCTATATTTTTGTCACATTTATGCATGTGTTTAAAATTATGCAATTGTGTAGATATATATGTATATATATATACACACACATATTCATATATATATACATATACATATATATATACACATATATGCATATATTTAAAAAGCTTTAAAAGGTGGTGAGGGGAATGTGAAGGTCTGGAAACGAAAGGAGCAGTTTTGCCTACTTCACAGTTTGCATCAGGCTATGTTAAGCATGCCGTTGCTTCGGAGAGTTCCAGGAAGCTTGTAAGAAGCAAAAATAGTTTTTCCACTTAACATTTTACTTGTAGTCAAATTTCTTCACAGTGTATTATAAATGATTTAGAGACGTTATGATAATTTTCTTATGTAAGTGAAAAACTGCTATATCCTGGTGTCCCCAGTTGGAAATATAAGGATATAAAAGTAAATGTTGGCGAGTTTACAACAATCACGGATGATAAGACCCAGAGGTTTATTTAGCTCTTAGTATATTCCAGTGCTTTTGAAGTCATTTTAATGTGTATTTACACCTTTAATCCTCTCCCGGAATCTAGGAGGCAAATACTGTTTTTAACCACATTTTCAGGACACTGGAAAATTACATTTGTTTTCTAGGCTGTGCAACAAACTACCACAAACTTAACAGCTTGAAATAACACGGATTCATAGTGACTTAGTCCCTGAAGTCAGCACCTGAGCGCCGCTTGACTGGATCCATTGCTCAGAGACTCACATGGCTAAAATAATGATGTCACCATGCTGTGGTTCCCACCTGGAGATCAGAGTCCTCTCTGAAGCTCATTCAGTTGTGAACGGAATTCTGTTCCTTATGGCCCCAGCTCCGAGAGGCTAATCCTCTCCAGTGGGCCATTTGCAGCATGTCCGTTGACTTCTCTTATACCAGGCCAAAAGGAAGATTTCTGTTGCTTCTCTGAATCATTCAGACACTTCTTTTTTTCACAGATTGAGAGAGAGAGAGAGAGAGAGAAAGGTAGAGCTCAAACAGGGGGAGCAGCAGAGGGAGAGGGAGAAACAGACTCCCTTTTAGCCATGACATCTAATGTCAAAAGCTGGGAAGGACATGAGATCTTATCCTACTGGTACAGTAACTAGTTAGCTTTTCATAGTTTCCTAACAACTGGGAGATACAAGACTCTTGAGTCAAAGACAAAGAACAATTATTACTCACAGAAATAACAGTAGCCAGACTATCAGCTTTTGCACTGGTTTCCTGAGCCTCAGTTCCTACACGTCTAATGCACATGCATTAGATACTGGTTATAGGAGGAGAAACTCTCATTTAGGGAACCACATCTCTCGTACTGGACAGAAGCCTGCCTGATGTTCACCTCAAAGGGAGATAATGTCTTTGTTATACCAGACAGTAAGCAAACCTGCCCTTTTCTCCATAGGGACATGGTACCTCTCTCTTCCAGGCCAGTTCTCTATGCAGCCATCCTTCAAAAGATAGTCATCAACACACCCAGTCATGGTTTTGTTTGGCAAGGCGTTCAGAAATGTGAGAAATCTGTGGAGAATTGTTACCTAACACTATACATCTGTTGTATTTGCACTACCTTGGTTTCTAGTGATTTTTCCCACAATTACCTTAGTCTCTGATCAATCTTACTGATAGAGGCTGGGGCAAAATCCATTCAATTTGTTCCATAAATTCATTAGCAGATTAACTACCAGTAACACAGCAAATCTGCAGTAGGGGCTTCACTCATGTCCCACAAGACTGTAACTCTAACCAACTGAACAAATTTCACAAATCATGAGGGCCTGTCTTAACAAACCAGGTGGCGTCTTCAAGTTTTTCTGTTGACCTGCCCATGTGTTTTTCTGTTGACCTTCTCACTTCCGTATTAATCAAGGAAAAGCAGGGTGAGCTAGTGATTGTTCAGACTCCAACTTACTTAGCAAGAAGAAAGTCTAAAAAATTTCTATGGCCTATTACAACACTGGTCATTGAGTTGAGGGTGATCCAAACACCCTCTAAGACTGAAGTATTGTCTTTGATCACTTGGGCTAAAATCAAGAACAAATTCCATACAATATTTTCTAATTGAATGACTCCCCCTAATGGAAAATTACCATAGCATGCCCATAAATAATGAACTCTTGTCCTCTGGAAGTTTCCCTGACTAAGTAAAGGTAGTTTGATTTTGGAGAAATGTATGTACATTTTTTTGAAGGCTACAGGATCTACTGGTGGTGTTTAATTAAATACTTGCAGGTAATTTGTGATTACTGTTAAGGTGTAACTCTCTCTTCAGAAGGGAGGCAAGTTAATGCCTGCCTATTACACAAGAAGTCAAATCCCAGGGATGCACACAGTGACCTTGTAAAAAAAGGAAAAAAAAAAAAAGCAACAAAAAACCCCCAATATTCTTTAAAGGTGTTAAAAGTGATTCACACACTTCCTTTTTCTTCTTCTTCTTTTTTTTTTCTTTTTAAGAAGTCCACTTTAATCCAGGACATCTGTTGCCCTATTTTCATAATAACATCTTTTCTTTGTTTCAATTTAAGTGCTAGTAGATACTTCCAAAGCCATAGGGCTGATACTAAGAACTTAGGTAGACTCCATTGGGCTAGTTGGTCATTTTCTAGTGGGTCATTGGGGCACACAGAGTTTGAACACAAATCAATTCCTACTCTATTGTTTCCTACAGGACTTTTTCTGTCTTAAAGAAATCTCTCCTGGAGGATCAAATATTCCTCAAAGCAGGGAAAGTCCACTGCAGGGCGGGGGTGGGGGGTAGAAAGAAGGACGTTTTAGTGTCATATTTGAAAGGATCTAGAGTGGTGTGATAGACTGTAGGAGGGGCTGAGCTTTAAAACAACAAGAACTATTTTTATTCCTCCTCAACAAGTATTACAAACCCCATCGTTCATCTTTCAATTAAACCAGCCAGTTATAATAAGTTGTGTGGCTTATGTCCACAAAAGTCACACGTTTCCCTTCTTTCAATACTCAAGATGGATTCAGGTCCCTGAGGCTGACCACCAGATTGGCCCGATTCTCCCATCTGAAGGAACATTTGCAACAACTAGGGCCCAACAGTTGTCTTTGAACCTGTAAGTTCATCCTGCTTATGATCTGCAAGAGCCTACCCAGTTCCTCCTCACTAACAGGCAAGACTGAAGAACCATTCATTGTACAATATTGACTATAAAATTCAGCTGTCATATTTCCTACATATTCCTATGGACTTCCCCCAAATCCTGATAACAGGCTTCCAGATCCTCATCTCTTCTCTTTCAGAAACCCATGTTTCTACTGATTATTCTGTGAAAACTGTCAAGAACTGTGGAGGATTGGATATTTCATCTACTTGAACTCTGAACAAAGTTTACCTGTGAAAACTGTCAAGAACTATGGAGGATTGAATACTTCATCTACTTGAACTCTGAACAAAGTTTGCCAGTTGCATTTTCATGGATTCTGTCAGAAAGCATGAAATTTCCAAGTCAGAGACAAAAGACAGTTTATTATATACATAACTAGTAGTAGCAAAGAATTAACATTTGTGCCAATTCCAAGTTTTAAAGTAATGGGTTGCATTACCAGCAAGGGGAACCCCAAATAGAAAAACTAAATTTTTTTATTAACATGTAATGTATTATTTACTTCAGGGGTACAGGTCTGTGAATCATCAGTCTTACACAATTCATAGCACTCATCATAACACATACCCCCGCAATGTCCATAACCCAGCCACCCTAACCCTCCTTCCCCACCCCTCAGCAACCCTCAGTTTGTTTCTTGCAATTAAGAGTCTCTTATGGTTTGTCTCTCTCTTGATCCCATCTTGTTTCACTTTTTTCCCTCCCTTCCCCTCACAACCCCAACCCCACCTCTCAAATTCCTCATATCAGAGAGATCATATGATAATTATCTTTCTCTGATTGACTTATTTCACTTAGCGTAATACCCTCTAGTTCCATCCCAAATGACAAGATTTTGGGGTTATTTTATGGCTGCATAGTATTCCATTGTATATATATACCACATCTTCTTTATCCATTCATGTGTTGATGGACATCTAGGTTCTTTCCATAGTTGGGCTATTGAGGACATTGCTGCTATAAACATTGGGGTGCATGGGCCCCTTTGGATCACTACATTTGTATCTTTAGGGTAAATACCCAGTAATGTGATTGCTGAGTCTTAGGGTAGCTCTATTTTCAACTTTTTGAGGAACTTCCATACTCTTTTCCAGAGGGGCTGCACCAGTGAACAGACATTTCTGCAAAGAAGACATCCAAATGGCCAACAGACACATGAGAAAGTGCTCAACATCACTAGGCATCTGGGAAATACTAATCTAAACCACAGTGAGATACCACCTCACACCAGTCAGAATGGCTAAAATTAACAAGTCAGGAAACAGCAGATGTTGGCTAGGACACAGAGAAAGAGGAACACACCTACACTGTTGGTGGGAATGAAAAAATCCAATTTTTTTTATAACGGTTCATGAACCTCTCTGACTTCTGTTGCAGAGGGAATGATTACATTTACTATACTAGAGAGTAAACAAACCTGCTTTTTGCTGTAGAAAGGAATTCTATCTATCTTTCAAAGCTATTGACTACATAAAATCCCTGAAGGAGAGTCCAGAATGAAAACAGCCTATAACTTTGCTCCCAAAACAAGCAGAAAGAGGGGACTCGTGGAGATTTATCTCCAACATTCATTTACCTCTTTAAAATCACTTCCTTCTTTCAAATAGAAATGTACTAACTTTCCTTAAGAGAATATAAGTTTATAGATAATGATATATTTTGTAATCACAGAAGTGACACATTCGCTCTTTATTAAGCAGCACTAATTTATGTATTTTTACTTATACTAGCTAATTTAATCTTTGCTACATTCCTATGAGGTAAGCATTGTTATTTTAAGAACTATAGTATCCCACATGATTGCAAGTTTATTTTTATGAACAGAAGCAGTTATTATTATTATATGAAATAATTTCAATATAGAGAGTAAAATATGTATAAAGGCACTGATGATTTAAAACATGTTGCAATAAATTGATGAGTAAAAGAAAATAAAATTAAAAAAGGAATATAATAAAATTTTGTGATATGAGCAAAAGTAACCAATGGGTTTTCTGCACCCATTTTTGGGGAATTTTATTTCCTTTTAATTAGAGTCCAAGGGAAGTGATTATGTGAGGAATGAGCAAGATGCTGTATGAAAATTGTTTATTTCAGCCCCTATTAAGGATAAAATAATAAATGGTAGCAAATATTTAGTGTTGTTCAAAAAAAATCATTGGAATTCTATAATAGATTGACTATTGCATTTGATGTTAGAAATATACCGATGAATAAAACACAGTTTCTGGGCCATCTCGCTGGCTCAGTTGGTAGAGCATAAGACTCTTAATCTTGGGGTCATGAGTTCAAGGCCCCATTGTGCATAGAAATTACTTAATTTTATTTTTCAAAAGTACAGTTTCTGATTTGTATTTCCCTGATGTCGAGCATTTTTTCATGTGTCTGTTGGCCATCTGGATGTCTTCTTTGCAGAAATGTCTGTTCATGTCCTCTGCCCATTTCTTGATTGGATTATTTGTTCTTTGGGTGTTGAGTTTGCTAAGCTCTTTATAGATTTTGGATACTAGCCCTTTATCTGATATGTCGTTTGCAAATATCTTCTCCCATTCTGTCAGTTGTTTTTTGGTTTTGTTGACTGTTTCCTTTGCTGTGCGAAAGCTTTTGATCTTGATGAAGTCCCAATAGTTCATTTTTGCCCTTGCTTCCCTTGCCTTTGGCGATGTTTCTAGGAAGAAGTTGCTGTGGCTGAAGTCAAAGAGGTTGCTGCCTGCATTCTTCTCAAGGATTTTGATGGATTCCTGTCTCACACTGAGGTCTTTCATCCATTTTGAGTCTATTTTTGTGTGTGACATAAGGATATGGTCCAGTTTCATTTTCCTGCATGTGGCTGTCCAATTTTCCCAACACCATTTGTTGAAAAGGCTGTCCTTTTTCCATTGTGCATTCTTTCCTGCTTTGTCAAAGATTGGTTGACCATAGATTTGAGGGTCCTTTTCTGGGCTCTCTGTTCTGTTCCATTGATCTATATGTCAGTTTTTGTGTCGGTACCATACTGTCTTGATAATGACAGCTTTGTAGTAGAGCTTAAAGTCTGAAATTGTGATGCTGCCAACTTTGGTTTTCTTTTTCAATGTTCTGGCTATCCAGGGTCTTTTCCGATCCCATATAAATTTTAAGATTATTTGTTCCATATTTTGGAAAAAAAACAATTGATGGTGTTTTGATAGGGATTGCATTAAACTTATAGATTGCTTTAGGTAGCATAGACATTTTCACAATATTTGTTCTTCTAATCCATGAGCATGGAATGTTTTTCCATTTCTCTGTGTCTTTCTCAATTTCTTTCATGAGTAATTCATAGTTTTCTGAGTACAGATTCTTTGCCTCCTTGGTCAGGTTTATTCCTAGGTATCTTACAGTTTGGGGTACAATTGAAAATGGGATCAAAATCTTAATTTCTCTTTTTTCTGTCTTGCTGTTGGTGTTTAGAAATGCAACTGATTTCCATGCATTGATTTTATATCCTGGCACTTTACTGAATTCCTGTATGAATTCTAGCAGATTTGGAGTGGAGTCTTTTGGGTTTTCCACATAAAGTATCGTATCATCTACAAAGAGTGTGAGTTTGACTTCTTCTTTGCTGATTCAGATGTGTTTTATTTCTTTTTGTTGTCTGATTGCTGAGGCTAGGACTTCTAGTACTGTGGTGAATAATAGTGGTGATAGTGGACACCCCTGCCATGTTCCTGACCTTAGGGGAAAAGCTCTCAGTTTTTCCCCATTGAGAATGATATTTATTCACTGTGGGTTTTTCACAGATGTATATTGAGGTATATGCCCTCTATCCTGACACTGTGAATAGTTTTGATCAAGGAACGATGCTGTACTTTGTCAAATGCTTTTTCAGCATCTATTGAGAGTATCCTATGTTTCTTGTTCTTTCTTTTATTAATGTATTTTATCACGTTGATTGATTTGAGAATGTTGGACCAACCTTGCAGCATAGGAATGAATCCCACTTGGTCATAGTGAATAATCCTTTTAATGTACTGTTGGGTCCTATTGGCTCATATTTTCATGAGAATTTTTGCATCTGTGTTCATCAAGGATATTGGTCTGTAATTCTCCTTTTTGATGGGGTCTTTGTCTGGTTTTGGGATCAAGGTAATGCTATCCTCATATAATGAGTTTGGAGGTTTTTCTTTCATTTCTATTTTTTTGAACAGTTTCAGGAGAATAGATATTAATTCTTCTTAAATGTTTGGTAGATCACCCTGGGAAGCCATCTGGCCTTGGGCTCTTGTTTGTTGGGAGATTTTTGATGACTGCTTCAATATTCTTACTAAAGACTATTGAAAGCTATGGGTCTGTTCAGGTTTTCTATTTCTTCCTGGTGCAGTTTTGGTGGTTTATATGTCTCTAGGAATGCATCCATTTCTACCAGATTGTTAAATTTGTTGGTGTATGGTTGCTCAAGAGATACCACCTCACACCACTAAGAATGGCTAAAATTAACAAGTCAGGAAATGACAGATGTTGGTGAGGATGTGGAGAAAGGGGAACCCTCCTACTCTGTTGGTTGGAATGCAAGCTGGTGCAGCCACTCTTGTTCCTCTAAAAGTTGAAAATAGAGCTGCCATACAACCCAGCAATCACATTACTGCATATTTACCTTACAGATACAAATGTAGTGATTTAAAGGGGATGTGCACCTGAATGTTTATAGCAGCAATATCTACAATAGCCAAACTATGGGAAGAACCTAGATGTCCATCAATAGATGAATGGATAAAGAAGATGTGATATCTATATATAGAGAGAGATAGATAGATCTATCTATCTATCTATCTATCTATCTATATTTGGTAGGCAGCCATCAAAAAAACAAAATCTTGCCATTTTTAATGACATGGATGGAACTAGAGGATATTATGCTAAGTGAAGTAAGTCAATCAGAGAAAGACAATTATCATATGATCTCTCTAATATGTGGAATTCGAGAGGCAGGGTGAGGAGTTGTGGGGGGTAGAGAGGGAAAAAATGAAACAAGATGGGATCAGGAGGGAGACAAACCATAAGAGACTCAATCTCAGGAAACAAACTGAGGGTTGCTGGGAGCAGGGGGCGGGGTAGGGTGGTTGGTTATGGACATTGGGGAGGGTATGTGCTGTGATGAGTGCTGTGAATTGTGTAAGAGTCATGATTCACAGACCTGTATCCCTGAAGCAAATAATACATTATATGTTAATTAAAAATAATCATAAACAAACAAACAAACAGTTTCTAAGATAGAGGGACACATAGTCCACTTGGAAAAGCCACAAGTATCAAAAGATGAGTCTCAATAAGTACAGAAGCATAGCAAAAGGAATAGATTGACTTGTCAGGTGTTTCATCCTGGATGGAGAGTGGAATCTATTCTAAAATTTATACTATGACTATAACTGTACTACAAACAAGTGGGTTCTATGATGGATATTGTGTAGGTAGGCATATACAATACTTTTGTGAAAACAATGTATTGTATAGAGCATTCATCCTGGCCTTTCTATATGTGGTGTCTCTTTAATGTGAAAACAAATTTGAAAATGCGGGGAAATTTACTTACATTTATCCTCAATTTTAAAAATAGTTTTCTGATATTTTAAACAGAAGAAAAGCATGGACAGTGAACGTGAAAGTGCACGGTACGTATGGAGTATTACACAGCTTGACACATGATAAATGAGTGCTAGGTGATAAAACAGTGGACATCCAATATCATTCAAAGGAACTCAGATTTTATTCAGTAGATTAGCATTTGTCAAAGATTGGTCCAAAAGCCACCTAAGTTCCACTCTGCCAATAGAATCAAAACCCTTGGGAGCATGAACTAAAAATCTGCTCCTGTAATTAAATCCCCAGTGTAAATCTCCAATTAAACAGATAGAATGGCAATTTCTGCTCTAGGGAAGCTGAAGCCATTGATTGGATAATTAATGCTTTTTTTTAAGTTTTTTTTTTTTAAGTTTTTATTTTAACTCCAGTTAGTTAATAAAACAGTGTTACATTAGTTTCAGGTGTATAATATAGTGATTTTGGGTAGATGACTTTAGTGGCTACAAATTAAACAATTTGAGAAGGACGAGTTGAAAAACAGGTAGATAAATTGGGAGGTCATTTACTCATTTATACAAAAAAAAGAAAAAAAACCCTGCTAAATGAGGGGTATACACAGTACAAAAAAAGCAGGTATAGTTCCTTGAACTCTAAATTATTCCACAAAATCAAAAGGTAACAGATAAGTCCATGTGTATTTTTTTTAAAAAATAAGTTCAAGGTACTATAATGGCAAATACTCACTAACCTAAGAGAAACTGGTGAACCAGCAGAAGCTTGAAGGGAATGATATTTGTACTTAGAACACGTAAGTAGAAATTATGCGGGTGAAGCCTAAAAGCAGAACAAAGCAGAGATTTCAAGGTGGAGGAAACATCAGCACCACAAGCCCTAGGGCAAAAACAACATGATCTTTTGTAAAACTTCAGTATTTTATAAAAATCTTTTGCTGGAGGACTTCTTGATTAGTACAACAGAATTATAGAAATCCTCTTAAGAATTTAAGAATTCTTGTCATTTTATGTGGTACATTATAAATTATAGGGAAAATTTTTTTAATTAAAGTTCGCATTGTGAATGTGTTTTAATAAAATAATTTCCAGCAATATAAATATAGTGTATTAATACATATTTTAGATAGGTAACTTCAAACTATTTAACAACAAGAAAGCATATTGCTTACTTTAAATAATTAAGAAAATATGAGAATAATATGGTAATAAACAATATATTGTGAACAGATTATTGGGGGAGGTGTAGGACTAGCTATATAATAAAATGTAGACTGAAATATAATTATTCTTTATAGTGTTTAACATAGATAAAATGCTTTCATAAGCTGTTGTTTTTGCTTCTTGCAGTTTTATTCTTTTTTGACTAAAATAAATGAGTGTTTCATCTTAATGTTTATATTTGGTTTCTAAATAATGAGATAGTGGAGAGGCTGTTAGATTCCTATTTAAAAGCACAGATAGCAAATTAACACCTCATGGATGCAGATATTTTATTCCCAAGAAATATATAAAAATAAATAAATATAATCACTTTTTTTCCTGTTATTAATACTGGCAGTGGTTTTAAAAGTTAGGCTATCTTGGGGCACCTGGGTGGCTCAGTGGGTCAAACCTCTGCCTTCAGCTCAGGTCATGGTCTTAGGGGCCTGGGATTGAGCCCCGCATGGGGCTCTCTGCTCAGCAGGGAGCCTGCTTCCCCCATCTCTCTGTCTGCCTACGTGCCTACTTGTGATCTCTCTCTCTCTGTCAAATAAATAAAAAACAATAACAACAACAACAAAAAAAAACTTAGGATATCTTGATATGATGTACATGACTTAAAAAAAAGAAATGCACCATATAGATATAACAATCATCCTGTTGCTGGAGTCCAGAATTACTATTAGTTTATTATTATTCAAAATGATCATTGTTTATGCTATCTTCAACCCAGAGTTCAATATGGAAATAAGTTAAAACATATTTTTAAAAAAGAAATAAAACAAATTAATATCTTTTTTTTTTTTAAGATTTTATTTGTTTATTTGACAGAGAGAGATCACAAGTAGACAGAGAGGCAGGCAGAGAGAGAGAGAGAGGGAAGCAGGCTTCTTGCTGAGCAGAGAGCCCGATGCGGGACTTGATCCCAGAACCCTGAGATCATGACCTGAGCTGAAGGCAGCGGCTTAACCCACTGAGCCACCCAGGCGCCCCAACAAATTAATATCTTAAAAGAAGACACAGATAACAAAATAGTTCAGATGAATTACTGGCTGAGTCACTAGCAAGTTTATCTGAAGTCAACAACCCCTTATATAAGTTTACTTAATATTCACTCTCATTACATACCGCTATATTTTTAAGTGGGAATATGTGCAATATTATTTTATTATTGAGTAAAATAAATTAAAGTAAATGTAATTATCACCCTTAGAAACATGGACCCAGTGAAACAAGTTTGCAAATATCTGGGTGTGGGGGAAAATCATAGACTCAAAACACCGGATTATGGAGAAATTGAATGGAATCCCATGAAGTAGAAAAAGAGGGAGGTGACAGAAAACAGGAGAGAGGGGAGAGAATTTTAAAGCTTTCAGTAGAATTTTTTTAAAGGATTCTAGTCTTTTTTTCTGTAATCATCATGAAGTGATATAAGGCATCAATCTGAAACTGGCATAATTAGCTAAGAATGAACAGAAGAAGCTTTGAAAAATTTCAGATAAAATTTGATGGAAGATATACTTTTACATTGGTGTGGGATGAAGAGAATTAAAGAGATTTAAGAAAAGTTTAGAATAAAGCTTCTTTGTGATTTTTCAGATGTGAGATAAAGGAATCCCAGATTTCTGGGTTGATTAAGAAGTTGGATATTAAGGATATTTTTTGGAAAAGGAAAGGTTTAATGAGAATGTACAAGCTGGACAGGATTCCTGTTATGTAGATGGTCATGATTATTGCTATTTTCTACAATAGAATACACTTAAAATATATAAATGCTGGTGAGAAGGGATGGATATGGAGGAAGACATTGAAATGGTTAAGATAAGGAAATAAACATTATTATAAAATAGAAATTCATTTTGTATAACAATACAACAGTGAAATACTTCATCTACAATATCAATGAAGTGAGAAAACAATGGGATGGGTCATATAAAAAAAAACTACATAGAACAATAATTTTATGTGAATAGTAATACATTGATACACTCTCCAAATAGCTTTTATTTTACATGTGTGATAGGAGGTAAAGGCAAAGAAGAATGTGTTAGAGATCTGAGAAGTGCAGAGAGCATTTCCAAAATTTTTGTGGTAAATATGACATTAGAATTGCTTTGTTGAGTGCTTCCTTGAGGTTGCAAGACCGAGAATCCATTTTTGCACCACACTGCCTAATCGTGTGATTTTTCTCAGGCAGCACTCAAAAGTTAAGATGTAGTTATGGAGAAGGTGGGGTCCTTGAGTGCCAACAGTATTAATTTTGCTAAAACGGTTTGGCCACAGAACGAACAGGCAAGATATTGGCAAAAGAGATTCCAGTGGGAAAAAATAAAAGGCAATCATTGTTGAAATAAATGACGAAGATCTGTAGTTTCAGCCGCATGAATCAGATTTGAGAATTATCCTGAAATCGTTATCCTGAAATTGACAAAACCCAAGGATTGAGGGGATGAGTGTGTGTGTGTGTGTGTGTGTGTGTGTGTGTGCACGCATGCGTGCATATATGCATATACCTGAATGTTATGTGAGAATATGGCTTAATTAGGAGGAAGCGACAGAAATTCATGTCCACTCAAAGCATATTTCTTGGATGACTAGCAACAGAGGAAAGAGAAAACTCCAACTTGCTTGGGGTTAGATTATTAATTGAGTTTTGAACTTGTGAAGAAGCCTGAGGTATCTGTGAATGCATCATTCAGGGTCCTACTACAAGGCAGAAAATGCACTGTAATTTGAAAAGGGAAAGTTTAATACAAATACAATTTTTTTTTTTTAATATCAGGATTTAAAGTTCGCAGAGAAGAGAATCTGAAGAGTACAGGACTAGGAGGTTCAGGGCTCAATCATGAAGTCATTACACCCAGACCGAGACAGAGCACACATGAAAAGTGTCTCTGCTATAATCCCCAGACCTGATATCCAGATCTCAATGGAAAGAGCAAGGCTCTGGACTCCTGGCGTCAAATGCCAGAGGAATCTGAGGAACTCTCCCGGCAGAAATTGCTGGAAATCGGCCCTCTCTGGTTCAGGAGCAAGCTGGCCACCAGGAGATGCCATATGATGGAACCCAGCAAAGCCATATGAGATTTGCTGAGTTCAACAGCTGTTGCCTCACACGTGCAGGAACCGGTGCTAGAAAATTCATTCAGTAAGGGAGCTGAACGCCAGAGAAACTTCAGGGCAGGAACTGGTCCAGGGAAGGGCCCTGGAAGTTAAATACCTATTTTTCCTTCGCTTTTCTACTGGTAACCTCTGACCAAGTTCCATATCGCACCAGCCAACAAAGTACAAATATTTGAAGAGCCCAGCTGTGTTTTCAGAGGAGGAAAAAAGGGTACATTTGGAATTGAGATAATAATTAGACACAAGGCAACTGCACAGGATAATCTGTTGTAGAATCAAGCCCCATGACTTAGCCCTGAAGAAAATATAAAGGGAGCATGGTTAAGCAAAGGAGCTGGCTGGCATGAGGCATAAAATCGGGCAAAAAAACAAAAAACAAAAAAAAAAAAAAAAAGGAACTGAGATATCTAGGATACAGAAACACGGCTAGGAGAATTTGGTGTTTTGAAAGTCAAGGGTATTTTGAAATGAAAGAGTGGTCAGCCTGAAATGATTCTGAGAAATCCAGTTAAATGGAGAATGGAAAAAATATTCCCATTTCAATCAGAAGACACCATGCTAATGGACATAATGAGAGGGAACTCCATTTTACAGAAGATGCACAAGGTTTGCAACAAGTGAACTTATGTTCAAATTCCCATCCTGCCATTTATCAATCGTGTCTTCAAGAGGGTTTAGAAGATCTTTCTGAACCTCAGTTTTACCTGGATAATAGAAATGCTAAAATAGATATCTCAAAGATTGTCATTAAGGATCAAATAATCTTGAATTAATGTTAAACGAATTTGAAATTTCCTTTTTGTAGTGATTGGTTTTGTTTGTGATGGTACTGAAGACTAAAAGCAAGAGTTAGAGCACATGGAGGCTATAAATGTAGACGCATATTTCAGGAAGTTTGACATTTATAGGGAGGAAAAAAATCTATTTAAGTTAAGTGGGGCAGGTTGGAGGTTGGGGTTCCAGTATCTCTAAGTTACTGAGCAAGGCAAGTATTTAAAGCAATAGGAAACTTCTTTGCATAAATCACCAAGACCAAGAAGTACTGCATGCCATTTACATTTGTTAATCAGCAGATACTCAGAGTTTAAACTGCCATAGATAATACAGCATGCAAAACAGTTAACATACCCCTACCTAAATCCACTACTCTGAGCTTAATCATGCTATTTAATTGCCAAGCTTAATTTGAAAATAATTGTTCACAGCAATTAAGTAAATGCCCCAATTTCATTAACAGACTTTCTAATTAGAACCTACAACATAAAAGTGCTAATGTTGCTTCATTAGCTTTGATTTACTGTTTCTGATACTACCTTTTTTATTATTCTCTTCTTCAAATCTGAAACTGTATTTTAGGGTTAATTATGTTTGGTTCTTGCAAATATCAAGGGATAATTATTCCAGGATTAAAGTATAGAAATATATTAAAATTTCATTTTAACTTTTCACATTAAACACACATTGGGATCAACATTTTAAAACCTCCTTATTGTAGAATAGTTTAAAGCAATTAGTGAGAATTGCATTTGGCTTGAATTGTAAGCAAACAGGTTTTTCAAAATTGAATATGCTCCTTCACATATGGTATCTGATTGTAAAAGAGAACAGTTAAAAAAAAAAAGTTGGATTGTTACATATCCCACTATTGCAACTTTCTTAAATTGACAGTTGAAGGAACTGAAAGGTGACTTAGGTTTGTAATAATATTTTAATCTAAGATAGTGCCATTTAAAAATCTTCCAGTATATTCTATTGTCCTCCTCTGATATATACTATTGTCAGTTAATGAAAAACCTAAGGGATTGGTTGAATTTTCTCTTCTGGTTTCTGTCTTTGCCAAATGAAAAGAATTTGGCTGTGTTTCAAACCATACCTATTAACAGCATGATTACATCAAAGCATGGAAAAATATACTGATTCCTTAACTTGGCACTAAGATCTCAAGGCAAGCATATAAAGCAATAAGAAACTTCCATTATCACTGATAATAGGGGAATCTAGAACATTATTAGTAGGGTTATAGTTGTAAAGTGAGGGAAGCAGAGCCTAGAGATGCTAATCCAACTCCACTGCATATGGGGTGTGTGTGTGTGTGTGTGTGTGTGTGTGTGTGTGTGTGTGTGTGTGTATTTTATATATGCCTCACTACATGATGGTCTACAAGACGTGGGACACTATGTTAAATTACTAAGTCCTGAGATGCTGCAACAAATTATCTTATGTTGTTGTCACACTGTTGTGCAGACTGACAGGAAATGAGAACAGATACAATAACAGACATTCTGATGCTTTTTTCATTTCTTCATACTGTGTTTGTTGTCTTTCGTATGTATTATAATTTTTTGTTGTTGAAAGGCAGATATGATATTCTGGGTAAAAGGAACTAATGCAAATAGGTTTTTAGTAATGTAGTGGTAAAGTATAAGGGGAGAAAAAGCATCCTGAAGTGCTATGACTAGATACCAGTCCTTTGGGGAGCCCCACCTCTGAACTGTGAACTTCATCAATGCTTTTCAGTTGGGTCCTTCCTAGAAGGGAAAGACAGGATGACTAGAAGGAGCTAGAGTAGGTTATTTCTATTTCCCCAGTTAATTTAATTTTGATAAAACCCCAGTAGGTTAGACTCTGGTAAAATACTTTCCCCTGGGGGAAGACCTTTTTAAGAAGTTTAGAATGCTTGAGTATTTCAGAATGGTTCCTTTTCCCCTTGCACTGCCATAAGCAGGAGATTTTTCTCTGAGTCACATCGAGGATTTTGTAGAGCTCCAGGAGGTAAAACTAACAAGAGTATAGCATCCCTTGACAACTGAGTGTTCCTGGGTGTTTAATGGTCAGACTTGTGTACCCTGGGCCTACAGTAATTCATCAATTATGTAGTTTAGAGTTTCCTATCCCAGTATGGGTTCCTGTGGAGACTTCAGTCGCTCAGGTAAATTTTGATTTTTTTTTTTTTTTTTTTTTGACAGAGAGAGAGAGAGAGAGACCACAAGTAGGCAGAGAGGCAGGCAGAGAGGGGGAAGCAGGCTTCCCGCTGAGCAGAGAGCCCGATGCAGGGCTTGATCCCAGGACCTTGAGATCATGACCCTGGCCAAAGGCAGAGGCTTTAACCACTGAGCCACCCAGGTGCCCCAAATTTTGATTTTCTATATCAATCTATCCATCTGTCCAGTTCTGGGGGAGCAGCAATCCACCCTATGACCTCACTGTCTGCTGGACCTAAGAATTATCAATATTCTTCAGTTTGTCAAGTTTTCACGTGTTGTTGGGATGGAGTGCTGATTTTTAAGCTCTTTATAGGAGGCCAGATTGGAAACTAGAGTTCCGTCTACTAAATTTTAAAATTCTGCATAAACCCTTAAGAGAGGGCAAGGAGGATGTCAGGGAGGGATTATAATTTGTGTTATTTGCTAAGAATGCCTGCGGTGACTAAAAAAATTGATCTTGCCCATCTCTTCCAAACTCTAAGTTGAAGGACATCATGTGAGTTGCTTGAAATTGGTCATGTTATAAATATTAACTATTTACAGAAAGTTGTTTATGCTACAAATCAACCTCAGCCCCCCACAAACACACATACACTTGATGTAATGGAATGCTTGAGGGTTCCTAGTGACCAGCATGCAGAGAGACAAACAGATGTTAACATCTGCATTGTAATCTTACAATTTCAAGTGACATAGAATTCAGTGCCATCAGGTTTAAGCAGAAAAAATATTATTGGTTTAGAAATTGAAAAATCTGCATTTAGTCCTAATTTCAGATGCCATTATATTCAGGAGTCAAATTTTGTCATCAAGTCACAGTTTCCGTGATTCTCTAAACTCTGATTTCGATGGTGTATTCTTTCTATGGTGGCTGACCAGATCAATGTTAGTAGCCTCCTGGGTTCAGAGCCAGCATGCAAAGAAAGCTTCTTTTTGTGATAAATAATAGTCCCAGCTATCCCTCTTATTGGGCCAACTTGGGACCACATTACTTCCCTGAACCAGAACCAATCGTGTATGTGTGTGTGTGTGTATGTGTGTGTGTTTGCAGAGATTGAAATGTACTGGATGATTGAATGGTGTCATATGCTTCACACTTGGGGCTAGAGATAGAATCCCACTCATGGTTCAGACCCTACTGTGTAGAAGAGAATGGCCCTGCCAGACAATTTCAGGTGGGTCACCAGCAGCAACATGGCCATGATATTGGAAGGAAAAAACACAACAGATGCATACTACTTCCTACAATGGAGCAGACATAAGAGAAAGGAGACATAAGACACAAGAGAAAGGTGTCCCTTTAAAGCAGAGACAAATTGAGCTGTGCTAACCTCTTCAAGAATTTTGTTGATGTATCTTTAAGGAGGATAATCATTACTGTGGCATTTGAATTATTCCCCATTTTGGCCCTACATGAAATTCTTGCCAAACTGTATTGAGATGGGAGTTAAGGAAAATTTGAGAATTTGGTAAGAAATAATAATACTAGAAATAATAAAACCATGGCTTCCAGGTCCTCCTAAGGAAGGTGTTATGTCTGGTGGGAGAAGGCTGAGATAATTGCTTGATCTCAGTGGGATACTCGTATTTACCACTGGTGGCTCAGGATAGCAACAAACACCAAATTCAGTCCAAAGGCCATCAGATAGCATCCATATTTATTTAAGTGGCAGCAGTGTTTGCCCTGAAACAGACAATAGGGGAGTTGTGAGGCACTATTTCCTGACGAGAACTCTCAGAGGTCCGACTCTGAAATAGCATCTGTGAAAGAAATCAGTTCAGAGAGGGACACAGGGAAGAGGAGAGCACTCCCTCAGTGCCCCACTCCTCGCTTCTACTACGCTTCAGGCTGCCAGAGCAGTGGAAGATAAAAGGGTAAAATCCAGGCTAGGAATTGGGGCTCCAGTCCAGAAAAAGACAGAAAAGCAATAATTTACTAAATCAGAGTTCCATTTTCAATTTTACAGTCAAGGATAAACATATGCAAAATTAAGTAAGTTCCATGTCCTTTAATGTGTCGGTACTATAATTGTTTGTCATGTGAAATAAAATGTGCTTTGTAGAGTTAACTGTGTTAAATATAATTTTTGAGAAATTGTATTAGAAATGAATTGGATGCATGCCACTTAATTGACATCCCTATATATAGTTTTTCTTTCTTTCTTTTTTTTTTTTTTCTTAACCACTCTCTGTTTCCTCTCCTTCCTTTTGCTGTCTTAATGGCAATTAAACAGACTCTTTCATTTTATATACTCAATGATATCTACATAGTAGACATTCCATAAATGCTTGGGAATAAAATTAAAAGTGGTCTCACTAAGAATTTTTAATACAATCATTAGAAGTTGATTTCACAATGTATAATTTTTTTATCTATTAATTTCAAAAGTATGCTTCCTGATAATCAAACATTCTGTAATCACTTTTTAACTAAAACTCCCTGAGATATGCTACTGTGTTCTACCATGTCCAAGCTAAAATGATCACTGCCTAATATATGTCCCTATTAATGTTTCAATTACAATCATATACATACCCCTAGAATAGAATTCAAACTAAAGCTATTTTCTTAATGATAAATATATAATAAGTACTTATCAGATTAAGAATTATTAACTTTGCTTGTGAATTTTTATTATGGAAATACATATTAAACTAGAAAGAATTTCAATTTAAATGTATCAGTTATATGACTATGGGATGACTATAGAATGGTTATGAAAAAGACAATGACTACAGAAAAATATACACAAAATCTTAGCTCCAATATGAACTCTTATTAGATAAAAATGTGAATTAAATCTACCTGGGAGAAAAATTTTTAAAATAACCTTTCTGAAGAATACCTGATAAATAAGTTATTCAGCATAATTACAAAATAATTTAATTTGTTTCTGAACATGGCTGTAATGGGTTTTCCTTATATGGAGGGGAAATATACCACATATATTTGGTTTCCTGGGCATTGAGGGGCATGGAATTGGTTATGTGATTGTAGTTTCTATTCCCAGGTGATATAAGGGGTAAAATGAACCTTTTCTAATAATGAAAGTTTCTGTTAAGGAAAAGAGAATATTGCTTGGAGAACTGGGTATTATATGTAAACAATGAATCTTGAAACACTACATCAAAAACTAATGATGTACTGTATGGTGACTAACATAACATAATAAAAAATTAAAAAAAAGAAAATCCCACAAATGTATGTCATAAGTCTGCAAAGTTTTTCTATAAAGGGCCAATTAGTGAATATTTTAGGCTCAGTGGGCTAAATCATCTCTGTCAAAACTATTCGCCTCTGCCACCATAAGCCAAAATGGTCAAAGACAATATACACATAAATGGGCATACTTTTTAAAATAAAATATTATTTGCAAAAAGGGGTAGCAGATATGCCTACAGTCCTCAGTCTGCCAACCTTTATATCTATATCAGTCTATATACTTTCTGGGGAAAAGACTAAATATTGAAAATCCTGCTGAAGAATGAATATTGGTTACTTTGTTCCATTAACCCCGAATCACATTATCATTATCCCATCTTTTAAAATTCTTTTGATTATTCCTTTCTGAGAACAAAATTGGCATTCTCTTCTTGTGTAATTTTAATTACACTTACTGTACTGCAGTAAATTTATATTCAGAATGTGGTAACACATTTTGTAAGGGTAAGACCAACTAAAACATAATAGAAGGTGACAATAAGAAAGTATCTGGACAACTTTTCATGAAAAAAATTGGTTGAAAATACTGCAACTTATTAACTTAAAAAAAGAATCAATATATATCATCTCAACTTCCTTTGAAGTATTTAGGGACATAAGATAAAGAGGCAATGTAATTTAGTTCTTCATCAATAAAAAATCTAGCCTCACTAATCTGTGGTCCATTCACGTGTAGATGTGTTCTCTACATCTTCGCAGCCCAGCTCTCCATCATGAGATGGGAGACCCTTAGGGCTGTACTTTTCAAGCTCTCAAGTCAGCATGCTTCTGCCACTATCTCTGCCCGTTTGTCCTCTAGTTCAAGAGTAGTTGTTTCTGATCTTTGTGTTACCTCATTGCCCTCTGTTCATCTTGGATTTTCCATGACCAAGGTAACAAATCCCCTGCATTAAATTACCACTGTTTCAAATATTTTCTCTATTCTGCTTTCGTGCGTAGGAGGCCTCTGATTTATATACACAATAAAAGTGGTTTAAAACTGTAGTTAGGCTTAACTAGTTGAATCTTTATATCAACTTGCTTATAGTGCAACACAATATAGGGAAAAACTATCCTTTCATTAGAGCCATGTGAACTATTTAAATTAGGTTATCTTGCAATTGTGCTAAATAACTTAATTATCTGAAATTCTTTTAAAAAATGTATTTATTTTTTACCTGGTAGGTTTAGTTACTGCTGACCTTTATTAGAAGCATAGATATTTATATAAACTGTTATTAGACATTGTAAAAGTACCTTAAGAATAAAGAAATTTACTTTAAGTTTATAAAATTATCCCTATATTCTTTACTACTTCTGGTTTAATTTTAAAAAATCAATTTATTGGGGCGCCTGGGTGGCTTAGTGGGTTAGGCCTCTGCCTTCGGCTCAGGTCATGATCTCAGGGTCCTGGGATCGAGCCCCACATCGGGCTCTCTGCACAGTGGGGAGCCTGCTTCCCCCCTCTCTCTGCCTGCTTCTCTGCCTACTTGTGATCTCTCTCTCTCTCTCTGTTGAATAAATCAATAAAATCTTAAAAAAAAAAAAGAAAAAAAATCAATTTATTAAAGGGTGGAATAATGCTTCAGTGACCAGAATGTAGTTTTGTTGTAATACACTCAATTCATGATTACACTTTGACTTGAGTAGCTAGCTGTGTTTAAAAAAAAAAAAAGTATTATGATCAACAACATCATAAAATATATGCATGAGAATATCACACAATTAACGTCTAGTGTTGTATTTCAGGAACAATTAATCCAATCTGATGTTATGAAGCAGAGGAAACTCTTTCAGAGCCAGGTTGTCCTAGATTGCATAGCTTAATCAATTTCTCTGCTCAATTGTTTATATCTTACATAATATAGATAAGAAGTGGGTTCATTATGCGAATTAAATGAGATAATACATATTTCACCCAGTATAAAATTGAGCACTCAATAGATCTTAGTCATCTTCTTCTAAAACAGATTATCTTGGTGATGGTAATTCCTAACTGGAAATAATGAAGTTCTAAGTGTTGAATTTTTTATCCAACTAGAACTAACACCAAGTTGGTGTTTGTTTTACTCGAAGCAGAGTTCTTAGGCAAATCACATAAATCATTCTCAGATCAGACTGTACCATCATTTCTGAAATGTGGAAATAGTCACTTTTCGTGTCTTTATTTAAATGTCTAATGAGTGCAAAGAAATCCTATAATCTCTGAAAATATTTTCAAAATATTTTTTCTGTGATTTTATTCAAATTCTTAGTACTTATAAGGTTATTTTAAATCAGGTAACTTAAACCTATATATATATATAACATGTTTTAGCAGGGAAAACTCCTCTGGACTTATTAACCTCTAAAATGAGTGCTTTGGACTGCATAACAGCCTGCTGATGAAAATTTTTTTTTATCTAATATTGAATAAGTTTATTAAATGAAAGTTCTTTAATGCCTACTCTCACTTTGGTTCTGTTCTACACAATCAACTCTAGTAATTGTATTCCAAATTAGACATTTTGAAATGAATGGCCATGGCAGATGTTTTCAATAGCCACATGGTCTATATTAAAATCCTATTCTTATGCGTACCCCTGAAGCTAGCAATGAGCTTAAAACAGGCATGTATTATTTAATCAATAGGCATTTGTCACTAAGGGGAGGTGGCACAGTTAGAATGAGCTTTTAATTCTCTATCTCCTCCAAAATATTCCTGAAATTTTTTTTTCTGAAATATTTTTAAAAGAAACAAAACAAAAGAAACAAAAATAAAAATGATATCTTCATCAACACTGAAACTAGGTAACAATGACAACCACATACTATGATATATAACATTTTGTAGAATTCACTTTGAAACAAAAGATACCCACAGCCAATCCATGGCACCCATTCACAAGAAAATGGGTCATGTTATAAGAATTAATCATCAGCCATTTGAAAAAATTTAGATTTCCAATCTTCCTCCAAATGTGACTAAAGGCAATTGTGAATTAAGAAATCAACCTCCCAGTTTTAAAATAGTAGGGACAGAGAGAAGACAGCAGAAATGTCATACCATTCCTGACCTGGCTTGCTCACTGGAGGAATAGTTCATTCTAAATTAGAGTTCTAGTCCTGAAGATGAATAGAGGAACACAATCAAGACTGTAAACTAAGTAGGTTTTGCAAAAAACAGGCTAATTTACCCTTTAAATTTCATATTTCTACAGTCTTTCTCACCTCGGTAATTGTCCCCACCATTTTCCCAATTGCTCAAATGAAAAAAATATGTTGTTAACTTTGATTCTTTCCATTAGCTCATTCTATAGAACTTAATTATGATCAGATCGTATTGGTTCCAATTCCAAAATATGCCTCGTGGCCATTAATATTGCTCCATCACCCCTTGTTTCTACATCATCATCCCCACAGCAGTCAGGGGAAAAGCCTTCAATCTGGTCTTGCTGTTTAAACATTTGCTTCCTCTAACTAATTACTTGCACAACAGCTTATGACAATTTAATATAAATAAATGAATGAATGAATGAATAAATAAATAAATCATAGATAAATAAAGTCATACTTCTTCTTAAAACCCCTCAAAATAGATTCAGAGGGCATACCTCTAATTCATTCTGTAAAGCCAAGGTTATCCTGATACTGAAACCAGACAAAAACATTATAAGAAAGCTACAAAAATTTCTGATGAAGATAGATGCAAAATGCTCAACAAAATTTTAGCAAGTTGAATCCAGCAATGTGAAAAATAATTATATACCTTGACCATGTGGATTTATCCAGGTATGTGAGGCTGGCTCAATTTTTGAAAATCAAATAATGTAATTCATCACATTGACAGGATAAAGAAAACTAATCATATGATCATATCAATAAATGGAAAAGTACAAAAAGCCAAAAGCTACAAAAACAAACAAAAAAATACAGAATAAAATGACTCAAGGCAATTGTTGGATGTGATGGACATATCTATTACCTTGATTGTGGTGAAGGTTTCACAAGTATATCTGCATGTCCAAACTCATCTATACATTATAGACATTAGTGTGTAGGTTTGTTTTTTTTTTAACATCAATTATACCTTAATAAGTTTTTTTCTTTTTCTTTAAAGGCACTCCAAGTGACTGTCTTTTTACCTATTATTGTCTCTATTACAGGACCCCCCAAAAAAAGCATTTGTCAAAATTCAATACTCATGGTAGGGATAGATGGCAGCTCCTTCAACTAAAGTACTTCTACAAAACATGTTTTCCAAATATAATTCCCTCCTCCCTACTTCTACACTGCTATTTTACCTAAATTCTGGCACACTGACTGCTGTGTTATAGAATTTCATCAATATTTATTGAATCAATAATGAATAAAAGATTGAATATTCACAGAACTATTTTTGAAATTGGTTGTGACAATTTTATAGCCAGCCATATTATTATAAAATGATGAAATTTGCAATACCTTCTAAAATAGGGAAGAGGCTGCGTGTCTAACAACATTCCAGACAAAGTCTATTTGATTCTGAGTTCTATTGGTTAACTGAGCAATTTGATCATGATAAGAATCCACAATAGGAAGGTTTTATTCAAATAGGTGTGAAAATGAGCATGGGAATCATTTAAATACAAAAATAATTATATTATAGAAGTAGCAATTAAATATGGCTACAGAACAATGCTAAATTATGAATTGATGAATAGATAAGACAATATAAATAATAATTATAGATATTTTATGTTATTTTTATTTTACCTTTTGAGCTGTGAATAAAAATTCAAGATCATGCTAACAAAAGATGAGCCTTATGGACAGGTGTTGGAAGTGTAAGGATCCAAAATATTTTATTTCATAAGGAGACATTAGGACTTTTATTTTTTAAATTATTGACATTAATACATTAGCTTTATATTAAAGTATAAAAAGAAGTACTTGTGAAATAGATGACAAAGTTATGTTTTTTAAATCACTAAGTTGTGCAGAGTGTATAGTAGTTATTAAAAATCATGGTAGATTCCATCAACAATAGAAAGTAAAAATGTACGAAGAAAACACTTAAATGTATAAATCAAGGTGACGGCTATGATGCTATAGGCACTATTTGTATGAATTAAATTAAATTTATCAGCAAGAAGAATCACTTTATAATGAAGTTAACATTCTGAAATCATAAACAGATTTTAGAGAGAGAAGGAAATTTGTAATTAAAGTCAATGAGGAAAGAAACCCCACACTTTCTTCTTCACATATGGGCAATTTTGTTTAAGAGTGAAATTTATGTCCTTAATTTGGGAGGA
The DNA here is from genome assembly GCF_002288905.1 of Enhydra lutris kenyoni. Classification (NCBI taxonomy): domain Eukaryota; kingdom Metazoa; phylum Chordata; class Mammalia; order Carnivora; family Mustelidae; genus Enhydra; species Enhydra lutris. The sequence continues at coordinate 18,946,415 of NW_019154116.1, read as the reverse complement.
TGTATGAGTTCAATATGAAGTATAGCATGTATTTGGAAATGATATTTAGAAGGAAATACATAATAAACTATTTTGTTTTATATGTGTATTTAACAGAAATATGAACTATTAACACAATGTAAAACATTATACACAGGCTGAAGAAAGTATCTTAATACCACAGTATAGACCATTGTATCAGTAATGTATATTAAATTGACATAAAATGCATCAAGTTGGTGGTTTTCAATAAAACCCATGCCAGCCAGGAAGTTACTGGGAGCAGTGAAGAGGCTGCAGCAATATCCCAATCTCACTACCTTGCAGCTGAGGTGAGCCTGGACAGAGCTGGGTTTCAATCTGCTGGAGCACACGCTAGTGAGATCCCTTTTGGATACCCATCCCTGCCGTATAGCGATCCCGTGGTGAAGGTAGGGTGACCTGTAGTATCTAGCGAGCTCTGAGTCAAGGCCAAATCTGGGAAAGGAATTTGCAAGTATGTAGACCCCGGGCAGAAGAATGACTGGAGGGATTTGGGCTGTGAATACAAAGGTCAGATCTGGACTCTACTGCTTACAGTTTATTGCAGAGTTGCTGTTTGGCTTGTGAAGAGGGTCCTAACCAGGACAAGGAAACTGAATGTTGGTGAATCTCTTTTCCCTACTCGTTGCCACTGCAAGCATCACCACTCAGAACAGTTTTCAGTGGGGATAGCAGCCCTTCTCTTGGGGTATTTATAACATGCCTTTGGAATGTAGGCTTCCCAGACTTGCCTGTTTTCCTTGCCACTCCTACTAAGTAGACCTCCTGAGTTTGTCTCCAGAAGACAAAATGGAGAGTTAACAGGAACCACAGTTTGTGCTGTAGTTTCAAGATCAGATATTACTCTTACTAACTGATTTGTTATCAGAAGCCAGTGAAGCCTGATGTGCTGATGAAGTGGGAGGTGTGTTGGTTTGTTTCTAAGCAGCAACATAAACTAGAGATTTTATCGTAACTTTTAGTTTGCTTGCTCAGAGTACACCTTTGACCTAATAACATGTGAATCTAATATCTGTCTTTCTATATTCAGTTTATGCGCAGATTTTCAGGAAAGGTAGGTAAAAATTAATGGACTGCTTATAATCATTTATATTCTCCAGATAATATCTGCAGATCAGCAAATTATTGAGTATATTTCTAACATTCCATTAACACTTCTGTCTAGGGATAAATCTCAAAAATGATTGATCTTTATCCTTGGCACCAAGTATCAAGCTTTTGCATGCCACCGCACTTAATGTTTATTTAATTCTTTGTTCATCATCTCTAAACATTAGGGAGTTAAATTTCATTTCTGTATTTATTTTGGCTGAAAAGACTTAACGACCTCACTTTACATATCTTCTGATGGATTTGAGCACCTCATATGTAAAATATTATGGAAAATTAAAAAAAAAACAGAAAAATCTCAAGAATTCTTTGACTAAATAGAAATCAGATTTATCTGTACATGGTGTTTTTAAATTTCAAAGTGGTACACACTACCATAGCTGTGTGCCTGGGTTTTTTTCTGTTCTGCTGTTTAAGATGTTTTGTGAAGTGTTTTTATTTGTTTGTTTTTGTCTTTTTGGGCATTTTAAGTAAACAGAAATGTCAAAGCATGAAAAGTTAGAATTAAACCTAAACTTTGGAGAAGTATCAAGTTTGTGTCTCTCAAAGAGATACTATTCTTTTTCATTTTTGTAATACTTCCAACCAAAGTAAACTTTCATTTGTACTCATTCTCAGCTCACTTCTCATTTACTTCTCCCCCTTACTCTGTTCAGTGACTGACTCTATCCATAAGTCATTGTAAAAGCTTGTTTGACACGGAGGAAACATGTTGGCTTTCTATGTTATAAGAATAGAAGGGATATCTCTGAAAACCGGGAGTGGTACCTGCCTGTGTCTGATTAAAATTATACTTAATTGCTTTCTTGCTCTAGACCAGACATTATGTCAAACACTCCATATATTACATGATTGAGTTTTATCAATAGCTTGATGACTTCAATTATCATTCCCATTTTATCATTAAGGAAACTGAAGTGTATAAAGTTAAATAATTGTGACAAAGCTTATGATGGGATGTAAATTCCCAATGTAATACTTGAAGCAGCATAGTCAGAAACAGGGGAATCAGGGCTGGGAACACTGGAGCTCTAGCTGATGGGGTGCTTTGAGTGGGCCCCTCATATAGTCATTTTCTACAATGAGTACATAGGAGATTTTATCCCACTCATGAATCTCATACAGGCCCTGGTCTGAATTTGTAATATAAATTTTCCTAGGTTCATTCATTAAAATATGGAGGCTAAACCTGGTATATTGCTAATTTCATGGTTTTCTTGTTCAATTCTTCTCTATAGTTGAATATAGGAGGAATCAGAACCAAATCAAAGCTAAGGATACAGCAAAGATTATAAAATCAATTGGATAAATATATTTATGAAGTATAGGTACATTCTTAAAAATAATCCTACTGCTAATCCACTCATCATAATGTCTAGTTCCAAATATTTTGTCGTTGTCACAACCACATAAAAAAAAACTCAGTAAAAATGCTTAGTGTATAGATGGCCTTCTTTATACTTAGTAAGCAGTATTGATAAAGATTTTGATTTTGATTTCAACTTTCAGAACACCTATTGTTATGTTATAATTAGTTTAACACCATTTCACGTCATTTCTTATGTTCATAATATATTATTAGTTTTGTTTAAAAATGCTTTTGACTTTTAGAAAGTGTTTTTGTTTACTGCATCTGCCTTTATCTACCTGGTCAGGGTTCCAGCCAGAAGATCGTAATTGGTACAACTCAGCTGTATTAAAACATCTAGCTTTAAATCAAATTACACATTGACATTGCTTTTGTGAGTTCCAATATCTGAATACTTGGAGTGAGTCTCCGTTTCTATACTTTTGTCACCTGAACTCTGTGAGTTAGGTATTGTTCTGAGGTGACAACATTGAGGTAAAGAACATGGAGAGTAGAGCTGCAGTCCTGGTAGCTGTAGATCTAGTATCTGAATCCAGAGAGCCAAAGCAGTGCCATGGGGAAAACTGATGAACAGCAGTGACGAAAACAATTAAGGCAACAAGATACTCTCCTTATGAGGCTTTTGCAACTCCTCTAGCTTGATCTAAGCTGAATTGCATGGAAAGTTCCTTTATTGAAGTGAGAATCCAGCCTGGGTGGCCTATAATAAAATAAGGCTGGACAAGCTGCCTTTGGCCCATTTCCCTTATGTCTAAATTCAAATATCCCTCACCTGCTGCGAGGGCAGGCAGGTGTGGCAAAACTGTCTACGGAACAGGCAAGGTAGAAAGGACATGTACCAGCACCTTTAACTTACATTCTTTCCTATTTCAGTTCATCCTCTGTGAGGATGGTCTAGGGAGGAGAATGAGCAGGGGTGGGAGAAGATAAAGAGTCAAAAAAGAAGGCAACTTTTCTGAACTTACCTTTCTGAACTTAAAATTAAACTTTAAATCCACTGGAAAAAGGCAGGAAGAGAGGGATAGCTTGGTGATTCTAGGCAAGAGAGGTATCTAATGGAAAGAATATGGAGGAGGAAAGACAACAGAACCAAGGCGGGGGGAGGGGGTGAGTAGAGACCAGAATCGGGACAGGATTCACATTGTCACGAGAGAATGCAAGGAATGGTTAGGGGTTAGGACTGAAGCCAGGAAGTTAGAAGTTGAAAGAATGCTTGCCTGCCTGTCTGCCTTCCTTCCTTCCTTTTTTAAGATTTTATTTGTTTATTTGAAAGAGAGAGAGAGAGCAAACAAGAGAGAGAGTATGAGCAGGAGGGAGAGGGAGAGAGAGAGAAAGTAGACTCTCCGTTGAGCAGGGAGCCAGACATAGGGTCTCCATCCCAGGGCCCTGGGATCCTGACCTGAGCCAAGGCAGACACTTGACCTACTGAGCCATCCAGATGCCCAAAAGGATGTTTTTGTTATCGGCTTCCTTTCAAGTAAGTACCAGCTTCTGGAACTGCTAGAAAGGCACTGCACACTGCCGTCTTGCAGACGGCCTTTGGGGCACATCCGATTGGGTTCAAATCCTGCCTCTGTAATTTATTAGCTCTACCTCCTTCATAATTTGACTTGTTCTCTCTACCGCAACTTCCTCATATTAGAAATGATAACATATAAAATTAAAGTGGAGACTACTGGATGTTAAATGGGGTAGAAGATCTCCTGTCACCAAAGCGCCCAATAAATACTATTTGTAATATATTATTGCCCTTGCCGTCCTAAATTCTTCCTTTTTATAAGAGTGAGGTATCTAAATCACACCCAAACCTCTTTCTCCTCCACTCCATCTACACTCCATTACAAAAAGAATGATTCAAAACCAATACACAATCTCTCCCGGGTTTTGGCTGCTTCCTTATTTTCCATCCGAAAAATTCTTAGAGCACTTGCTCAGCCACATAAACCGCTCACAATCCCCTACAAGACTATTGCTGCTTCCCGTCTCCTTGCCTTATTAACTATATTCTGCTTGGAGCTTTACTAAATTATGAATTGATGAATAGATAAGACAATATAAATAATAATTATAGATATTTTATGTTATTTTTATTTTACCTTTTGAGCTGTGAATAAAAATTCAAGATCATGCTAACAAAAGATGAGCCTTATGGACAGGTGTTGGAAGTGTAAGGATCCAAAATATTTTATTTCATAAGGAGACATTAGGACTTTTATTTTTTAAATTATTGACATTAATACATTAGCTTTATATTAAAGTATAAAAAGAAGTACTTGTGAAATAGATGACAAAGTTATGTTTTTTAAATCACTAAGTTGTGCAGAGTGTATAGTAGTTATTAAAAATCATGGTAGATTCCATCAACAATAGAAAGTAAAAATGTACGAAGAAAACACTTAAATGTATAAATCAAGGTGACGGCTATGATGCTATAGGCACTATTTGTATGAATTAAATTAAATTTATCAGCAAGAAGAATCACTTTATAATGAAGTTAACATTCTGAAATCATAAACAGATTTTAGAGAGAGAAGGAAATTTGTAATTAAAGTCAATGAGGAAAGAAACCCCACACTTTCTTCTTCACATATGGGCAATTTTGTTTAAGAGTGAAATTTATGTCCTTAATTTGGGAGGATGTATGAGTTCAATATGAAGTATAGCATGTATTTGGAAATGATATTTAGAAGGAAATACATAATAAACTATTTTGTTTTATATGTGTATTTAACAGAAATATGAACTATTAACACAATGTAAAACATTATACACAGGCTGAAGAAAGTATCTTAATACCACAGTATAGACCATTGTATCAGTAATGTATATTAAATTGACATAAAATGCATCAAGTTGGTGGTTTTCAATAAAACCCATGCCAGCCAGGAAGTTACTGGGAGCAGTGAAGAGGCTGCAGCAATATCCCAATCTCACTACCTTGCAGCTGAGGTGAGCCTGGACAGAGCTGGGTTTCAATCTGCTGGAGCACACGCTAGTGAGATCCCTTTTGGATACCCATCCCTGCCGTATAGCGATCCCGTGGTGAAGGTAGGGTGACCTGTAGTATCTAGCGAGCTCTGAGTCAAGGCCAAATCTGGGAAAGGAATTTGCAAGTATGTAGACCCCGGGCAGAAGAATGACTGGAGGGATTTGGGCTGTGAATACAAAGGTCAGATCTGGACTCTACTGCTTACAGTTTATTGCAGAGTTGCTGTTTGGCTTGTGAAGAGGGTCCTAACCAGGACAAGGAAACTGAATGTTGGTGAATCTCTTTTCCCTACTCGTTGCCACTGCAAGCATCACCACTCAGAACAGTTTTCAGTGGGGATAGCAGCCCTTCTCTTGGGGTATTTATAACATGCCTTTGGAATGTAGGCTTCCCAGACTTGCCTGTTTTCCTTGCCACTCCTACTAAGTAGACCTCCTGAGTTTGTCTCCAGAAGACAAAATGGAGAGTTAACAGGAACCACAGTTTGTGCTGTAGTTTCAAGATCAGATATTACTCTTACTAACTGATTTGTTATCAGAAGCCAGTGAAGCCTGATGTGCTGATGAAGTGGGAGGTGTGTTGGTTTGTTTCTAAGCAGCAACATAAACTAGAGATTTTATCGTAACTTTTAGTTTGCTTGCTCAGAGTACACCTTTGACCTAATAACATGTGAATCTAATATCTGTCTTTCTATATTCAGTTTATGCGCAGATTTTCAGGAAAGGTAGGTAAAAATTAATGGACTGCTTATAATCATTTATATTCTCCAGATAATATCTGCAGATCAGCAAATTATTGAGTATATTTCTAACATTCCATTAACACTTCTGTCTAGGGATAAATCTCAAAAATGATTGATCTTTATCCTTGGCACCAAGTATCAAGCTTTTGCATGCCACCGCACTTAATGTTTATTTAATTCTTTGTTCATCATCTCTAAACATTAGGGAGTTAAATTTCATTTCTGTATTTATTTTGGCTGAAAAGACTTAACGACCTCACTTTACATATCTTCTGATGGATTTGAGCACCTCATATGTAAAATATTATGGAAAATTAAAAAAAAAACAGAAAAATCTCAAGAATTCTTTGACTAAATAGAAATCAGATTTATCTGTACATGGTGTTTTTAAATTTCAAAGTGGTACACACTACCATAGCTGTGTGCCTGGGTTTTTTTCTGTTCTGCTGTTTAAGATGTTTTGTGAAGTGTTTTTATTTGTTTGTTTTTGTCTTTTTGGGCATTTTAAGTAAACAGAAATGTCAAAGCATGAAAAGTTAGAATTAAACCTAAACTTTGGAGAAGTATCAAGTTTGTGTCTCTCAAAGAGATACTATTCTTTTTCATTTTTGTAATACTTCCAACCAAAGTAAACTTTCATTTGTACTCATTCTCAGCTCACTTCTCATTTACTTCTCCCCCTTACTCTGTTCAGTGACTGACTCTATCCATAAGTCATTGTAAAAGCTTGTTTGACACGGAGGAAACATGTTGGCTTTCTATGTTATAAGAATAGAAGGGATATCTCTGAAAACCGGGAGTGGTACCTGCCTGTGTCTGATTAAAATTATACTTAATTGCTTTCTTGCTCTAGACCAGACATTATGTCAAACACTCCATATATTACATGATTGAGTTTTATCAATAGCTTGATGACTTCAATTATCATTCCCATTTTATCATTAAGGAAACTGAAGTGTATAAAGTTAAATAATTGTGACAAAGCTTATGATGGGATGTAAATTCCCAATGTAATACTTGAAGCAGCATAGTCAGAAACAGGGGAATCAGGGCTGGGAACACTGGAGCTCTAGCTGATGGGGTGCTTTGAGTGGGCCCCTCATATAGTCATTTTCTACAATGAGTACATAGGAGATTTTATCCCACTCATGAATCTCATACAGGCCCTGGTCTGAATTTGTAATATAAATTTTCCTAGGTTCATTCATTAAAATATGGAGGCTAAACCTGGTATATTGCTAATTTCATGGTTTTCTTGTTCAATTCTTCTCTATAGTTGAATATAGGAGGAATCAGAACCAAATCAAAGCTAAGGATACAGCAAAGATTATAAAATCAATTGGATAAATATATTTATGAAGTATAGGTACATTCTTAAAAATAATCCTACTGCTAATCCACTCATCATAATGTCTAGTTCCAAATATTTTGTCGTTGTCACAACCACATAAAAAAAAACTCAGTAAAAATGCTTAGTGTATAGATGGCCTTCTTTATACTTAGTAAGCAGTATTGATAAAGATTTTGATTTTGATTTCAACTTTCAGAACACCTATTGTTATGTTATAATTAGTTTAACACCATTTCACGTCATTTCTTATGTTCATAATATATTATTAGTTTTGTTTAAAAATGCTTTTGACTTTTAGAAAGTGTTTTTGTTTACTGCATCTGCCTTTATCTACCTGGTCAGGGTTCCAGCCAGAAGATCGTAATTGGTACAACTCAGCTGTATTAAAACATCTAGCTTTAAATCAAATTACACATTGACATTGCTTTTGTGAGTTCCAATATCTGAATACTTGGAGTGAGTCTCCGTTTCTATACTTTTGTCACCTGAACTCTGTGAGTTAGGTATTGTTCTGAGGTGACAACATTGAGGTAAAGAACATGGAGAGTAGAGCTGCAGTCCTGGTAGCTGTAGATCTAGTATCTGAATCCAGAGAGCCAAAGCAGTGCCATGGGGAAAACTGATGAACAGCAGTGACGAAAACAATTAAGGCAACAAGATACTCTCCTTATGAGGCTTTTGCAACTCCTCTAGCTTGATCTAAGCTGAATTGCATGGAAAGTTCCTTTATTGAAGTGAGAATCCAGCCTGGGTGGCCTATAATAAAATAAGGCTGGACAAGCTGCCTTTGGCCCATTTCCCTTATGTCTAAATTCAAATATCCCTCACCTGCTGCGAGGGCAGGCAGGTGTGGCAAAACTGTCTACGGAACAGGCAAGGTAGAAAGGACATGTACCAGCACCTTTAACTTACATTCTTTCCTATTTCAGTTCATCCTCTGTGAGGATGGTCTAGGGAGGAGAATGAGCAGGGGTGGGAGAAGATAAAGAGTCAAAAAAGAAGGCAACTTTTCTGAACTTACCTTTCTGAACTTAAAATTAAACTTTAAATCCACTGGAAAAAGGCAGGAAGAGAGGGATAGCTTGGTGATTCTAGGCAAGAGAGGTATCTAATGGAAAGAATATGGAGGAGGAAAGACAACAGAACCAAGGCGGGGGGAGGGGGTGAGTAGAGACCAGAATCGGGACAGGATTCACATTGTCACGAGAGAATGCAAGGAATGGTTAGGGGTTAGGACTGAAGCCAGGAAGTTAGAAGTTGAAAGAATGCTTGCCTGCCTGTCTGCCTTCCTTCCTTCCTTTTTTAAGATTTTATTTGTTTATTTGAAAGAGAGAGAGAGAGCAAACAAGAGAGAGAGTATGAGCAGGAGGGAGAGGGAGAGAGAGAGAAAGTAGACTCTCCGTTGAGCAGGGAGCCAGACATAGGGTCTCCATCCCAGGGCCCTGGGATCCTGACCTGAGCCAAGGCAGACACTTGACCTACTGAGCCATCCAGATGCCCAAAAGGATGTTTTTGTTATCGGCTTCCTTTCAAGTAAGTACCAGCTTCTGGAACTGCTAGAAAGGCACTGCACACTGCCGTCTTGCAGACGGCCTTTGGGGCACATCCGATTGGGTTCAAATCCTGCCTCTGTAATTTATTAGCTCTACCTCCTTCATAATTTGACTTGTTCTCTCTACCGCAACTTCCTCATATTAGAAATGATAACATATAAAATTAAAGTGGAGACTACTGGATGTTAAATGGGGTAGAAGATCTCCTGTCACCAAAGCGCCCAATAAATACTATTTGTAATATATTATTGCCCTTGCCGTCCTAAATTCTTCCTTTTTATAAGAGTGAGGTATCTAAATCACACCCAAACCTCTTTCTCCTCCACTCCATCTACACTCCATTACAAAAAGAATGATTCAAAACCAATACACAATCTCTCCCGGGTTTTGGCTGCTTCCTTATTTTCCATCCGAAAAATTCTTAGAGCACTTGCTCAGCCACATAAACCGCTCACAATCCCCTACAAGACTATTGCTGCTTCCCGTCTCCTTGCCTTATTAACTATATTCTGCTTGGAGCTTTATTCTTTCTTTCTTTCTTTCTTTCTTTCTTTCTTTCTTTCTTTCTTTCTTTCTTTTAAGATTTTATTTATTTATTTGACAAACAGAGAACACAAATAGGCAGAGAGGCAGGCAGAGAGAGAGGAGGAAGCAGGCTCCCCACTGAGCAGAGAGCCCGACGCGGGGCTCCATCCCAGGACCCTGGAACCATGACCTGAGCCAAAGGCAGAGGCTTTAACCCACTGAGCCACCCAGGTGTCCCTGGAGCTTTATTCTTCACTGTACGTTTACTCCTATCAATGAATTCTAGCATTCATTCAACATTTCGATCACTACTATTAATATATAAATCCTATATTTTTTAACCTACTAATGTATAACAAACTACCGAAAACGTAGCAACTTAAAAACTCACACACACATTTAATATCTCTCAGTTTCTGCGGACTCAGCTTAGGGAAGTTCACTAGCTCAAGGTCTCTCCTAAGACTGAAATCCAGATGTCAGCTGGGTCTGCATTCAACCTAAGGCTCACCTGGGTAAAGATCAGATTTTTCAAATTCACGTGTTTGTTGGTCCAACTGAGTTTCTTTTTGGGTTTTGGGCTGGGTGCCCCAGTTTCTAGCTGGATCATGGAAAGAGGCCACTCTTCATTCCTTGTTCTATGGACTTCACAGCACTGCAGCTTGCTTCCTTAAAGGTAAGAATGAGGGATGCCTGGGTGGCTCAGTCAGCTAAGTTCCCGCCTTTGGCTCAGGTCATGATCCCAGAGTCCTGGGCTTGAGTCCTGCATTGGGCTCTTTGCTCAGTGGGAGCTGCTTCTCCCTCTGCCGGCCTCTCTCCCTGCTGGGCTCACTCTCTCTCGCTTCCTCTCTCTGACAAATAAATAAATAAAATCTCAAAAAAACCCAAAAAACAAAAAACAAACAAACAAAAACCCAAAAAGGCAACAGTGAGTCTACTAGCAAGATGGAGGTTATAATCTTCTTGAGTCCTCTCTTTCTGGAAGTCCCCCTACTTGTCCAAAGCAAACAAAAGCAACTGGAATTATTATGTTATTTTATAGCTATTCAATTTGCATGTCTTACCTCAGGGCTTGCAAGACATCAGAGTCTATGTCTTTATCTCTTATGTTTGCACCACAGAGATGACCCAGCATAATTACTAAAAACACCTGTTTAATCTATCTAGGAATTAAATCTATAGATGTATTGTCACTCAGTTTTTGATGAATGAAAAATAGTTTTCTCTCACATAAAATGAATTCCCTTCAAGCACACAGAAAGTCTGTGCAGATGGTAGATGTACCTGGCGTGAGACAGCATATAGAAGAGAACAATCATGGCTCTTATTACAAAGAATGGCTTTCAAGTTCCAGCTGAGAAACCTTGAAGTATAATTTCAAGGGCATCTTAAACAAATGTGCTGTGGTAGAAAGGATAATGTCAACATTCAGGAATCCACTACTGTTTGGTGTCTACACAGAACTAGTACACAGTTGGGCTCTTAGTATTTATGAGAACTGCTCTGGCACACAAAACATGCTTATTGCACTCTTAAAAAAATACCTTGTGAAATATTGCAACTGAATAGATATTGAGAACAAGTAGTCAAAATGGAAAACCACATTAGGAGCATATACAGAGAAAAAAGATTGTGACTTTTTCCCCTCTCTCCTGTATTTCTGAGAAAGTGTCAACAGTTATAAATTGTCTTACAATGGAATTGTTAAGTTGGATTACTTTATATAATTTGTCATTGAAATTCTTCAGAGCAATTACCAGCTCCTGTAGGAAAATAAGAGAAGTGATCACAATGTATTGGATTTAACAATCAGTATTTATAACATAAAACTTTAGAGTTCAAGCTGAATGTCACAATTAGAGTTTAAAATTATTCATATCTGAATAAGGTATGAGTTTTGTACTGTACAAAGGTAATTATCTAGTTGGTTCAAAGACAGTTTCGAATTCTTACATAATTAAAAAAGAAAGGCTCTATTTTCCTGAACTATCTTAAATAGTTTCCATGTTCTCATAACATTTTTCCTGACCCCCATGTAAAAAAATTTTACTTGGCCCTGAGTTAAACCTGAATTACCAGCATATATCAACTGGTACCTTTTCCAAGTAATGCTGTAGGTGCCATATTGTCTGACTTGCACCATGTGTGACCCTTTTTGAAAACACACATGCTAGTACTCTTAAAAAATAAAATTATTTTTTTGAGATTAAAATATAAAATTCAAGGTTTTTTTTGTTTGTTTTTGTTTTTGTTGTTGTTGTTTTTTTTTTGGTTATCCTAAAATAATTCATAGAAGAAATGGGCTTGGGGTGCTGGGTGGCTCAGTCAGTTAAATGTCTGACTCTTGGTTTCTTCTTAGGTCATGATCTCAGGGGCCTGGGATTGAGACCAGAGTCTGGCTCTACACTCAACACGGAGTCTGCTTGTCCCTCTCCCTCTTTTCCTACCCCTTCTTGTTCTCTCTCTCTCTCTTTCTCTCAAATAAATAAATAAATAAATCTTTAAAAAAAAAGAAGAGGAAGAAAAGGGCTACTTGCCTTCTTTTTGGAAGTTAATTTTAAAACACAAATTAGTGAAAAGAAAAAAAATCACATTCTGTTACTAATCTGTTTACGAATGAATTTTATAATACCATGCAATTAGAAAATGTGAATTATTTTCAAATGTGTTTTTAAAGCCTGAATTCTCCAGTGATGTTTCCACAATGACACATTTTCCAGTGTTCTGCAGCATTGTGTTTTAATTTATTTTCGATCATGTGTTAAAGAAGTGAGAATAATTTTCTCATTTTGCACTGGTTTCCTATAAGGAATAATGCAGCCTTCATTGTTACAGTGAAATATAGTAATGCAGTCTATAGCTTCTCTAGAAAAATTGTGTCAGTCAACCAAACACAAGGAATGTGAACTGCTTCTTTACTAAACGAATCAGAGTTACAGCTGAGTTTCAATAATCCCGTAGGAATTAAATAAACTTTACAGATATTGACAGCATTCTAAATATTACTGCTTATTTCTCAGCTGTACAATCTAGGTAGATATCATTTTTATGAAATAGTCAAGCATCTAGATATCAGCATTTTAAAAAGTATATATTTAAAAGTTTTATTTATTTTAGAGCAAGGAAGAGAGAGAGTAAAAGGGAGAAAGCAGGAGAGCAGGGTGAGGAGGTGGGGGAGAAGCAGATTCCCCACGGAGCAGGGAGCCAGATGTGGGGCTCAATCCCAGGACCCTGGGATCATGACCTGAGCTAAAGGCAGACTCTTAATGAACTGAGCTATCCAGGTGCCCAAAAGGAATACTTTTTAAAGGAAGGAAGAATTGGTACATTCGTTAGTTGAAGGGAGAAAGAAGAGTAACAATAAAGTTTGTTTTCATTAATGAGCTAAATAAAAACTTTTGAATTTTTGATTCAAATGATATGTAAAAATCTGTATTTGATTCAATTTTGCTACAGAAATGTAGAGTTAAAGAGTAAAATTTATTTGAAGTGTATTTTGGGGGAAGACTAATTTTATACCATACTTAAGTCTAAGAAATAGAAGATTAATTTTTAGTAAATAAATCATTAAACAGAAATTACTATTAAATGTAGTAAAACAGCTTATTTCTTATTATATTATATTTCTTAATATATTATATTACTTAATATATTATATTATGTGTAGTATTTATCACATTTTAGCCATTCCCAACCTGGGTTGACTCTCGCTCTCTCTCTCTCACACACACACAAACACACACACACACACACACACACACACACACACACACACACACTAAGAAGTTGTTTTTATGTCTTTTTAGTGGATTCTTGAGGTGTTTTCTTTAATGGCTTTTTTAGCTTAGGTGCTCCTGGATTTACAGAAATTTTAGAGTATTTATTCTACACAGTTTGCATGTTTATAATGTGGTTTTATTAATTATACTGGCTTCCCAAAAGATGCACTTTTTTTTAATCCAAATTTATTTTGCCTTCCCTTAAAGTAGTTACAACTAATAAAACAAAGAATTTCATGTTCTTATGTTTACTTTAGTGTTAATTGATCAATTTTGAAAAGCATCACAAAATAAAAAACAACATACTAAAACATTCAGATGCTTAACTTTTTATTTTGTGTAACTATTTTTTTTAAATTAGAAGTTTAACAATTAAAAAAATAAACTTATTAGAAAATGTAAACTATTTCATGGTATTTAAAAATAAAGAGGTTTAAATGAAACTGAGACTACAATAAATGTTTTAGTTCTTGTTTCAGTGCATTAATTTTAAATTCTAGAGTTCGTAAGATATTTTGTGATCAACATTTTCATGATGTGTTATTTTTCAGTTGTCTCCTTTCAATTTCCACCTGAAATATGATACCGTTCAACAATGTCATTTTAAAGAAGATTAAGTATCCTAGTGTGTGACAAAGTGAACTCAATTTTTAAATTATGAACATTGAAATAACAAAAACAAAATAAAATGGAAACTCTATTTGTCAGAGACTAGCTACCTCATATGTAAATCATTCATAACACGGGTCTCCCTTTCCCACTACTCATTTTTTTGCACTCACTTGAGTATTTTATTACATTTAGCCATTTGTTAATTTCTCTCTTTGGATGCTTACTGAAGAAGCACAGCAAAACTACTAAATACCACATGGAATTCGAGCTAAATTTTATTTATATCCCCACTTGGTTCATTTGTCTGAGATACAAAAAACAAACAAACAAACAAACAAACAAACCTGTGTCAGGTGGCAAGATTATGAAAATTTGTTTAGCTCTTTTTGGTACTTTATTTGAATCTATTTTGTGGCCCTAAACTTAAGTCACGTGTAGCTTTCCTGAGAATGTCCCAAAGAAAGAATCATTTTGTTATGGGTGGTAGTAGTTAACAGCTATGTTTTATGACCAAAAAAATTAAAAAAAAAAGCAATACCTTTGTTAGTGATAGAGTTATGATACATAAGCCTTTGTCTGGGATAGTTCCTATTTTGCCTTATAACCTAGGACATGTGTAAGTAGTGCTACCTTCACTCTCAAAAGTGTTCTGTCCTGGGTCATCAGTTTTGTGCACCCCTTATTGTACTATTAAGCCAAGTCTCACATTTTCATTTCTAAGATACCTCTCCCAGGAACACTTCTGTTCATAACAAAAGGTCTTCAAAGTGACTACTGTAATTCTAAATTATCCTTGGTGAAATTATAACCTTTAGAAAGATATCCCTACCACTTAGAATTATGGTGCAAGTGGTAGGTGTCTGGCACGGAGGGAGCTCAAGGTTAGATTTGTACCCGTATATCGCTAGATATACGTTAGAACTCCACCAGTCACGGACGTGGTGCTTGTTCAACATCATGTCTCTGGACTCTCATCCAGAAACCAGCCAACACCAATCAAAATCCCAGCAAAATTCTTAACTCCACACAGACACTGAGCAAGCTGTTCTCAGGGACACAAAGGCAAGAGTGATGAAAGTGTGTCCAGGTGATGTATGATTAGACCTTCTTCTTCTTCTTCTTCTTCTTCTTTTTTTTTTTTTTAAGATTTTATTTATTTATTTGACACACAGAGAGAGATCACAAGTAGGCAGAGGGGCAGGCGAGGGGTGGGGGTGAAGTAGGCTTCCACCAAGCTGAAAGCCCAATGCGAGGCTTGATCCCAGAACCCTGATCATGACCTGAGCCGAAGGCAGAGGCTCAACCCACTGAGCCACCCAGGCACCCCTGATTGGACCTTCTTAGCTAATTTAAAAGGCAGACTTCTTTGTCCTTTGCTTATCTTCATGTAGACAGACTCACAGATCTGGAACACAAAGTAACAAGAAAATATGGGAATAAGACATGTTTTCACCAAAGATTAAGTTTTCAAACTTGATCAAATGACAACAGGAGAATTAGAAACAATCCTATTTTGTAGGGGACAGAATTCATTTAGCATTTGGAGTCTTGATGAAAATAATGAAGAATTCAGAACCAACGTGAACGTTATCCCACCATCATCATTAGAGAGTTCCATGAGGTCAAGTTGAGTTTGTAGTTTCAAAATTGAAGATTTTGAGCTATGATAGCAAGTGGTTTCATTAATTTTGGTAAAACTATGAACTCCCTAAAATACTACCAGACAACTTATTAATGAAACAAAACTAAATTTAATCAAGTATATTCTACTGAATGAGAGAACATTGCTGCAGTCCTAGTCAGAGCTTCTTAAGTCTCAGCATACGCTGAGAAGTAGAACATTTATAGGTTTTCATGGGATGGATCAAATAGCTTAAGAGACTCCTTTCAAGTTAAAGAGCTGTTTTGGAACCAGGCAGAGTTCAAGGCATAACTTAGGATGTATATCATCAGAAAAGGTTCTTCAAGTGGAACCCAAGAAGTGAACTAATGTTGGTTGTGTCAGTCTGATAGGGTTGATATAAAAAAAAATCACAGACCTGATAGCTCAACCCACAGAAATTATTTTCACAAAATTCTGAAAGCTAGAAGCCTTACATCAAAGTGTTGGTGGGATTCTTCAGAGGCCTCTCTCTTTGATTTGCAAATGGCCATCTTCTCACAGTGCCTTCATATGATTGGTCTTTATTCTGGGTATGTCTGTGTCCTAATTTCTTCTTATTATAAAGACACCAGTCCAATCAGATTAGGACCCATTTTTGTAACCTTGTTTATCTTTAAATAATTAATTTATCCTTAATTAGTTCCTCTTTAAGTACCCTATCTACAGTCACATTCTGAGATACTAAGGTTCAGGACTTCAACCCATAAATTATGGGGAATCACAAGTCAGCCTACAATATAGATAAAGAAGCTGTGAAGTAAGCAGATTGTTGTTTTAGATAAATTGATTTGCTGGAATTTTCTGAAGTAAATAGTTGTGATTTACAGTCTTATATTTCCCATGAAATATGTTCCTGTGACACAGGTGGTCATCTTTCTAATAATTTATGCAATGTTCTTATGTTGATGAAGTGACTTTGGTGTTACTAGTCAAGGCATTTATTTCTGAAGTCACATGGTGTGAATTTGGAGAAGTGATTTAGCCCTTATGAAACTCTTCTTTGAAGATATTAACAATATCTGTTTCATGGAATTCTTGTGAGATGCAGATAAGAAAATCCCTGCAAGCTCCTAGCAGAGTCTCCCATGTTAGATGTAAACTAGATGCTGCTGCTGACATTGATAATGGTGCTACCATTCCTACAAAATCGTACGTGTCGGAGTCAACTTAAAAAAGAAAATAACACTGAAGTCTTTAGGATTAGGGCTTCCTGTCTTGGTAAGAGTAACAGATACCAAACTGAGGCTTCCTCATAATTTGATTTTGTGAAATCTGATATGAGACCTATTAAATGAGCAAACATTATATAGAGTCTTATCATTTTATTTCTTAAATACGTCAGTAAAATTGCTCATTTCTGTTTGACTATGAGAAAGAGGAAGCTCAGAGACGTAGTTTAGTCTGTTCAAGCTTATTCAAGTAGGGAATCAAAGAATTGGGAATTGAACCCAGACATGTCTGATTCAAAAGTCCTTGTTCATAGGTGGTATTTTATTAAACCATCTATTTGACAATACTGGAGTAGAAGATATAACAATAAACTAGTTGCATCCCCTGAGCTTGTATTTGCTTTTTCATTAAAAGATATTTAGACTTATTTTAACTAGATAAGGAGCCACAAAAGAATCATCCAGATAAAAGTTTGACTACCTGATTATGCATGTGCGCACTATGCCATAACACTGGGAATTTGGTCACCATTTCAAAGATGCCGTCTGACATGGCATAGCAGCTGAGGGACTAAAAAATCCTTAACACTATGGAATAAACTCCCATCTTTTCTTAGGAGCCTGGGGGAGATGCATCTATAATTGATTACTCAAGTTCCAGCTGTTCTCAGAACTGTGTCATTGAAATCATGAATTATTTGCTGAATCTAATATGTGGATAACAGTTAAATCAGCAGAGTGAGTTTATTTGTCTGTTACATAATCTCTTTGATAAACATGCTTGTCCAAACAGGAGATCTAGATTTATCAAAGAAATTAGTCTAAAATTATTGAAAAAATGTGAGTAGCACAAAGCAAATATTTACATATGTACACACGGGATAGCATTACTGATTGGATGTGAAGAAGGCTTCGCAGAATTTTCAGAGACATTTGTTTGGAGGATACTTGTAAACATCTTTGAGATGACTTTCTTAAATTGGTTCGCTTATTTCCTTAGGTGTTATTATTCTGAATCCATCTCCCTGAAGTACAAATTAACTCTGAAAAAGTGAAGGAGGATTTGTATGCTCCACTGACTCGAGCGGTTTCTGCCAACTTTCCCTGATAAGAATTTCCTGCAGCCCTCCTTATACAGGTCCTTTTAGAACAGCACTTCTCACCTTTAATGTGCATATGAATCACCTAAGGATCTTTTTAAAATTTAGTAGGTTTGGGGTCAGGCCTGAGATTCCATAGTTCTCTCGGACTCCCAGCTGATGCTGATTCTATTGGTTTCAGAACCACTTTTGCGGAAGCAATGCATGGGCCCTCCCTGTCCAGGAAGGTAGCCACGAGTCATATGGCTGTCAAGCTCTTGAAATGTAGCTAGTCAGAACAGAGCTCTACTGTAATCAAAAATAGACAGATTTTGGAAGTGTAGTATGAAAAAAGAATGTAAAATATGTTGATAAAAAGATTTTTTAAAAATCATGATTGCATGCTGAATAGGCAATGTTTTAACTATGTTGGGTTAAATAAACTATATTATTAAAATTAATATCTTTTGTGGTTTTTTACTTGTCTGTGTGGCTAATAATTTTTTAAATGAATATTTGCCTTGCATTAGGCTTCATTTGCATAACATTGGTCTAAATAGAGGGCTAAGACTAAATTCTGATTCAGTGTGACTGAGATGGGGGTGGTGGTATTTTCTCATTTTATTACTCATGTATTTAATGATACTAATGTATCAATCTTTCCCACAAGATTGTGAATTTCCTAAACACAGTTACTCTTCACTCTTGTATCACAAGCAATTAATAGGGTTCCTGACAAAGAGATTCCCATGTTGGGGTTAGAATTTAAAACATGCCATTTCGAAGTATGGCCAGGCTGTGATCATTACAGTAAGTAACTCAATGGAGGAAAAATAACATTTCTGGAACACTAGACTTCCTAAATTTAATATTAGGTGAACTTAAGCTAACTTTGTAAAACTTCATAATGCTTCTTTTATTCTTGTGTTATTATGGAATGTGCGAAGTCATGTCATAACCCCTGCTCAAATATATGATTATCTTACCTGAAACCCAGGGAATGATAAAATGCAGTTCATGGGAGTTTTACACAGGGAATCTTGAGATGATAAAATGTCTTGTAATTCTCAGTTATGAATGACTACACTGAAATGGAAAAGTTTACTTTCAACAAAGTAATACTCTTCAAACATACAGGAACTTCTTTCGCTACTGTAATCTATCACAAAATATACTGTATTATTAGGATCTATGTAGCATACAATGGAGTGTGCCTTTATATGTGTACCGGTACATAATACATTTTAGACTGCCCTGAAATAAAATTATTGCTCCTTTATCAGATCTTAAGGGGACTCAAAACTTAAGTTACAACCATTAGAAATAAGGCACTATGGTTTTTCCTGTATGCGAGGCTATAGAACGAACAAGATCAAGATCCCTAGAGCCAAAATGCCCTATGCAATTTGCCATTTTCTGCTTATCAGTTTATCAGTTTTCCCATCTCTAAAATGGGGCTAATAATAGTATTTATCTCATAGTGTTGTTGTGAAGATGAAGTCAGTTAAAAACTATAGACTATATATAACAGGTTGGTATAGAATAAATGTTGTCATCTGATGCTGAAATGTTCCTAATTATGTTTTGAACTAGTAACTGACATAAAAGATTAAATGGCCCAAAACAAAATCTACATTTTAAGTGCAAGAAATGTGCATTCTTGGGCACCTGGGTGGCTCAGTGGGTTAAGCCTCTGCCTTAGGCTCAGTTCATGATCTCAGGGTCGTGGAATTGAGTCCCACATTGGGCTCTCTGCTCAGTGGGGAGCCTGCTTCCTCCTCTCTCTGCCTGCCTCTCTGCCTACTTGTGATCTCTGTCTGTCAAATAAATAGATAAAATCTTAAAGAAAAAAAAAAAGAAATGTGTATTCTTTAGTTTTGTTACATTTCCACTGATAAAGAAACTTGAGGACAATGGATATAGTTCATTGTCTTTAAGCAAATAGCATCACAATATTCTCAAAATTGATTTGGAAACACTTCTTTTGAATGAAAACAATTTTAACATTTACCATAGTTCAAGGTAAAACATAGCACATTTTTTTCCTCTGATAAAATGGAAAACAGTATTTTGTGTGTAAAACTACTTCACCCAAATTTAGAAATAAATTATCTTTGGATTTTTGAAAGTATATTATATTCTGTTTCAGTTTTAGTCTTGAGATTTTTCAATATATAGGATTTCCAATGTAATCTTAAAGATATGGGTCATACATTATTTATGTGTCCCAATTTGTTAACACTTTGATAATCCATATTCCACTTGTGTAACATGCTTTTTTGTTTCAATATTTTAGCAGTCCACTGTGCAATGAATTCTATTATATTCCATATTTTAAAATTATGAAAATATATTTTGGAAGGAGACACAATAACTAAATGTAATGTAGTATCTTGGGTGGGATCTAAGATTAGAAAATGACGTTAAGTAAAATCTAAGGAAATATTAATAACATATGAACTTTGATTAATAATACTGAATTTTTTTTAAACTTTAAAAAAGGGGAAAATAATACTGAATTAATACTGGTGAATTAATACAATTAACTGTGACAATAATATCATACTAATATGACATGTTAATGATAGATAAAATCTTGGGCATGGTATTCTCTAAAACATTACTGCAACTTTTCTGTTAGTTTAAAAGTAAACTGAACAAAGTTTATTAACTCTCAAAAAATACATTTCAAACTTCATGAAATTCCTAGTCCTAAAATTCTTCTCTCTCCGTTCTCCGACTCCCTCATCCTCTACCCCGCCCTTTACTGTCCTTCACTGTCTCTATTATTATTCACTGCAGTGTTCTTCCAAAGGAATTAAAATTATGAAATCTTAAAAATGAAATCTTCTTATTTATACTTATTCCCAAATACAGATGACACTTGTAATGTGAAGAAAACAAAATTTTATCGTCTCTGTACATATCGACATATTTCTAAATGTATGTGAATGACAGAATGACTAATGAAGATTGCTCCTGGAATAGAAAAATAATGTCTCGTCACCATTCTCATCTACCTTTCTGCCTTTCTAAGAAAGATGTTTGATTAAATACAAATTATAATAGAGAATTCTTATTCTGAGTCTTACAAAAGCTACTTCATAAGATTTAAATAATTATCTCATAAATTCAGTTACTCAGTTTAACCATTTTCTTTTCTTTATTTATTAAACCACACTGCTTTGAGGTTTTATAGTTTTTGTTGATACAGGAGCAAATTTTGATTAATATAAGTCAAACAAATGCATTTTTGCAAATGTTTTACTGAGAATACCTGTAGTATTGGTCTCTTTATGCCAATACTCTAATGTTCAAACCATTTCCAAAGTGACTCTAAGAAGGAGTGGGGACAGGGTGTGAATTAGCGTATTTTAAGGGAATTACAGCACATCTGTATTACTGTAATGCCTGAGTTCTATAGAGAAATTTATAGGCTTAATTTTGTACCTTTTCAAAAACACTCAACCCATATAGAAGGTTCTAACATTTACTAACATTTAACAGCATTGCAGTGTTCCATCTAATTTTACATATATGTACATATATATACACACATATAAATGTTATTGCAAACTTTTATGTCTGCTAATTTTCATGTTTCATTATGCAGTTACAAGGTCAAATGATATGTATCTTTAAAAACTGTATGTGGTTTTAATTTTTTGACCATCATCCATTACAAAAGATTCCCTAATGGAATCAGCAATGGTTAGCTAGTTTTCAGACTCCTACAAAATGATGGGCTGCAGATCTAAATCAAGGATGTTAGCAGTTGACTTATGGAAGTCAAAATTAGACCCTGTGGAGAAGGGGTCAGATGAGTGGCCAAAGAGTAAGCTGGGGACAGGAAGGAGCAAATTGGTCAGGACTAGTAGCTATGAGGAAAAAGAGTAAGGATACAATGGAAAGGCACTGCATTCCAAGTTGTCTTTGACCGGACACTTTTAGAGTAATTACACGCATTACCCTTCAAGCGCCAGGGAGGAAGGCTCGCAGGAAGTTAGATTACCGCATCAGGTCCTACTCATGGGTCTAGTTCTCTGTACTGATTCTGTCTGATTTTCCCATTGCTTAATTTTAAAGCAATCTTGCTTCTTTCTTATTGAACTTCTGTAGGAGGATAACCTCTTGTAGTCACTCCCCTCCCTGGAAAGTCAAGAAGGATTTCTGTCATTGGAGAGTTCGTCCTTATGGTGGCACCATAAGTTCTATCTGAGGGCCATAAAGTTCTATCTGAGGCAAATCTCTGAAATGAGACTGTGGATATAATTTTTACCACATTTTTAAACTCTCTCTTTTGGTAAGTCATGTATATGTTTACTGTGAAACAAAATTAGTTACTGACTTGTTCCCTTTTTTTGTTGAGATGCGTGCACAAAATAATGCTTTCATGCATCATATACATTAAAAGGTCATAGATGAGACTAGCTCCCCATAAAGCCTCAGACCTTAAGACATATCTGAGTTTTCTGGGGGAGGAACATTCCACACAGAGCTTTGTAGCTTACTGCCAGAAACTAAGTGCTCCTGTGTGGCCACAGGTAAGAAAGTTCTCAGAAGCCTCTGCTGACCTCTATGGACTCCTTTTGGACTCACATTGTTTTTATACTGCTTTAGCTCTCTAGCCTTCCCTCTAATAAATCTTAGCAGTGAGTTTTACCTTCTACCCCCAAAAATCACAACTGAATGGAAACTTTTCAATTCTTTCCAAAAAATTTGGACCAAAAGTATTAATCGCTTTGCTACAATTTGAGACAGATAGATGCTGTAAGTTTAAAAAAAGAAAAAGTGAAGGAAGACATTATCAAGAGTTAATTTTTACTTTTTCCCCATAAATTGAACTAAATTATCTTACCTGCCAGTTTAAACACAGTATTCATGTTGGATAATTATCTTGCACTACAGCATAAAAAAGAAACAAATCATGTAATGTCATTCATGTACAAACCCTAAATATGTCCTCATCTCTTTAGCATGAGTGTTAGGGACACTCCTGGATAGAAGTAACCAAATGCAAACCTGGTGTTTGTCTCTTATGCTCTCACATAGAGAAAAGGACAAAACGAGGCATCTCAGGAAAATTCAGGAACATAACTGTCTTCAATGGCAAATATGGGCTGCCACAAACCTAACTCTGAGAAATACAAACGTTTTTTAGTTTCTTTAAGACAAGATATTAAATGTTGAAATAATTAGTGCATTATCTATTTTGTGTTTGAAGCATTTAGACAACTCAAATAATTTGTCTTTGATTTTTGCTGCATATCAACAATGTACAAATCAAAGAGTGAAATACAACAAAGGAGAAGACAAAGAGCTTCTTCACAGGAATTTTAAGTTTTTGGAAATGTTGACTGTTGATTCTCCACAAAGATTAAGGGATCATTATGTTGATCAAAGCAAAGCTTTGGTAATTTAACCTACTGCCATAAAAAAGAATATCATTTTGACATTTTCTCAAAAGAAAGAAATTGGAAATGTTCAGTATTAGAATATGCGGTCTGACCTGCAGTGTTCTGAGGTATATCTTTCAAAGGGACTAGAAACTAGCTAGGATTAGGCAAGTTTTAGGAAGTCCGTGACACAACAGTTTAATGAGCAGTAGACACAATGAGGCCAGGGTCCTGAAACCAAACTCACAAGGTAAATGGTTGCCAGATAAGCAAGTAGTTTTTCCAAAAAAGTAAAGGGCAGTTGCTTATTGGGTAATCATCCTATCTTTCTGAACAAGAATTTTCTGGAACAAACACTTAAGTCATGTTGTCATAGGAAGTATAAGTTCTCAGTAGAGATAGATAATTCAAATAGTAAAGATAATCTCTTACAGTAGAAAGTACTGGAAGACTTCAACTCAAATTCAAGCATCCATACATATTAACAATCTAGTACATGACACAGGCTGAATTAGGTGCTGTCTTCTGTGTGTTCAAAGTAGGGAAATAGTCCCTTACTTCACACACCTTATGGTCTGGTAGATGATGCAGGCAAATAAAAAGGCAATTTGGTGTAGGGTGACAAGCGTTTGACAGTATTATGTACAGGGATACAATGGTAACACACTGGAAGAACACATAACTCAAATTTAGAAGGTTCTCAGAAGGCTTCTTGAGGAAAGTAATGGCTTGGATAAAATTTTGCAACAGAAGCTAAGGGACTTGATGTAAGGAATGAAAATATAAGAAATACGAGGACAGAACTTTGGAGAACAACTCTGTGAAGTAATAGGACTTAACCACAGTTAGAACATTGATTGCTTTAAAATACAAAGAAAACTAAAGCTCTCCATCCAGAAAGTTTATATAATTACATACATGTTAAATTAGAAGTTTATGGGGTGCCTGGCTGACTCAGTCATTGGAGCATGTGACTCTGGCTCATAGGGATGTGAGCTTGAGCCCCACATTAGGTGTAGAGATTGCTTAAAAATAAAATCTTTGGAAAAAAAGATTAGAAATTTATTTCTGTTACTCCAACATGTTATAATGTAATATTTATAATATACATTTTTTCATTTTACTAAGATCAAATTTATAAGCTACAGCTATCAAAATAGTGCACATAAAAATTTAATTCTCCTTGTATTTAACTTTGAAGGGAAGGCTACTGTTGTTTATTTAGTTTCAATCTGAAGTTGGTCTTTCTGAAAGTTCATGGATATGGCAATGTATGTATTATCTTTTGAACCAATCAATTCATCTTTTATAACTTGATAACACTAAAAATATATAAAATTCAAGAGATTATCCTGCAATCCAGTGGACCAGATTTAAATTCAGGAATATCAAGATTCTCTAAGACAGTTTGAGGCAATGCAAGTTGCATCTCTTTCTTTGTCCTCAATTCATTCTGACTATGCTTAAAATGGGCTGCATTTTTTATGCCTTTGTGTCAACATGCAAACGATTAAGAATATGCTTCTTTATTGTTAATTTTTTCAGGAACTATCAGAAGAGTATCTTAATTTTTCTTAGTGATTCTAGATGTATTTTTGTGAAAAACAGACAAAGCTTTATCATTCTTAAGCCAATTATGCAGGGTTACTTTCTCTAGCAATAGAATATTCATATATTCATACATATCCATTTTTTTCTTTGTAGTTTGGTAACATAGTGACAAACTCTAATTTTTAGAAAATATTCCATGTTAATAAGTCCGAGGACCTTAAACAAAAAGTTACCTTATCCTAATATCCAAAATACTGATACCCCTCCCAAGGCTGCCAAGAAATAAATTTCTTTCTTGACCAAAGATATTGAATTTGAGTTTTAATTTTCTCTTGCTCAAAGACACAATTCAAAAAATTCATAATTAATAATCTCACCTCAAGTTCAAACACTGAAAGATTTATCTCTCTATAATCACCTCTTGTATAGAGCATGGTTTCTAATTCATTGTTTTAAAAACGTTTCTAAAAATATTATTTTTCTGTTCTGGATGGTAATTTTCATAAAAGAAGATGAGGTTCTCTGTGGATTGTTGATGATTTCTTAGATGTGGGATGAATGAACCGTGTTTGGAGCTTCTACCTTCACCAAAAGAGAAAAACTATCATCCAGAGAGTTCTGTGAGGAGAATACCAAGATTTTCTTTATTATTTTTAACGCAGTCTTTTTTTTCTTTTCTTCTTTTTTTTCTTGGCAGAGAAATGTGCCACCATATCAAGAGACATCTATGGCCTTTCAAGTGTTTAAAAAGAACTCAGAATTTGAAATGTTTCTTTGATGCTGTCAGCATGCTCACAGTAGATGACAAGCAACTGGCTGCACTGAGAAATATCCATAAACTTCCACCCAAACGCATGCCAGAAATGCCAGCAGTGGTAATTGCTAATTCTTAAGCACCTGTTTCAAAATATGAGGAGAAACATTAATGTTTCTGGAGCGGGACCCATCATCTGATGATGGAAATGGTTCTATTTTGTTTCATTTTGTTTTTCCCCCTCTTTTTTTATGTGCAAACAACCAAGACATATAATTCAATCACATCCCTTCAAATTGGGGTTATTTATTTTGCTTTCACTAATATTAAGTAATTGTCAATCTGCTTTATGAAAAAGAGTTTAGCTGGTATTGAAATGAAACTTTGCTTCGTAGTAAATGTATATAATGCATAATATAAGGCATAGATAGAACATGAGGTCAAAGACAGAGGAAAGAAACCATCAGACCATGGTTGTAAAATAAATAAATAAATAAATAAATAAAATAAGCATTGCCATAGGGACTACACAGCTATTAAAAGATTCCACTGACCTTATGTACATGGTGGGCATGAGATCTTTTTTTTTTTTTTTTCTTTCAAGTTGTTTTTGTTTTAATTCCAATTAGTTAACATGTCATGTAATATTAGTTTTAGTTGAGATCCTCTTATAACAATTCTTAAAATCTGAAGATCGTCAAGTGAAAGTTCTGTGGATGGGAGGTGAAAAACAGAAGCCATGGAATGGAGAAAACCTTCAGGAAGCCAGCAGGGAGATAAAAGAAGCTTTATTTGCTGGAAAGGGGGTGACAGAAAACATAAACTTTTAAGATGAGAGAGAGTCCAGCAAGTTTACAGTAAGGAAGAAGCCAATGAAGAGGGAGATAACTAGAAAGATTAATGGTTGGGGATTTAAGATCCCTGTGATGAGGTTATAAATTTGTGGAGTGGAGATGGTTTGAAATAGCTAATAGAGCTTGAGAGGAAAAACTAACCACACAAATATCCGGAGATGGCCATAAAGTGTTGAAAACTCCATTGAGAAAAAAGAACACATATTTATCCTGGCACCAACTTTTGAGGCCATGTGTT
This sequence comes from Enhydra lutris kenyoni, assembly GCF_002288905.1. NCBI lineage: Eukaryota > Metazoa > Chordata > Mammalia > Carnivora > Mustelidae > Enhydra > Enhydra lutris. Next base: position 18,919,660 of record NW_019154116.1, on the reverse strand, counting down.
TCTCTAATGATTTTTCTTTCATCACATCTGACAATGCAGATATTGATAGAGAATATATAGATATTTACCAATTAGTATATTTGGTTTCTAAGAATATAAGATGCACTGTATGGAGTAGAAAACAAAATAGAACAAAACAAAATGCACTTGCCTTCACAGAATTGTAAGTCGGTTGAGCATAATTATCTAAAATGTATTTTCAAAACATGCAGTTCAAAACAGCAATGAATATTGATCTCCATAACCCATAACTAGATAAAAGGCAATTCTGTGATTTAGTTTAGTTTTTGGACAATCTCTGTCTCTCCCCACTAATTTTTCATAGATAATTGCCCACCCCTAATAATGTATTACACAAAAGTACCTTCAAGTATTTCAAAAGAAAAAAATGTATTCTTCGTGTAAGCAAAAGTATTTATTGAAAACATTGTTTTGCAAGAGGTTTGTCTATCCTACTTTAATTGTGAGTCTGTGCTTCCTTTCTGGCTAAGATCTAAGTAGAACCAGAGAAATCTTTTTTTTTTTTTTTAAGAGAGAGTGGGCATGTGCATGCTGGTGGAAGGAAGGGTGAAGGGAGAGGGAGAGAGAATCTTAAGCAGACTCTATGCCCTACTCCCAAGCTCAAAGCTACCTGGGAAAAAATTTGGTAGCAAAGGGCTCTGAGTTGTAGTTCTAGGTTATTACCATAAGATGGTGGTAGTGCAGGCCATTCAACCTCTCAAATGAAATTCAACCTGATAACCAAACTGATTTTTGAAATAACTCCTACAGTAATTAAAATAGAGTCTACATGACTGTTATAGTAAGTTACCTAGCACCCTAAGAGGTTTTCTTTTTTAACTGAGATACAATTAACAAAATAATATATTAGTTTCAGGTGTACAGTACAATGATGCAATGATTCTCTACATTACTTGTGCTCATCAATAGTACCGTAGAGTATTAAAGGAGCAATTAAAATCCAGATAGTCTCATGCCTCTGAGTATTTTTTACTGTTCTTTTATCTGTCAGTGCAAACCTGAACTTGGTTGTTTCTGGTTGCTCTATTAGTGTTCATCTACTTGCCTAGCTGCTCCTGCCAATTTGAGATTTGACTAAAGCCAGTCAAGTGTCCTTGTCTCTCTGCTATGCCAATGCCTTACTTAAACAGTTGGGGTTTTTTGCTTGTTTTTTTGTTTTTATTTTTGTCTATTTTAATAATGACCAGATTCTCTCTGTGTAACAGGAAGAACCTATCTTTTCTAGATCTCCAGTCAGATAATAGACAATGAAATAGGTTTAACCCCATTTGCTTTTGTAAGAACAGTCTGGTAATATCAGATTAAATTGATAATTTGATTAAATTCTCTTCTTAAAAGGAGAATTTTTTTAAGTTATGTACCTTTAGTTCTTCTAAAAACTTGTGTAATTATAATGATTTAATTATCTTTAAAAATTATATTTAAAAACTTGTATTATAATGGTATTTAATACATTAATTATATTAATAAAATGTATTTTAAATGTTAAAATTCAATGCTAGTGTTCTTATATATATTATACATATATATAAGTGAACACAAATATATTTTGAAAGTTACTATCTTATATAGTAGTAATAATAGTGAGCACTTATTATATGTTTCACGATATAGCAGGTTTGTTTAATCATTTAATTAAATGTGTCTTAACATTTAATTCTCACAGTAAATGGATGGGATCAGTTTCATAATCTCATTTTACAGATGATAAAGTGGATGGTGACCATGATTTTGGAAGATTATATACCTGATATAGGCCTTTTGTTGTGATTCAAACCCAGGTTAATCTATTTAGACTTCTCTTGATGCTATCCTAAGAAAATACAGCTTCCTCATTCTTCATGCCCTCTTTTTTCTTAGTGGAGATGAAATATTATTGCAATCCTCATTGATTCCTTGTTATTGTCACACAACTGAAGATCTTATTATAATCTGTCACTTAGCACACACTGTGTGCTCAATGTGAAAGCAGTTCCTCACTGGGCTGCTCATTCCAAAATTCTTGTTCTTCAAGTTTCTATATATCAATAGATTAATATAGCTGGAGAGTACGATTTGATATATTTAAAAGTCATTTTGTTTGCTTTTAGTTTGATTTAAATTTCAATTCCCACAGGACAGATATTGTGAAATCTCTGGGTACCATTTTTTAACATTGAAAAATACAAAACTATTGGTACTATAATCTCTTGTAATCCTATAGATTAATATTTTTAAGAGGGTACAGTTTTATTAAAGTATGTTTTTTAAACATTTACTTATTTTAAAACGAAAGCATACACAAGCTGGGGAGGGGCAGAGGGAGATGGAGAGAGAGAATCTCAAGCAGACTCCCCACTGAGCAAGGAACCCCATGCGGGGTTTGAGCTCAGGACCCTGAGATCCCAACCTGACCTTAAACCAAGAGTCCTGACATTTAACCAACTGAGCCACCCAGGTGCCTCAATATGTTTGTTTTCATAGTTTGATTCAGTATTTGTATATATAGCAAATTTTATCACTGTACCTTTTGGTCCCCTTTACCCTTTTCATCCCATCCCCCCAAAAGTTCACTATATTGACTTCAAAATTGTCTTACAATTGTCATTTATAAATGTAAGTTTAGTTAGACCAGTTTAAATGCCTATTCAGCTTTAATTTTTGTTACTCTAAGCAGATCTAAATTGTGTAATCAGAGGGATTTTCAAGGTTAATATGTTGATTATAAATGTAATATAATGAATAGAATGTGTTTTTTGTTTTTTGTTGTTTTTTTTTTTTTTTTAACAGAGAGAGAGATCACAAGTAGGCAGAGAGGCAGGCATAGAGAGAGGAGAAAGCAGGCTCCCCGCTGAGCAGAGAGCCCGATGCGGGCCTCGATCCCAGGACCCTGAGATCATGACCTGAGCCGAAGGCAGAGGCTTAACCCACTGAGCCACCCAGGCGCCCAATAGAATGTGTTTTTATCTGATTCTTGAGATAAAATTTCCTTGGGGAAGTCTAATTAGGAAAAGATTAATTTGTTCAGATACATAAGAATATGACAGTGAAGCGATACGAATTGTTTCTAGGCAGAAGGCTGCCAGGGACGTAGATTCTTGGACATTCTAGTACATCCAAAGAAATGGGAACGTGAATATACCTAAGGTTAGCATATTATGCATTATTATAAAGTTATATGAAGCTCCATTTAGCAGTTCCTATGCCAGAAGTCTAGATAAACTCTTGATAAGCCCTTCATTTCTGATTCTAGGAACACAAAAGTGTTCAATTTTGGCATTTTGCAGACACAAATGTTCTTCTGGATGAGGCTTTATTTATTTGTTTGTTTGTTTATTTATTTATTTATTTATTTATTAATGATGTTTCATGGGTGAACAGCATGGCTTCATTTATTGTCATGATTTTTTCTTCTTTGGAAAAAGCATATGCTCTAATACCTAGCCAATCTAATACTAGCTTGCTGGGCTAGCTCGCTAGCTAGATTTATTGATAGATGTAGATAGATACTGGTGATATGGATACAGGTATCTGTCTCTGGCTCTAGGCCAGTGGGAAGCCTGACACAGGGCTCTGGACCCTGAGGTCACAACCTGAGCCAAAACCAAGAGTTGGACACTCAATTGATTTGGACACTCAAAGGATCCCCAACCACTGGCTATTTCTAACTCAAACTTTTCTTTCATCCCTGTGTTCATTTCATATTTCTGGGGTAATAAGTTAAGATAAACTTGGGGGTTAAACACAGCACGAATTTACTGCCTGTAAATTGGGAGATCAGGAGTCCAAAATGGGTCTCACTGGGCTTTTTATAATCAAGGTGTCAGCAGGGCCGAGTTCCTTTCTGGAGGAAAAAATCTGTGTGACTTGCCTTTTTCTGCTTCTAGGGACTGCTTGCATTTCTGGGTCTGTGGCCCTCCTTCTCCAATTTTTTTTTTTAAATCTTTTATTTATTTATTTGAAAGAGAGAAAGAGTGAAAGCCTGAGTGGGACTGGGGGAGGGGGCAGGAGAGGAAGAGGGAGAAGCAGACCCCCCACTGAGCAGGGAGCCTCATGCTGTGCTCAATCCCAGGATCTCAAGACCTGACCTGAGCTGAAGGCAACCCCCTCCTTCGTATTTAAAGCCAGCAGGTGATGGGTCGAGTTCTCACACCAGCATGTTTCAGGTTCTCTTTCTTAGGCTTCCCTTCCTCACTTTTAAGGAATCTTTTCATTACATTGGGACCACCCAGGTAATCCAGAGCAATCACTCTATTTTAAAGAGAACTGATTGACAATCCTAATTCCATCTGCAACCTTAATTTTTTCTTTGGCATGTAATAAAACATACTGACAAATTCCAAGGATAGGGACATGGATATCTTTTTTTATTCTTTTGAGGCAAGGGATGCACTATCTTGCTCACCACACTCCACAACCAGTAGGTCACAGTTTTGGAGACTTTCTGTGTTTCACATGATTTTTCATTCATCTTCATCTCTCCTCCCTTCTATCTTTTATACACTTTTTAAAGGATTTATCTATTTATTTGAGAGACAGAGAGAAAGAGAGAGAGGGTGAGTATGGGGAGGAGCAGAGGGAGAGGAAGAGAGAGAATCTTAAGCAGATTCCACACTCAGCTGGGAGTCCAATGAGGGGCTCGATCACATGACCTGAGATCATGACGTGAACCGAAACCAAGAGTTGGATGCTTAACTAACTGAGCCACCCAGGTGCCCCTCTTTTACACGTTTTATATTCAGTTTCCACATCACCTAATTTCATTTCCTCAATCAGAAATTAAGAGACACGTTTCCAGTAGTCTTGTACCATTAATTAACTCTATGTCTTATAGCTGTCTTATTGGTTTTCTTATAGGTAAATAAACATTGGACTAGGTCACTTATAGGACCCCTTCCATGTTTTAAACTCTGATATACATATATGTGCAATTTACAATATAAGCAATATAATTACAATTGGTTTTAATTATCCACTCTTAAATAATGCATATTAATGGCCATGTTTAAAAGTATTATGCATATTAAAATTCAATTTGAATAAAATGTATTTTCTTCAGTTATATAAGAAATTTAAGTCCCTTCCAGGAATGTTTCTCTTGAGCCAAAGTGATGAGGTAAGATGATATTATTTTTACTGTGTTAAAAATAATCCTTGAATCTTCTGCTCATAGGAGAGGAAAGATTTAGATTCATTTTCCAAACTTTTTCTAGGGCATTCTTTATTAAAATACTGCTATTATATTTGGCAATACTAACCAATATAAGAGACTAGAATAATACATATAGTATTTCTCTGTAGGTTATGTTTAGAGTGATAATTTGGTTACTACAATAAAAAATATTCAATTATTTCAGAATGTTGTGACTGCCTAGGAAGCAATAATATGATAGAGATTTAAATTCCATTTAGCAAATTTTTGACATTCTGCATTTTTTAAAATACTTTCAAGAATCTCCTATGACACAATCTCTAAACTAGATTCTGCATTAAAACTTTCCATGGCATTTATGAATATCTACAGCTAATTAACATGCATATATAAAATAATTATTTAGCCCTATTTAATGTGAATTTATTTCTAAATAGTTATAACACACATTTGCCATGCATAAAATTTTTTTTTAGTGAAAACTTCTCAAGCTGCCACATAAATATTACATGCTGGCCAAATAGCTCAGAAAAATAAAAGGAATCATGGAATATGTGATTGGAATCAAAATTGTAATAATCCATTCATCTGTCATTGTTAGACATTTGTATGACTCTTCTGTGTACTGTTGGTTATGGATTAACAAAAACAGAATTGATTTTTTTTTTTAAGTAACAAATAGACATCTTGGAATGCAGACATAATGGTGTCCCAGAGATTTTCATAATCTTATACTAAAAGTAATACACAAAGTCCATGAAGACCCAAACACTAACGTAAATGACATCTTTTAAGTCATAAAAATGAAAGCACTGACATGAGGAAAAAAAATCAGGCAGCAGTAAGATATAACCAAGGACAGGGAATACACAGATAAACAGAAAGAAAGCCTAGTAAAGTGAACAGCAAAATTATAGTTCTCAGAAAATAGAGATGCAATGTAAAATGCATGTGAACTGTAATTATGATCTAACCAAAATAGAAATACTCCCAAAATATAAAAATGAGAGACATTTATGTCATAGTTTGTCACATCAAATCAGCAGCTCAAAAAAAAGCATAAGGATATTTAAAAACTAATTTTTTTGCAATTCCTTGCTTATAAATATAATTTAGTACATTTAAAACAAGTATTTTAAAAGCAGGAGAGCAATTACACATGAAAAAAAAATGAGTCATATTAAAATGATTTGTAATGAAATAATACCACACCCACTGTGGAAGAAGTGTGTTGCTATTTCAGAGTCCTCAGGCAGGAGTGTTGCTATTTTAGGCTCCCCAAAAGGCAAAAGTAAGGTCATAGCACAGAAAGAATTAAAGGACAAACTGTATGATACCTGCATTTTCATAGTTATGCGGTGGCAAGGTAGATGGCCTGCAGCTAAGTCACGGGAACTAATCAAACATGTACATCTGATTAATTTTGATGCGTTAGAGGGCATTTGACCTCCTGAAGAGAGAAGTCATGAAAACCATAATGAGACCCAAAATGGAACAAATATAGCCACAGCCCTGAGAAGAGTTTGCTCTGAAAATACTTTTCTTACAGAAAAGTACTATTTCTCTTACCTTTTGGCATTTGCCTCAAATCATAGATTTGATAGACCCCACTCTGTAAAAGATCTCTCTCAAGTAATTTAAAGAAATAAAAGGAAGTTTTTTCACCAAAAATGAAATATCAATTGAAATACTAATACATTACTTGCCCATTATAATTTATAGCATAAAATTGTTAATATATCATCTCTTCATGTCTAGGGCAGTAATAGCCCTTGATGAGTTGTCTGCTTAGAAATTCTTAGCCAAATAGCCATATTGTCTAGGTTTTCTCTTTCTTAATTTTAGTTACTGAGAACAACAAAAAAAAGTTCAAATTGGTTATTGTGAGAATTGTTAATCTATATAAAAATAAGCATGTAATTGATAAAATTCCAGGATAGTTTTCATACATTATTAAGCAAACCTGAGAGTTTTAAATAAGTGTTATATTTACTACAGAAATTTACTTAATATATGTCTGGAATAAATGATGACCTCAACTGAAAATAGTTGATTTTTCCATTTTCCTGATGAGATAATATTTTATATTTTGAGATATATTAACTATTTAAACTTTTAGAGAAACAGCTTAATAGGACAAATGTCTCTGATAATTTTTTATTTAGGTAGTCTTATCTGTATAAATTCTGTATATAAAACCATAAATATATAAATTTAGCAATATTATTTTATATATTCTTGAATTTCATAAACATTTTACACAAACTACATGAATCTTTGATACTGCCTTCTATTTTTATAGCCATTTTATATCAAGAAAATTTTTTTTCCAAAACTTATGATCTTACTGTCATCTAAATTTCTTAAGAAAATATGTAAGATATTTCTGGAAATGTTATCCATAATATCATTTGCAGGTCATTAGTTTTTTTTTTTTTTTAAAGATTTTATTTATTTATTTGACAGACAGAGATCACAAGCAGGCAGAGAGGCAGGCAGAGAGAGAGAGAGGAGGAAGCAGGCTCCCTGCGGAGCAGAGAGCCCGATGCGGGGCTTGATCCCAGGACCCTGAGACCATGACCTGAGCCGAAGGCAGAGGCTTTAACCCACTGAGCCACCCAGGTGCCCTTACAGGTCATTAGTTTTTGTTTTTATTTATCTTTTCATTTTTTTTAGAGAGTTGGGGGAAGAGCAGAGGGAGAAGGAGTGAGAGAAAGAATCTCAAGCAGGCTCCACACTCAGTATGGAGCCCAGTGTGGGGCTTAATTTCACAACCCTGATATCACAACCTGAGCTGAAACCAAGAGTCAGATCCTTAACTGACTGAGCCAACGCAACTGACTTTACACCCACTCCAAGATGTAAAATTTTTAGATTTTACCTTAGGGTACATATTCATGATTGTTAAACCTTAATCCATTGCAATTATAACATATAAATTTAACCTTGGTTAAATGTTTTTTTCTTTTTTTTTTCTGTTTTATAATGGTTCTCTGGGTTATATCTAAAGTCCTAATTTTTCAAGATTTTCAGCCAATACAGCTTGTTGAAAATAAGACACTGAGAAAGCCTCATGTAAAATGAGAAACTTAACAAAATTAGAGTACAAGAAGATGTCCTTGGTTATAGAAGCTCCCATCTTGTATGAAGACAAATGGCCCATGGAGGAAGGAGTATAATGTTAGAGATAGGAGAAAAGGGGTGGTATTTTTTGTTATATTTTTAAGGTGATTCATTTCTGTCAGTCAAAAAGTACATTAAAACTCTACACTTTAATTTTGTTTAATTTTTAAGGTTTCACAAGAAGTATTTTATTTTATATATCCATATGTTAGATTCAATAGGATACTTTTCCTAAGAATCTATAATTTGAATCTGGGTCCTCTGGGTGGGGGGGAATCATCCAGGGTAAATTTTTTTCATGATGAATGTTTGAATCAATATCTGTAGGGTGAAAACTATAAAATGTCACAGAGGTAAATTTTAACAGTCTTAAATGAATGGATCATTCATGTTCACAGATCAGAAGTTCTTAATAATATCAGGACTTCCAAGTCTTCTCATATTGAACTTTAAATTCAACACAACCCTATTTATAATCATACCTGGTTGATCTATTGAAATTGACAAGATAACTAAAATTTACATGGAAATGCAAAGTTATTAGAATATCCAAAAGAAATCTGGAAAAGAGCAATGATTCTACCAGGTTTCATGCTTGCTCTACATGCTTTAATAATCAAAATAATACGATTTTGGCAAAAGATGAATATATGGATAAATGAAACAATATAAATTCCAGAAATGGACTAGCATGTGTATATTCAATTGATTTTCAACATATGTGTCAAGGCACTTCAACAGAGACATTAAAGTGTTCTCAAAGATCGTACAGAGACAATTGGATATCCATAGAAAAAAGGGACTTCGAACTCTCCTATATCATCTACAAGTGTTAAACTGAAAATAGTATTTGACAAAACACAAAAGTTAAAACCATAAAACTTTTGAGGAAAACACAATACATAGAAAAAAAAACCTTCCAATATGTGAGATAAGCCAAGATCTTTTAAACTGAACATAAAATCTAGACAAATAAAATAAAACAGAAATGTTATATTTAAATCTATCAAAAATATTTTGCTCTTTGATCCCTTTAAAATGAAAAAGTTAATATATTTAAATACCAAACATTGGCTTTGGGATAATTTTAAAAATTTAATACCAACTATTGGCTTTAGGAGGCTTCTAGAATTCTCATTCTTTGCTCCTGGGTGTGCAGAAATGAAAAAGCCACATTATGAAATACTTGGAGAGTTGCTCATAAAGTTAAAACCCAAACTTCTATTACATAATAGCAATTCTACTTCAAGTTATTTATTCAAGAGGATTTAAAACATATGTCTCTGTCATGCACTTATTTAGAAAATATGATAGTACATAAGCAATACCTTAATAAATTTCACCTTAAAAAATCTGGAGAAACAATGGGAAATAAAACATTCTTGAGAGTAAATTTTAAAATGAAATGTAAGGCATGAATGTTAAAATAGTAATGCTACATGTATTCAATGAAATAAAACTCTAGATTGAGATTTTTATAGAAACTGGAAGTTATGAGAAGTTATAATAGAGAGATTTTAGTACTATTAGAAAAGAGTAAATAAAAAACATGACAAAAGAACATGATGTACAATACAGGAACATGTGGAAATGGAGTAGAAGCTATAATTAAGAGATAATTTTGGAGAATTTCCCATTACCAATGAAAGATATCAAGCCATAGATTTATAAGATCCTATAAATCCTGAAGTTATTTATCTACTTATTCTCTATCTTATTATAGTGCAATGTTGTAAAGCCACGTGAAAAAAAAAAAATCTTAACATCAGTCAGAGAAAAAATCAGTTTATTTACCTGACAGCTGATCCTCAAGAGAAATACTGGAATAGAAGACAATAAAATACTATCTTTAAAATACTAAGAGAAAGTAATTACTAATACAGGATTACCATATTCTGTGTAAATATCCCTCAAGAATGAATGAGAAATGAAGAGATTTTCTGAGAAGAAAATAGAAATATTTTGTCAGCATCATACTTACTGGTGTATTTCAATAGGAAAGAAAAACACTTCTGATAGAAACTCATCAATTTAGGGGCACCTGGGTGGCTCAGTGGGTTAAAACCTCTGTCTTTGGCTCAGGTCATGATCCCAGGGTCCTGGGATCGAGCCTGCTTCCCTTCCTCTCTCTCTGCCTGCCTCTCTGCCTACTTGTGATCCCTGTCTGTCAAATAAATAAATAAAATCTTAAAAAAAAAAAAGAAACTCATCAATTTATAATAATCTTTTATAAATCAAAAGAATATATAGAGTCTGAGGTGTTCACTAAAAGACTAGTTTTGAAAAGTGTAAATTATGTACCAACTTCTGGTTATAAAATAAATAAGTCACAGGGATGGAAAAGTACAGCATAGGGAGTACAGTCAATAATAACGTAATAACATTGTAGGGTGACAGATGGTCACTACACTTTTCAGGTCAGGTCTATAATGTACAGAGATGTTGAATCATTATGTTGTACACCTGAAACTAATATAACATTGTCGACTATATTTAATTTTTAAAAAAGTACTTGGTTGGGCATCTGGGTGGCTCAGTTGGTTAGGCGACTGCCTTTGGCTCAGGTCATGATCCTGGATTCCCGGGATTGAGTCCTGCATTGGGCTCCCTGCTCTGCAGGGAATCTGCTTCTCCCACTGATGTCTCCTCTCATGCTCACTCTCTCTTATTATCTTTCTCTCTCTCAAATAAATAAGTTAAAAATCTTTAAAAAATAAAATAAAATAAATAAAATAAATAATTCATTTTAAAAAAGTACTTTGTTATCTGGATAAAAAAGTGTAAATGACCAAGCTAATAGTAAAACAAAATAGTATAAAATATAACCTAAAAGAAAGGCAAAATGTTAGCATATAAAAACATTTTAGTAAAAGGAAGCAATTAGGGAGCATATGGTGACAAGTTCTTTTCAAAGCAAATTAATTATTCATTTCATTAAAAGAAATAGGCTAACTGTGCCAAAGAAAAGGAAAAAGAAAAGTTTTTGGATTGGGCATAAAACATGAACCTACCAATATTTTCCTTATAGATGAAACATAAAATAGTAGAGTACAAGTTTGAAAGTAAAAGTGTGGAAAGAGACATACCATGCTAACATTAATTAAGCACAACTGGTGTAGCCAGATGAAAAGATACTGAAGTTTCTGTTAGGAAAATCACATCACACTGCTATAACAAAGAACTTTAAAGCCAGTGGTTTCCCAAAAGTTTGTTTCTTGTGTTTGCTGCCTGAACCTCACAGGTCCATGACAAATGAGAGCCCTGATACATCTTATGTTGTTAATTTAAAGACTCAGCTCAGAAATGATCTGATTATAGCTCATTGTCGAGTTATCCCGATCGCATTACATGGAAACTGTGAAGGGGGTATCCCAAATAGCTGGGTCACTACTAATACATAAAGATAAAAAAGACATATATATTATGTAACTTCCATAAATCTCTTCATAAAGAGTTCAAAAAGAAGCAAAGTAAAATATATAGTTAGAAAATCAGTATAATGGGTACATTGTGTAGAAGAAAGAGGTACATGGATTTTCACATCATGGTAAGTTATCGAGTTATAATTTTATATTTTTTTCTTTTTATATACTATTATATTTCAATAAAAATATTGTAAAAGTAAAGAAACAGGAAACAAGCAAAGAAAAACACCAATGAATCAGACTCACTGGGAAGATAGAATGAAAAAAGTAGTTTCAGCAAAGGTGAAAAATGTAATTTTGAAGAGGAGAGATTTTCTTCTCAACCATTTAATACATTTTTCTTTGGAATGTAAATATCTATTTTTAGCAGGAATCTTTTTAGTTTCATGTATGGAATGCAACCTCAGCGAGCTGAATCCCAGTGTGAATATTTTCATTCACTAATCGAAATTTAGAGATTTTTCTGCATTTGAGCTCTGCTAGATGTCAGGCACTCCAACTCTGCCATTAGCAATTTATTGTTCATTTCTGTCCTTCAACCTTCATTATGTATGTGTTTCTTTAAATCAGCAGCCTCTCCCCTATGGTAGGAAAGATGAATTTCAGAAGATTCAGAGATTCATGGCTCTTATACTAGCCAGTTTTGTAGAAGAAAAATCAATCTATCCATAAGCCTATAAGAACTACCTTTAAAAGGATATTTTAATTGATTTGTGTGGGGTACATTGTCCCCCATATGACCAATGTACCTGAGCCACACAGCTTGGAGGAAGATGTGGCTCCATAATTGAAGGGACAGAAGCAGACAAGCATATCCCATTACAATTCCCATATAGAGACCACTTTAACTGATTTCTATTTGATCAACCAAGCTTCTTTAAAGATTTCATTGTTCTTGCTGTAAATATATCCTTATCTTTCAGTTTCCTCATTCCAGTTAATCTGGCTTGTGCTCTCATCATGTCCTCATAGATACCTCATTGCCAAAGCAATCAGTGGCTCCAGCTCAGTGAATTCAGAGACATTTTATTGTTTATTTGTTTGAGTCCTCTACATTTCCCTTGTTTTTCTAAAGATTTATTTATTTATTTATTTATTTGACACAGAGAGACAGAGAGATCACAAGTAGGCAGAGCAGCAGGCGAGAGAGAGGGGGAAGCAGGCTCCCCGCTGAACAGAGAGACTGATGTGGGGCTCAATCCCAGGACCCTGAGATCATGACCTGAGCCAAAGGCAGAGGCTTAACCCACTGAGCCACCCAGGCTCCCCTTCCCTTTTTTTTTTTTTTTTAATGTTTTAATACTATGTGGTCTTTTTTTTTTTTTTTTTTTAGGATTTTATTTGTTTATTTGACAGACAAAGATCACAAGTAGGCAGAGAGGTAGGCAGAGAGAGAGGGGGAAGCAGGCTCCCTGCCGAGCAGAGAGCCCGACGTGGGGCTCGATCCCAGGACCTGGGATCATGACCTGAGCTGAAGGCAGAAGCTTTAACACACTGAGCCACCCAGGTGCCCCTTTCCCTTGTTTTTTTAAGGAAAAATTTCTCTTTTGGGTTCTTGGAGAATATTTGTTCCTATTTATCCTCATGCAATTATAGCCATCTCACTGTTCTTAAATATCCTGCCTTTAGTTAAAAGCAGATGTTCACAGTCCTCGGGAATCTGTCATACTTGCTATCTCTGAAACTTAATTAGACTGAACCTTCTGTCAGGAATTGCTTACCACTTGATATTAATCAGTATAACTCAAGTTTGCATTAAAATCTAGATCAGGTGTGTTCCTGTGAATCAAAGTTAGCAAAAGCTACTGGTGCATCTTGGCATACTCCTAACATGACATGCATGTCATTTTCTGTAAGTACTTTTTTGTCTCTCTCTGAGTTGTGCACAAATTATTTTAGGCTGGGGTCTGTAAATGTTTGTGCCAAGACCCTTGAGAACAGTAGGTACTCAATAGCCAAAGCAAGAAGGAAAGGTGGGAAATTAAGTGTGCGTTTCTGCTTGACAGGCCCAATTTCGTCTATGAAATAGGAAGTTCAGTCATCGATTGATAGAAAAGTCTATAGAGCTAGGGTAGAGTGGACAAGACTCAGGACTTTTGAAGAGTTGATAAGGAACAAAATCTATTCCAAAGAGATGCAGTTGGCTCCTCTAAATTTTCTCATTCCTGCATCCGAATCAATCATAGGATGTTATGACCTCCTTCACTGGTTCTCCATGCTCCAAATGGAGAGGAGGAGACAGCTGGGTTGATCAGAGTGTTGAGTGGAAGGGCCAATCTAGGATAAATAAGAACATAGTGATGATGCTTTCAGGAGAGTCATTCCAATGTAACAATGTAGACCTGGCGTGCTTAGAAAATCTGAAGAGGGAAGAGATGGGGAGAAGGGAAAGACTGGACATATTAATGAAGTCAAACCTTGGGTAACAGATGTAAGGAAAGAAAGAGACTAGTTTTTGCTTTTGTTTTTCCCCTTTCATTTACTGTTACATTTTTGAAAAATACATACATACTTGCTTCACCATGTACCATTCTCCATCTAAATTTATCAGCTCTATTATTAAGTCTTCCACTTGCTACTAAACGGAGTCTTTCCAGAAGATTACCTATAACTTCAAGTTGGTAAATACAAATGTCATTCAAAATTCATTATTCTTGCTGTAGAAAAGGTCAGTATCACTTTTCCTTTGAAATGTTTCTCTATCTATTCTTCCATGCCTGGTTTGTTTTTCAGAACTGGTTCCACTCCAGTTACAAGAAAGGATCACATGACCCTCGATAGCCAATCAACATGATTCTATCTTCTAGGCTGTAAAAGTTACTCCAGGGGAGAGTATTTTTATCAAGTTAATGCAAGCCTGGGCAATGCCCAGGAGTTATTTAAAAGAATTCCTCTTTCTAATGTGTATGGAATAGATAAGAATTATGTTAGCCTGGAGCTACTGGTGGGGGGTGACTAATTATAATCCGAAAACAAGCCAACCTTATTAAAAATGCAGCAGAAAGTAGGGTTAGAAACATCATAATGATTTTGTTTGAACTCTAGCACCAAACGCTGCTTGAATTTGGCAGTAACTGTGTACCATGTAGTTAATGTGAGCCAACAAATCTAATTTGTAATTTAAGTAAGTTTATGTGGGGCTTTTGTTACTTGCAGCAGAGAGTAGTAAACATAAGTCCAACACATCCAGGGTCTTAAACAATTTTACCTTTCTCAAGTTTTCTATGCTTTTCTTATATGACGATGTTTTATATTTTCCTGACATTGCTCATACCAATCCTTCCTGCCCACCACTGTTTGATTAATATGCCCAAAACCACACATTTGTTTTTAACATTAATCCACACAAATCCTCATTGACTTCCAGTGTTTTTTTTTTTTTTGTTTTTGTTAGGATTTATTCAATTATTTTGAAGATATAGAGCAAGTGAGCAGGAGCAGGGGTCAGGGGGAGGGGGAGGTAGAAGGAGAGGGAGAGAGAATCTTAAGCAGACCCAGTGTAGAGCCTGAGTCAGGCTCCAACTCAAGACCCTGAGATCATGACCTGAGCCAAAATGAAGAGTTCCACACTTAACTGAGCCCCCCAGGTGTCCCTGTCTTCCAGTTTTATACAGAATGAATAATACAGTTTAATTTGGAAACCAAGCTCATCTATCTTCCTTCCATTCTTTTTCCTTCCTCCTTACCTTCCTTCCTCCCTCCTCTTTTCATTTTTCTTTTCTTCTTTCTCAAAAATGTTCATCTTATCCTTTATAAAAATCCTGAAGGAATGTTAATAGAATATGTTCCCTGTTTTTCCATATAGTCCACCCTCTGTCTTGGTGTTAATGGTATTCCCTGGGACATAAATGTCCTTTCTAGTTGTGCCCTCACTTATTCATTTATTTGGTTAATATTTGAATCCTTTTAGGACCATCATATTTTCTTTTCAACAACATTCTACTCAATCTTTAAATCCTTATCAAATACTACTTTCTTCATAGCAGTTTTCTAAGAAGTTAAAATATGAGTAATTTTGATGTTAATTGAAAACTCACTGGACCTCATATATTTTTTGAAAATTTTCTTGTTTTATATCATAATGTTTTATATCACAATGTTTTTCTGTCCTAATTTCATGGAATATGGCTATATCTCAAGTACAGTGTTTTTTTTTTATGATCATCTTGTTTGTATTCTTTATGGTTTGTAAAACATTGCATTGCATACTGTAAGTTCTTAATAGTTAAGCTGAATTTTACTTTTAACATATTTGGAGGGATTTGCTCAGTGCCTTAAAAAATTAGGATGGTTTTATTAGACCACTTTTCTTTTTTCTTATAAATGTATTTTTCCATTATATATTATATTAAGGATTGGCCTATAGATATATTTTCATTTTTAAAGAGCTTTTGGGAATTTTTTAAAAAATTACTAACTGTAGAGATAAAACACTCCTGCATAAAATGAGAAACAAATTATTAGAAAAGTTGTAACTTAAGTTGCAAAATTAGGGTCACTATGTTTTTATTGGTATATTTATAAAACTATTTTCATAAATTTTAAGAATATAAATATTTTAACATAAATTTTTGATAACTTGATATAAATTTTATATTATTTTTTTAATTCTAAATTTGAATTATGAGATTTTAACAATCATGATCTGACCAAAGTTGATGTCAATTATAAGAAGCAGTTTTATTTGTCCTTGATGATATACTTCATTAGGAGTAGAGAAACAATATTTTACTACTGCTCAAGTCTTTAAAAAGCTATTAAAGCTGTAACATTCTACTTAAACCATCTTAGAAAATGTTGATTTTATTTCAAAATTCCCTATGCAATTTATGTCTCATTTCATTTATCTATTCATTGAGTATTCAAAAATGAATAAGGAAAAGCATCATTGAATGAAAGAAATCAGTCTATTTGCCTGAGGCAGCCAAGCACATAGGTAGCTCCTCAAACAGTAATATATTCCCTTGTTTGGGCCTCTCACATATATAGTTAGCTTAGGGTCTGTTTGATAAGATAAAGATATGTCATGATTTACAGAATTATCATACAGTGTTTATCAAGATGATTCAAAAGTTCGCCAGAAGTATTATTTTATTTTATTTTTCTGAACATAGTTAAAATCTTTGCCATCAGGCCTTACTTTCATTCTCCTTAAATCTAATGATTATGACATTCAGTTTCTCCTTGTAGGAAGTCCTGTAATTCCTGCCCAAGAATAATTTAAGTCTAGGGTTTTAAATATGTTTTCATCTCAAACCATCTATCTTAATTAGCTTGATACAACTAAAACAAAATTACTTGGCCTCAATCTTATCTTAACCCCAAACCAAAATCAAACATACAAATAAGATCACTAAAATTGCATACTAGCAACAAATTATTATATTTAATCAGATGTTCAGGGGCATGCTATTATTATTCTTAATATTATCAAAGAAATTCAGAACTTTAAAACATTTAAAACACTCTTCTATGGGGTTACCAACCTTAGTTTGAAAAAGAAATCGGCTTAATATTGTCTCCTAATTTTAACTCGAATGTGTTATGAACCAATTTAATGAGATAGATTTTTATCTTTATGTAATAAGCCTGCTGTGTCTTTTTAAAGTTTTTAGTGAGTTTTTGGAAAGTTTGTGATTTCAAGCAAGTTTTTGAGAAGCAAGTTTGTGTTTTCTACATTTATATAGTTGTTGCTTGGAAATGGCAAAACAGTGTAACAGGTTGTCATAGATTCCAACTAACAGAAAACTACCAAGCAGATGATATAGTAAGAAAAACATTATTATCTCACTTAAAAATAAGTGTTTCTTTTCATCTTGTTGCCTTTCATACCATGTGCTAGCTTATTCTCAGGGCTGCTTGCTTCACAGTTTAAAGATGACTTCTACTGTAACCACCCCAAGTAGACAAAGCAGTCTTCAGCAAAATATTCTTTCTGGAATATCTTTTTTAAATTTTAATTTCTCAATAATATTCTAGAAGGTATAAGGCTCAATATTTGACAAAAGAGACAACCTAACTAAGTAAACTTCTGAACTTACACTGCATATATGTTCAACTTACCACTCCTTTTTCAGACCATGTATTTAGGTATTCTCCTCATATTCAGAAATAATAATTAAATAAACGTTTAAGTAATTTTGTGATATATCAAACAGCAGACATCGACATACAGGGGAAAAAAGTAATTATCCTTGATTATGGGAGTTCTGAGAATTCTTTCCTTCTTTGAATCTTTAGGCAAATGGTAAATCAGACCTTATGGGTCTAGGTTCATTGACTGTAAGGGATAAGTGTGGGAATCAGACCATTGAGTCCAGTTCTCTGCAAGTAGAGAAAAACTATTTCTAATAAGCCCTTCAGTGTAATGTCTTCATTATTACCCTCTTGAGAGGAAGTTTCTTCTTTTTCCATGAGGAATCCAGGCTCCTTATTCAGTAGTTCTCACCAACATAGTGTTGGCCTTAATTGCATTTCTCCTGAATTTCTTCCCATTATTCCTAATTGCTCTTCCTTGATGAACCCTGAATAAGGACTTGCTTTTTTCAGTTTTTCTTATAAACTTTTTCATCCTTTTATTTGAGCAAGCAATAAAATAACATAATAATTCTGCATTTAACTCTTTTAATAAATCTTCTTGTATTCACTTTATTTAGATTGCAACTTTCAACTGTCAAATATAAATATTTTAATCTAATCAAATACCTATAAAAACACTCTTTTATAAATACAATGTCACTTGTTTCACTTATATTTCTTTAAAACATTGCTTCTATTCCATAATTAGCCCTATTTTCTTCTATTTTTCCTCTTCCATCAAACTAAAGATAATTGATGCCTGCACTTTATGTCAAGAAATCCAAACTGAATTTTCTACTTAAGAAACTAATTTATTTGGGTTTCTCCCATTTCTTACACATTAGGATTTTTTTCTTTCCATCATTTGTATAACACCTTCCCCTCAAACATGATTTAGAAATTGTATTATAAATCTATAAATTTTTACTTTTAGATTATTAGAAAACATAAAAGAAAAATCTAGAATATTATTCTGATCCCACCACTCTAGCTAGAAAAGTCATATTATTCCTTGTACTATACATGTATAAATATAACCAGATCCAAGTTCAATTTGTTTAAACTTACACTCTCAATTTTATTTGACTTCATTTCAGTGTCCAATTAATAAATTAGTTTTGTGGAAAGGTATATAGTCATTTTTATTAGATTATATTCATGGATAAGTTTTAATTCCACTTTTTCAATATGTGTGATTTTTAAAATAATGTTATCCAGTAATTCTGACTATGAATTTCTGGATGCGATACTTGAAATTGGATCTCAGGTACTCTTCCATTGAATTCTGTCCCATATATGAGGTAATCCTCACCCCTACCCCATGCTTATAACTGTCTATGTGTACTATGTCTTTAAGATATTTTTTTCATTTCAACTATTGTATATTGAGATAGGTTATGTTATACACGAACTTCAAGATAGTAAAATTGTCTTTTTTTTAACCAAAAGAAAACTTTGGATCTATGGCATTATTGGGTATGCTAATCATCATTGGACCTGATGGCTAAATGTAGCAGTCCCAATTTTTAAAAAGAGTTCAGAACTTTAATTGCTTGCAGCTACTATAGATCAGAATGGTGTCTATAATCTTTAGGACATCTATCCCAAGGTTGTCACCTTAGAGGTTGGGTAAATTGAAGTTTAAAACTTTTATTTTATTTCTGCTTCAAATGCGTATTTCCAGGAGAGCAGTCCTAACTGTGACTCTCACTACTTACAGTTCTAATTTACCCAGATTTTAGCTATAGAATGAATGTAATCGTGTGCCAAAAATTTCCCTTTACAATCTGCTCCCAATTTCTCTTTCCAGATGCCTGACTACTTCCTACACACACCCAATATTTCAATGACACTGGATTAGTTGACAGTCTTCAAATAGCTAAGCAATTTCAAACTCTACAATTCTGCTGTTTCTTTCTCTTTGAATGTCTTTCAGCACTTTCTTCAGCTGAAGAAAAACTCTTTTTTAGACAGTTTTTAATATGTCTGGCTTATAAATGAAAATGCAAGTTCCTCTGTGGTTTGCAAAATATAAACACAAGAAAAATGTTCCCCAAATGTGGGATTTGGACTTGCTTACAGAAAATATGTACCTTAAAAGACCACAAAAATCGCTCTTATCAGAGCTTTCCAAATTCTCAGGGGTTATTATTTACTAAAAATATTTTTTAAATAAAGGTTTTGTTTAAAAAGATAAAAATTCTTTTTGAGTGTGTTATAGATACAAAATAAAAAAAAAATGCTGCAAACTTTGAGAAGCCAAAGTGTAGGTGGCACCATATTAAAGTAGGTAATAGGAGAGTTAGAGAGACAGGTGCATACTTTATTCCCATCTGCCATAATGATCTCTGAGGCTTTATATGGACCATTCTGTCCCATGACGATACACTTTTCCTCATGTATAGAATTACTTTCTTCAACTCTCATTCCAGAAATAAAAAGTATATGCTCTGTAAAGTGCATCTTAATGTCACCTCTTCTGGGGAAGCTTTCCTGGATCATTTTCTTGGCCAATTTAATGATTGCTCTTTTCTGTCCCTTGCTATACCTCTTTAAGGGTTTCATCTGGTTTTGCAGAAAAAAAGCATTCATTGTCTTTTCCATCCTACATTTTGAATTCTTTAGGAAAGTACTTTTAATTCAGTTGAATGTTAGTAATTTAACAAGTGAACATTTGTTTCATGGTGGATGAACAAGGACAACAAATTCTATAACAGCTCAAATATAGAATATGAACCTCACATGGGCAGGCTTTGTGTGTATTTTGCCAGCTATGTTTCACAGACACACACACACATACCACACCACACACATACATTGCTTGGCATTTACTAATTGCTTTAGATGAATAATATTTTGAAGGATTGAGCAGTATGATTTTGTTCTCAAGATTTCTTACTGTTACATATCCATTCTCCTATTCAGTCAGGAGGCATTGTGCATGATTATGTCAAGCAAGACACTGCACAGAAAAAACATTGAGAAAGAAAAATATATGAATTGAATAATTCTTTCTGAAACTTTCATATTTCCACATTATTAACCCCAAGAGAAGCCAAAAGAATCATATGACAATTTTTTTTTAAACTGGTTGTAGAAACACATGTGAAATTTAAGAAAATAACTTCTAAACCATAGTACCAAGATGAGAAATGAGTCCCATGATGAGATAAGAAAAAGAATATACATGGATGGAAGAGGTCTTAATTAGGTAGATCTTGGGAAGAAGATCTAGGTCTTGGAGAAAGCATATGGTGAAATTCTGCTTTCACTTCAGCATCACTAAACAGAGTGTAGCCAGGATCCAGGAGCCATCAGACTTTCCATTTGAATACTTGAGTAGGCCTGTCTTGAGGAATTGTCCCTGACAGCATATTACATGTTGACTTTCTTCCATAATTAATACCCACTTGTTCCTGAGACATTAATATATTCTCATCCTACTAATTCCACATGAATAAATTCCCTTTCAAAAATGGAAGTTATATATCCTCAAACTTAGGGCTATAGAATTAATTTAGAAGAATATTTATGATGTAAAAAAAGATCATCAAATTACAAATTTACTTCGGAGGAAACCAAAGAAATCAATGCAATATCTTCTCCAGAACTAGAGAGAAAGTAAAGCATAGCCAAATCTACAGTGAAATAGACAAGTCAACATGTCAATAAATGATTGCCTATATGGCTTTCGGTGCTTGAAGGAAGTGAAAAAAAAATATGGAAGAATCTAATCAGAAAGGCAAAGACAGAAAGAATCAACCAGTCGGAGCTAATTTTGAATTTGAATGCACATAACCTAAAATGAACAGAAAAGTAGGGAGTTGGTTAACCACCATTCCAAAAATGTGTTCTAGATAGAGGTAGTAATGTGTCATACTAAGTTCCCCAAAAGTAATCCATGCAAAAACACATGGAGTTTGCTGCACTGAAAGATGACTGCAGCTTAAAATATCACCCAAAAATCTTAATAGAAGGATTAAAAACAGATTAGCTTAATGAAGGTAAATTAAACTACAAAGTATACCCAGAGTTCATTTCTGTGTGTTTGTGTGTTTCTTGTGTTCCAAGTTATAAACTAACCTAAGAATGCAAACACACGATGTAATAAGCAATTGTCAATTAGATTAAATATTTAAGCAATAAAGAAAACATTTATGTATTGAGAATTGTAAGTGATCTTTAAACATAGTGGTAGGGCACCTGGGTGGTTCAGTTGGTTAAGCATCCAACTCTTGATTTCAGTTGTAAATAAATAGATTTGTTAGAAATAAATAAATAAATAAATAATAAAATCTTTAAAACAAAACAACAAAAAAAGTGAACATAGTAGTAATAGAGTCCTTTTTAGAATACTAAAAGCCAAATACTGACTTGACTGTCAAAAAATTGCAATTTTTGTCATCTAAATTCACCGTAAAATTTAGAATTTTACTACAATGATAAATTATTTGCCACATATATACAAAGAGTGTACATTATCAATACATAAAATAATTTTATAAATTAATAAGGAAAGAGTAATCCTCATAGAAAAACTCAACAAAGACTACAAAACTCAGCTCACTAAAAAAGAGATAGTGATAATGGACAAACAAATAAAACAAAACAGACAAAAACCATATTTAGTCTATATAGTTGAATAACTAAAATTAACAGGTAGTATTTTTTTATCTCTCAAATTGTCAAAAAATTAAGAGGGGACACTCCATGTTATTGATGCTTCTTAGAAACACCCATTAAAAATTTTAAAAACGGGGGTGCCTGAGTGACTCAGTAGGTTAAGCTTCTACCTTCAGCTCAGGTCGTGATCCCCCCGGGTGTTGTTCAGTGGAGAGTCTGCTTTTCCTTATGCCCCTCCCCCAGCTCACACTCTTTCTCTCTCTCTCTAAAATAAATAAAATCGTTTTTAAAATATCTTAAAAACAGGCATTGAAATAGCAATGAGTAAATCTTAAAAATGTATTAAAAGTATTTAATCATGGATACAAACTAAAAAATTAATTGCAAGGAGATCCTCAAAGTGTTTTTCATAATTGCAAAATTGTAGAAACAGAAGTGAGGCATAAGGGTAAAAGGTAAATATATTAAAGTGCAATTTTTATGTGATGAATTATATCACTTAGTCATTCATCATCAATTTGTTTGCTATCGGGTGATAACTATATGTCAACCTCTGTGCCAGGCATTAAAGATACATCATTGAACAAGAGAGTTACTGCTCACACTCAGCTGAGAAAACATTAGCAAACAACAACAACAAAAAAGAAGAATAAAACAAGCTGATGTTGACTGGTCATATAAAGTAAAGCATTTAAGTGCTAAAGTATTAGGAAGGATATGAATAAATATTTTCTACAAAGACAAGAGAAAGATGGCTTCTCAGACCTGAGACCATCAAAGGGAAATGATCTTGACAACTTTTAAACTGCTTGAATCTTTCTGTGACCTTGTTCTATTTGAAATCAGGAGCCCACAAGAGATTTGGCATATATCCAGCAGGTGAACTATTACTTTCTATGTAGTCATTAAAATGATGAGAAAGTTCACCAAAGATTAATGCATTTAAAATTTAATGCAAACCATAACGTAAGGTATGGTTCTGTTCTAGAATAGAATCTTTCTAGTTTATGTGCCATTATCTAAAGTGAGGTACATAACCTCTATGCTGACTTGCGAAATACATAACCAAAACATTTTTTTAAAATCTCTATCTGATCATCCAACTCCAGTCTAGTACTGAGTTTTGGGGAAATTATAGGGTGCTTTGAGTAGGGGTGTTAAGGAGAGAGGTCTATAATCAGACCGCTGAGAAAAAAAATATATGTTTCTTCTAGGAATTGAGGGGCACAGTGGATAGTGCCCGACTGACACCTGAGCAATTCAGAGGTGCTTCTAGTTGTACTGTCACCACATCATCAGGGAGGTGGCTGACTGAGGGTGGAACGGACTCATGGGATTTTGGCATGAGTAATTGGATTAGAACTTCCCTGGATCAAGCATGGGCCATAATCAGAAGGGAAAAGCAGTTCGGGGTTGTTTCAGCTTCTGTTGGAGAAGTCTACCTGAATTATGTCAACAGATAGAAACTGCAGGTACGTTCAAATGACCAAGGTTAGGAATTTAGACATGTCTAAGTTTAAGACACAGTCAACCCCTCAAAAGAATTTCACTGAGACATATTCAATAATAGGGACAAATTCCCAAAAATACAATGAAAATGTCTAATCAGCATGCCAGCCTCCTCCATTGCAATGGTCCAGCAAAATTTTGTGGGTACATATTCAGTAAGAAATTCATTCGTGCTCAGAATCTCTTCTTTCTTTGGCTTGCCTTGAGGTAGAAGAAATACATTCTCTTGCTAGGAGGCGAGGGGAATGCCCAGTAATCCTTATTGCATAAGCATAGCTTTAGTACCTATGTCTGTTTTATCAATAAAATGTTTGTTTTCCTTCACATAATCCTTAAGGCAAATAGTGACCTATGGTTAAAAAAATTATTATCTCTTAGCTTCCCTGTTACATATTTAGTACCTATTATCCTCAGCTAATTAAGCTTCTATTAAAAAAAATCTTGAACAGGAAAACTGTTACCTATGTTTATACACATGTGCTAGCACACACATACACACACACATACTTCCTTATTAAATATAAGCCCATGAGACAGGTATTTTTGGTCTGTTTCCCTATATCACCAGTGTCCAGCACATGGTATATTCAATAAATATTTGTTGAAAGAAATTAACCAAGGTTTGTTCTTAAAAACCTCCTCAACTAAATTAGGAGCAATACAAGAAAACTCACAACTTTTATTAATATTATTTCTAATACTGTTTTGAAATTATCACAAGAGAAAGGCAGAACACATCTCTACTTCTAGCTTTACTTTTATGTTTTTAAGACAAAATGGCACACATATTAGATTTTGCCAATTACATGTTTACATACTTAGAAAATTCAAAGGAATCAAATGAAGTATGAGAACCTATAAGAACGCTCATCAAGGTAATGGCTTAAAAAACCATAAATAATTTTTTTTAAAAAACCCTGTTAGTGGGGTGCCTGGGTGGCTCAGTCGGTTAAGAACCCAACTTTTGCTCAGGTCATGATTTCAGAATGCTAAAATTGAGCCCCACGAGTGAAAAAGTCCATCCAGAGCTTCCAAGAATACTGACCGAGGCACTCAGGATAGGTCAGTGTCCACACTGTAGGATCATCGGTTCCATACACTGGCTAGGAACATTCATGGTTTGAATGGCCTCCGAGCCTACAATTAAAATTTTAAACATGTAAGCCAATTTTCATGTGAAATATTTGTATTGATACAAAATGAAAATTATACAAAGATTTACTGTAAAAAGTAAACTAAAAGGAAAACGAGGGTTGTACTTGGATATTTTTATTTCTGCACTGCCCAAGAACTGAGTGTCTTTGTCTTTCATAGTAAGTTTATAATTCAGTTTTTCCATTTCATAGTATTTTATGGTCGGATTAATTAAAATAAAATTAAAAGCTCATGCCGTATGTCCAAATTATATGTAATGTGGATGGTACAAAATAACATGTCTTTTAATGACAACATTGGGGGTTATGCAAACATTGAATCATGGAACACTACATCAAAAACTAATAATGTACTATACGCTGTCTAACATAAAGCAATAAAATAAATAAATGCAACTTTTACAAGGTTTATAATAATGATCTAGTTTAGAAATTGCCGACAATACAAAAACAAGATTTCTTCAACAGCTTTTTTTAAGACCAATTTTTAAAAACTTTCACAATTTTTTCTAAGCGATTTCAAAAGTGTTATATTTACTTCACAGGAAGGCTGCATTTATCAGAATAAAAGTTGACTGGTATTAATCATTAGGGATCATTCAATCACTTTAATAATTCTCATTGTGCCTTGCTAGAAATTTCCCAACTTAAAAATAATTTATTTTACAGACAGTTCCTGGAGAGCTGACATTTTCTGCATTTTAATTCATTATGGTACATCACTTTTATTGACTGTCTTTATATGGATTACAGGTGAAACATAACATGGAATTATATTTTACTTATTTTTGAATGAGAAAAAAGTATTCTTTGTGATTAAAGGGGGAAAAATGACTATTTTGCTAGAATTAAAAGAAAATCTCAGCCTTTCCTTTTTCATCTTCTTACAGCAAGCAGACTTGGATAAATTGACTCAAGGTACAAAAGAATGAATAATGTGTGGCTGGAATAATCCTCTCTAAGATGAATGAAAGCTGACAACTTCAATTACAATTTGAACTGTCTCTTTATGTATGAATGTGATTTAATGGAAATCTGATATTCAATAAACCTGACTTTCTTTATGATTTATAATAGCTAGCCTTAGGTTACCCAGATGTATTTTATAGTGTAAAATGGTACTATGCCCTCTCCCAGTGATATGCAAAATTTTCCATCAACCAAGAATCAAAGTATATTTTTTTCTGATCAAAAAGAAGCATGTGTGACTCTACTGAACTGAAATTTTATATATATATATATAAATATATTTTATATTTATATTTTAAATTTATATTTACACCCTGACCCCCACCCCCAAACCATTTCTTTTATTTCTTGAAGCAACACAAATCGTCTGCTGATACCTTGTCCAATTTTCGCCCACATCCCATTTAATTTCTTTTACCTCAAATGGGTGTAAGGCAGAATGAAGAGAAAGTTATCCCGGGAGACATTTTCCTGCAGCCTGATATCTGTGTATATGACCCAACCTGAAGTCATAAGTACTTGGCTGTCCTACTTAAGGAAGCTTATTACAGATTAAGTCTTCCTCAAGAGCACAATTAAACTGTAATGCAGGTAAGGGTTTATTGGAACTATAACTCTAAATGTATTTATGTTCATATTTTTCTCTGAAAAAAAAATTTAAAAATATTACAATGTTATGACTTTATCTAACTCTCAGATAACTACCATATTCTGATTCTACATCAAAAAATGCCTTTTCATATGATTTAAAAAATATATCAAACAGTAGGTGAATGATAAGTGTTTCAAGAAGGATATACAGAGATTAACATGATTTGTCTTACTGACTTTTAACAGCAATGGTATTGGGACTTACTAATATCACCATTTCAAAGATGAAGATCTTTAGATTTACAGAGGGTAAATAAGTTCCCCAATTTAATAATTCGTGAGCGGTACAATCAGGTTGTAAACTAACATCTCCATAATATAAGATGGCTATATACATATTATAATTGGGGGCAATTTTATAAGTTTGTAGAAGATCTTGATTTAATTCAACCTGGTTACTGTGTATTTGCTACATAAGTGTCTAGCTGTCTGTCTCTATATTTACCTATCTATGATTAGAGTTTGTTTTCTGGAAGCTGACTCTGACATTTAGTCTGACATTTAGGTAAGCATGCAGAATGTTTATCAGGGTGGTGCTTTAAGGTTCAAAACCAATGCAAAGAAAGGGAAGGAATGAGAACTAGTCAGAGGGAACGTTTGGAGGCGATTCAATTCCTATGGAGAACTAGCTGTGCCTACAAACAGATCTGAAGCTTCAGTGGCCCTTCTTGGATATCCCGAGTGGAGCCAAAAGAATCAGAACTTTATTGTCCTCCATAACCAGTCACTGGATGCAGGCATCCTGACAAAAGTGTGTGATTTTTCTTTAACCAAGTTAATTCAGAAGAGCGATAACAACTGAGGGCTGTCAACCGTATTCCCACCAACCATTGGAAATAGACCTGAAGGAGCAGCTGAGCTGTTCTTCATAACATCCACCATATTTGCATGCATAGAGATAACGCTATATGATTACGTAGAGCTATGCATACATAACATAATTTGTATTTTACATGTAGCTAAGTCAACAGCTAGCTTGAGCCACATATTGTCATTAAGCAAATAAGCCTAAAGCTTTGCATTTTATTCAGGTATAGAAGACACATTTTATTAAAAAATAAGAGTATGGAAAATAAAATATAAATTAATTTCATATCTTAGGAGGCAATAAAGTGTGAATTTATTAAGACATTTAAAGCAGTGGTAAGGAATTTAGACCTGTCCACTAGGCTGAACAATTTCTGTGGAACAAATAAAAACAGTGGAATAAGTCTCAGGGCCTAAAGAGGAGAAGTTCATCTGACTGGATAAAACCATACCTTCAAACTTCACCAACACCTATAGGTATGATTTTCTTACATGTTTTGTTCAGTGAAGGAGGCTCGAGATAAGAGATACAAAGGGGTCCTTCTTAAATGCCTAAGAAGGAAGTGGTTAAAATTTAAGAGTTCGTTTCAGATTAGACACCTTATGATGACAAAGAACCCCAGGAATTCGACTGAGAAGCATGACACTACTCTCATATCTACGGTGTGGGAGTATCATATCCCTGGTGTGAATAAGGAGAAAATAATTCAACAGTGGTGGTTGAGACAGAGATAGAAATAGAGATAGAGAACCATCAATGCTTTGGCACTGTGTGGACCTTGCAACCATTAGTCTGAATGTTGTGGCAATGACAAGCCTACTTTCATATCACTATTCACGATGGACTACACATTACAGAAGGCATGAAAGTAAGAAACAGCAGAGACGTTCATTGGATGCTATAGAAGGAAGGACAAGTGTATACAAACAGCTTATGCAATAACTACGCTGCTTACACAAGAATTCTCAGAAACTACACTGGTTTATAAATACACACAGGTAGCCTAAAATATACTTCCAGGTTGATAACAGTGCCTCCATACATCTCCCCCTTTCCACAAAGCCATATAAAAAGAAATCCTGGATAAGTCTAACCTTACTTGCCCGTTCTCTCCATTTGCCTCTGTTTGAGTCATCACCATCACTTCCCATTCAGTGGTGTAATTTTTTCTTCCATTAACTTTAATAGCTTTTATACCAATGTTAAGCAATGGGATCATTTTACACTGACTGGGTTGATGAGAAATACCTCCACTCAATTAGTTTCTCAATACTGGAATTCTGAAATGAAGAAGAAATAGGCAATCTGAAAATCTTAAGCTGAAAATGAGGTAAAAGTTTTTCTATCCTTACATTCCATGATGTTTGAAAAACTTGATATATTTCTATGGTAACAATGGGGAAAATGTATTCAGCAAACTCCCAAGAATAGTAGATCATGAACTGTCTTTCACGCATGGAATATTTGTGAAAATATACAAGCGATGTAAAAATGTTTCACTTTGCCTGGGACAAAGTTCTATATATTTGGTATTTTGTATTTTGTCATAATGGTTTCTCTTAACTCAGGGAAAATACTTTATCTAATGTAAAATTGAGATCAGAATATTATTTAGATATATTAGTTTATAGAAATTGTGTTCATTCTTGCTCAAATTTAAGCCCAAAATATTTTTTACTTGTAATATAATAAAATACCATTTGAATATCAGATTGTTTTTTAAAGTTTCTGAACATTGATTATATTGGAAAGAGTTGGATAAAAAACAACTATATTTAGCCATGGTAGTCAAAATCAACATATTAATGTTGAACTTCTCAAGTAGGTAGAGGATTATAATATTGAAAGAAATAGGAATATGCAATAAATTTTACTGAAGAAGTGAAAATGTTCATTTTACATAAAGTATATTACGTATATTGCCAATTAAAAATACAAATTTTTGTTATTCCTATCTATATACAACGTACTTATGCTCACAAAACCTCTTACACATAAACACAATTACAGTGTGGGATGTAGTCAATAAATTTGCCCAAGTTTGAATGTATCACTCTGAGTATCTGTATGCTCCCATTTGATTCAAGTGAATCAAAATGCCAAAGAATTCTTCTTGAATGCCTGGAGATAAGGGAAATTACTCAATGTTATATTTACTTCCTGTGAATAGGATGAGAGTGTAACTGCCCACGTAGGTTTTCTGTAGGTAATAGAAATGTTGTGTTTTTGTAAATTCCACTTTGTATGATAATTTCATCCTTCTGTATATAATAGGTAAATGGTAGAAAATGGAGTAGAAAATATTAATGTCTTATCTTGGTTGCTCAGAAATTATAAAACATATTTTTTATTGTTGTGCATTACCTCACATCTTTTAGAGAAATGATGCCATATCTACAGGGTAATGAATATGACAACTGAAAGTAGACTTCTTATCCACTAATCAAAAAAGAAGAAGAAATCCCAAAAGAAAGGTAAAAGAACAACAAAAGTTTAAGAAAAGAAGTTGCAAAAGGGAATGATGAGTTTCTAAAGGAGGAGACCATTAGATGCTATTGTCTTGTATGAGGATCATTCCATATAACCTCATGGCCCTTCATGTTCTCCTTTACCACAGATGGGTTAGACTACATGATCTCTACAGTCATTTCTATATCTGGCACCCCTTACTCTGTCTAATCATTTGAATATCTATAAATCTGTATTATTTTCCTACATTAGTAAAAGACACTTGTTGAATAAAAATCACGACTCTTCTCTACCAAGAGGTTACAATCAAGTCAGAAGAGACTTTCCATATTTAAGTTCATAGACTGTCTAGCTCATATATGTGTGCCTTAGAAAGTGCAGAGAGGCCAGTCTGTGGTGATGATTTATGATCACAAGGTAACACCCACTGGAAGCACTGACCCCTGACACCACATGTCAGCAGGTGCTTTACATTGTAAGATTCATAGTTTATTTCTAAAGATACTTTCCCAGGGCTGTAACACATGTTTATTGTTTCAAGCGCTATGTTCACATAGCCTGTGAGGACATAAAACAGAGAGCAGTCATTTGCTGGGGACAGTGTAGGACACTGAACCTACTACATATACTTTGAAGATCATAGTCGCATTTCTTCCCAAATATGCTGGTGTAGCTTATCCTAGAAGAATTTAAATGGAACTAGAAAGCTCTCTGATATGACAGAATCCCTTCAGAATATGTCAGTCTCTTCAGATATGACAATCTCTTCAGAATCTTTTCACTATGAAGAAGGAAACTTCTGATGGGAGACTTGATAACCTCTCTGCAACAAACAGATGGTCAAAGCAAAAATTTCTCACAGTGGGTTGGTTGAGTGATTTCCCAGGTTTGAACAGCAATCATTACTGGAAAAGCTAAGCTGAATAAATATTTTAATGTATACTATGGTCATCAAATTTATGGCTCACATTTTATAGCCTTTTCAGAATTAAATTTAGCTCTTAGAAATACTGTATGTCGTTTTAAAAATGACAAAGAAAATAAAAAACTGGGGAAGGCATTGCTCAAAGTACAATATCAATGAGAAAAACTGTAGGAAAAAGTTTCTAAAATAAGTAAATACATCCTAACAGATACAAAAATATATTATGTTCAGTTTTTCAAGTATATACTTAGTAATATCAAATGCTTTATTGACCACTAATTCACAAACTAATTAAATTAATTCAGGATTAGAGAGACATGGGGTAGGATTAGAGAAATGGACTCTAATTCATTGGAAAGGTGTATGTAATTTGTCATAAACTTTCTGTAAGGCAATTTGGAAAATGTAATGCAAAAGTCTAGAAAAAGGTTTAAATCTAATAATTCCAGTTCTAAGAGTCCAAGAATAAGGTGTGATTTAACAATATTTTATAAGTAATGATTGTTTTAGCTTACTATTTTTAGTAAAGTTTTATTTGTAAAAGCTAAAACTAAAAAACTTAATTAAAATTGGAAAAAAAAACACTTAAATATCTTGCAAGATATAACCAAATCTACTCAACCACTGAACTCAAAGCATTTGAATAGTATATAGAGTTATGGAACAGTATTCATTAAATATATAGCTAAATTAAAATCAGCAGAATGGCATGCAAATCACAAACACACACACACACACACACACACACAGAATTTTATCGTGTATACATTTGTATTTGCATACATGTCTATAAATTCATTGGTAACATAAACATAATTACAAATAAAATTGTATTCAACATACAGATTAAAATTAAGCTACATGTTATATTAATATTAAGCTCCATTTTCCCTTCCCTCATTGCAACAAATATTCTTTAATACTCTCAGCCTTTGTCCTTGTGACCCTTCCCCTGTAGATTGTCTGTGTTTCATATTGCAGTGGGTTTGGATGGATTTTATAGGAACTGCTCTATTCTCTAATCAGCACTGCAGGGGGAGATTTTTCTGGGCTTCCCTGATCTTCTTGTGAAAGCCTGGGTATTTCTGGGGAAAAAGCATGGAGATGAATGGTATGGAGCTACATACTCTCATACAAACTCATATTTAGCCTCCAACAATTCATCACAGTTTCCAGTTTAATGTCCCCACAGATTTTGTGATCAAGGTAAGCAAATGCTTTTGTCCTTTGACTTCCATTCTCTTGAGTTCTTGCAAAGTTATTAATTTGCTACTTGAACAATGTTTTTTTTTGCAGTTAAGTATAGTTGCTTCTTGTTCAGTTCTTTAGATGTTCAAGATAGAATCAGAAGTGGTTAATATACTATGGAATAAGCAAACCATACAATAGTAAGATGCTTGATCTTATTCTAGGGAAAGACATCTTTCATGTAACCAAGTTAATTTGAGAAAATTGAAAGTACTAATTTCCAAAGCTAAACATGATAATGAACTGTTTTTAAATAATAATTACTTATTACTTAAATACATGTGTGCACAGCTTCTAGTTAATTGACTATGTTTTATCTCTCTTATCTCTTTGACCCCATGGAATAATTAAAGAAAGTGAGGCACATACAAAGGAAACTATAATCTAAGGCTGGAATGTATTGTTTCAAACGTGAGTGTTCTTTTTGAAATAAAAAAAAAAAAAAGGAATAGGATCAACTGGGAATGGAGGATTTTTTTCTCCTCAGAAAAAGTATTTGCTTTCTGTGTTTAAGATAATTTCTTGCATGAATTTATTTGTTAAGTCTGGTTAAAAGTATAAAATTGGAAGTGAGGATAACTTTGCCGATAATGTTGAAGATGATGGTAATGAAAATGATGATAATTCTAGTGATAATGGTGACTTAAGTTCCAGTCCTCTAAGAGGAAAACATTCCATGAGATTTAATTACTTTGAGTTATTTCAATTTATACATTTCTCAAATGAAATTCATTATTATCACCATCATCATCACAGAGGCTTATTATACCATTTTACTAGAAAATTTACATGCATTCACTTATTTAATGTTCTCCAAACCCCTGAAAAATCTCCATAATTATTCCCCACTTGGAGATATTGAACAAGGATTTATAGATACTAGCTTATTTCCTTCAAGTTAGAAGTTTGATCTGCTAAGAAGCAGATCAAACTTTGGCCTAAAAACTCCAAAATTCTATTATTTCACCCTGTTTGCCTCCTGAAAATCTGCCACAATAGAAATAATATTCTATACTTAATATGTGCCTGGCACTGTTTGAAGCCCTTGAAATAGTTAATTGACATAAAATAAATGTGTATTAAATACTATTATTATCACCTCCATCTTATAAATGAGAAAACAAAACAGGGTAGTTACAGCTAGTACAGAAGAATTCAAACACAGGGTATCTGACTTCATAGGATATGCTGCCTCAGGAACCAATATCTGGTTGGGTGACATATCTAGATTTAGATATAGATAGCTATATCTGTCTATTATCTATGTATCATCTATATATCCATTATCTTTTCTATGGAGAAACTTCTTAGATCTTTGCAAAAGTTTCAAATGTTCACAGAGAATGAGATAAAATAATTATTTCAGTATTGAAAATCTCACCTTTGGTCTTTTTTTAAAAGATTTTATTTATTTATTTGATAGGGAACACAAGCACAGGGAGTGGGAGAGGGAGAAGCAGACTTCCTGCCAAGTAGGGAGCCTGATGCAGGGCTTAATTCCAGGACCCTGGGATCATGAGCTGAGCCAAATGCTTAATGACCGAGCCACCCAGTCGCCCCTCACCTTTGGCCTTTTAAAGACAAACACAGTACATATTTTTATGGCATTTTTTTTCTCGGCATATAACCTCATGCATTAAGTTGTCTTATAACATCCATTACGTTTCTTATATTTTAACTCATAAATGGTAGAGACCATGCTATCCAATTTTACTGATTACAGGTTTTTTCTTAAAAAGAAGCCCACAAAGCATGAAAAGAACATGCTGGCAAATTTTACTACTTACAGGTTTTTTCTTAAAAAGAAGCCCACAATGCATGAAAAGCCCACAAGGCATGAAAAGAACAAATCCAGTGTAAGTCCACTGTATCTGGTATGATAGGGCTGAAACTAGACAGACAAGGAGATGGGTGCCTCAGATACCACTTCGAGAAAGATCGTGGATGAGTAGGGTTTGCTGGCAGCTCTGAGCATTAACTCCTTCAGGTGTGCCTCATTTTATGAGTGAAGATCATACTGTTCTTGAGGTGTCCCACACAATGAATAAGCATCTGGGGCCCTAGCCACTTTTCCTCAAGGGGAGACTCCTCTAATGAGCAATTTTGAGTCTGTAACTCCCTGCTGGCTGGTAAAGTCATTGTCATTCCTGTCTCATGTTTTGACTGTTTCCATGATTCATCCTGCCTTCTCCATTTTCATTTTTCAAGTGTTAACCCTCACAATATTGCCAATCCCTAACTTGGTCTCAGACCCTATTTCCCAAAGAAGCTAACTGACCTCATGGTCATGGAGTGATGCCTACTTAAGTAGGGGGTAAGAAGGGGTTTTGAAATCACTTCCCTCAGGACACAGATAGTTCTCTGACACAAGACGGGTGCCCAATTGCTACTTTTTTCATTGGTACCGGCTTGGGAAAGTGTTCTGGTAGGGAGAACATCCTAACCAGTATGACAATTCACGCATTTGAAAAACACAGGGAACAAAGCATGCCGGGAAACGGAATTGGCTGGTTACTATAAAGTTGCATTGCTACTCTTCCAAGGGATAGTGAAAACCTAAGGGCCTAAGAAACTTAGTGCGAAGGCCAGAGGACCTCTGTAGTAGCTCTCAAAGAGGTCCTTATCTCTAATATAAGGAGAGGAGAAAACGGAAAAGTGATTGAATACTCAGTTGAGGAAAGTTTATTATTCTGAAGTTAGAACACTGGGAAAACCTGAGATCCTGGTATATCTTGGGACATTTCACTCCCCAAACACCTGCGAACCCTCAGAGACTACAGAGGTGGCTCATTTCCTGTTTATTAAGATCTGACACTATCTGCCATGAAGGGAAACCTTTATAAGAAAGAAGTTTCCCCCTAAACATTTGGGTCTGCATTATAATTAAGGTCAAGAGGGCCAGAATATAAGATTGACGATGGGTAAGTTTGTTGATTTGGGAGTGTGTAAAAAAGGACTTCCTATATCCAAAAAGAGGTCTGGCCTTTGCCCTTGGCTATGGTTAGGTAATCTGTATGCCCCTGGAACTTCCTGATTGAGAGGAGAGTCTTTGTTTTCTTGGGAGCTTTGGCCAAGAACAATCAAACAATGGCCGTGAACCATGCCTTATGAGTTCAGACCTCCTGAGAAAGTGGTGGCTCACGTCTCAGGGAGGGGAAAAGAGGGGCTGAGCTGGAGACTAAAGTCAGAGAGATAATCTGTAATTGAACCCTAGCTGGTGATATTCTTTGAGTATTACTGCATTTTAATGCTGAAAGGGTAACATGTGTCTGAGCATGGTAATAGCTTCAAGTTTGGGTCCTCACAGATTCTACCCTACCTCTCTCTTCATTTGGCTAGTTCTACGGCATGTCTTTTGTCTGTTATAAACATGAGGCTATGAGAATAATAGCTCTCAGAGAGTTCTGTGAATCATTACAGGAAATTGTTGAATCTGATGGAGTCTGTGGAGACCCACACCATTTATGACCAGCTAAGTGAGAGTGGCTGTAGGGACCCCCCAAGTTATGTTAGCATCTGAAGTGAGAGTAGTGTTGTGGGGACTCTTCCCTCACGCTGTGCAGTTTGCTCAACTCATTTGTAAGGGACTCCTCTCAGCACATAGAAATTAGCACAATAGCAAAGATTCCAGTGATGGGTCCAGACTCACTGTCAGATTGGCACCTAGAGGCTTGGAGAGAACAAAAGCCCAGGCTGAGTGAAGCTAAAAGGCTTTAATTGCTATAGCAGATGGTAGAGATAGCAAAAAACAAATCAGAGTAATATACATGTTATGTGTGTGTGTGTGTGTGTGTGTGTGTGTGTGTGTGTATACACACACAAAATATACAATATAATATATTATATGAAGCCACAAAGCCCACAGATAATTTTGTTTCATGAGAAGGCCCAGAGGACATAGCATCTACCAAGGCCATTAGGGATAAACTGGTGAAAGGGACATCAGCATCATTAACAAGTTCAGTGGCAACTCTTGGCAGGCTAAAGCTGAGGGTGAAGAAGGTCATAGAGCTTGTCTAATTAATAGCAAAATGGAGGATAGTTTATTTAAGGATACCAGAAGCCTCAGGGGGATGCAATTCTGTAAAGACTGGCAAGATCAGAGTGACAACCAAGGGGAGTTTAAGCTTCAGGATGTTATGGAAACAGATAATGAAACATGGTATCTCCAGGAGAAAAAGCTATGTGTGCTGTGTAATGCCATCCTAATGTAATATCTGATTAAATAAAGCAATAACATGAAAATAGGAAGCTAAATAATACAGGAATTGGCATAATAAAATTTCCATTGTTTTTATCTTGGGAACATATGCATGAAAACCAGGTCCACAGAAAGAAGGACCCGACAACATCATGGCAAGAATATGCCTTAAATGATTGTATCAGTTCTTTTCAAAGCCGCCTATAACTGTTTGCTTGGATGGCAGTACAATGCTCAAAGAAAATTACGTCATATTTCAAAAGTTATTGAACACAGGGTCTGAGTTGACATCGATTCTCAGATACATGAAATGTTATGCCCCTGCCTCCCCATAATTCTTTTGGTCCAGGTAAAAAGATGGAAGCCATGCCAATGTCCAGCATATAGTGTGGGTCCACTAGATTAGAGAATCTACTGAGTGATCATATCATCAATCCCTCTATCTATGGCTGGGACTGGCATACTGTGTAGTTAGCATCATATGGGAACTTGGCTTAGGAAGTAAGTATTTCCAATAGTAAAGAAGGAAAAATGGGGGGGGCGCCTGGGTGGCTCAGTCAGTTAAAGCCTCTGCCTTCAGCTCAGTTCATGGTCTCAGGGTCATGGGATCAAGCCCCACATCGGGCTCTCTGCTCGGCAGCGAACCTGCATCTTCTTCTCTCTCTGTCTGCCTCTCTGCCTACTTGTGATCTCTGTGTGTCAAATAAATAAAAAATCTTAATTAAAAAAAAGAAAGAAAGAAAAATTGAACTTTCTAAAACTTTCCTCAGCCAAGAGAATAAATAAAAACATATAGCGTAGCAAGACGGTAGATTAGTGTAACACTAAAGACCTAAAGAATGCATGGGAGCATGTCCCTATGTTATCTCCACTCGATTCAGGATTCTGACCCCTGAAGACAAAAGATTGATTCTGTGGACTACCACAAGATCACAAGCAGTGGCTCCAACAGCTTATGCTCTGTCAGATACAGAATCATATCTATGTAGAATATGACATTGATCAAATATATTGATGTTATCATGATGAATGGACAGCATGATGAACAGATGGCTAGCATGATGAAAACCTTGACAAAATATATGAATCCCAGAGTGTCGGAAATAAATCCTGTAGCTATCAATGACCTCCCATTGCAGCAAAATCTTTAGGAGTCCAAATGGTTAGGATATCCCCTTGACAACAAAAGGCAAATTGTTTCATCTTGCATTCCCTCTCACTAGGAAGCATGCATAACACTAGTAGACATGGGCTTCTGGAGGCAATACATTCTACACATTGCAGAACACTTAAGTATTCTTAATACTGGACTATATAGCAGTTGATATGGAAGGCTTCTTGCTTTGAGTGAGGCCAAGAGCAAGGAAGGACTCTGCAGCAGATCCAGGCAGGGGTACCAGCAGCACTTCTGGCAATATCTAAGGTGTTGAGAGGATCAGTGGTAGCAAAGATGCACTGTGAAATTTATGGCAAGCCCTGTGGTAGGATCAAAACATAAGCCCATAGGTTTCTAGATGAAGACCATGCTTTCTGGAACAGAAAGTTACCTGTCTTAAAATGACAACCACAAAAACAAAAAACAACAAAACCCCCAGCTATTATATATATGCCTGCTCCTTGGTAAAGTCAGAATGCTCTACAATGGGGCAAAAGTGAACTTGTGTCTGGGACTACACATCAGGAGGAGAGTCCTGTCGGATAGTCCAAGTCCAGGAGATCTAATAGAAAATTTATTGAAAGATAAAAATAAGAAATTTAGGACTGAGCTGAAGCAGGACTAAAGACATAAACCAGCAAGCGGACACAGGCAAGTCAGCAGGACTCCCCTTTCCCATAGAGTAACTGCCCCTCACATCACACCAGTGACCGGGTGGGATGTCCCATACCACCACCTGAAGATGGGTAAAAAGCACAAGCTGCTTTATCTGTGGGTTAGACAAACAGGTTGATTCAAGTAGAAATTGAAGAGTGGCTGTGTTGCAGTCTTATTCATTGGCAGGTTTGGAAGAGAGAAGGGAAAATCTTTCCAGTGGATGAGGTTTGAGTGAGGACCCTGATTATCCACATTGTTTAAAAAAGTGGCTAAGGTTAAAAGTAGTGGCTAATGAGCTAGATAGCTGCTCAGGAGACCAGAAAAAAAAGAGAGATTGGAAAATCAGAGACAAGGAGGTCTGGGATAGAGACCTCCTGATGAATAGATGGGAATGAGGACAGAGTGTGAAGACATTTGTAAAACATCTTAATGTGCAACAGAAAATGTCTACCATGGAAGAACCACTGCACAACCAAATAGATATTAATGACTCAGCCAGTTGGCACTAACCAGACTTAATCAGCCATCACTTAGTGCTGGCAAAATTAGTGTTCAAATTATGTGCGCATGATAGCAGAGATGAAGGATATGCATGTACTCCCTCTTATCATGGTTGATCTTGTACTGCCACCTCTAAATGTACAACAGAGAACAACACAGAGTGCCTGGTACAACTCTATGTTTCAAGGAGATCAAATGGCTCTTAATGTCTTGTAAAAGCTATTGATTTGTTCTTATTGGAACAGATGTTTATTTCAAGTATGGATTTGCTCGGTCTACTTGTTAAGTCTCAACCAACACCATTATTCAGAAGCTAATGGAGAATGTGCCCATAGCCATGAAATACCATACAACTGAATAGTAAAACGAAGAATCCTATTCATAATAAAGAAAATGGGGGATTGGACCTATGTTGCATACTACATCATTCAAAAACAGTTGGACTAATAAAGACTTCAATGGCCTCCTAATTGTGCATCTGAAACGGCAGTTTGGAGGTGATACTCCAAATAGAATAGGATTTCATCCATGCTGAAGCAGAGAAGTCTGTATGTTACTGAATCCTCAATAGGAAAATTATATGAATCAGGAAACTGAGATGGAGGCATCACTCCCAAAGTTCCATTTGGTTAGTTACGTTTCCCATTTCTAGAACTCTGAGTTTTGCTGGGATAAGGTCTTGATCCTTGGAGAATATACCTTTTTTTAGACAGATAGGCAGGAAAGGGAACCCTTGGTCATCAAGAAATTATAGGGTTATGGATATGGTATCAGGGCAATGAGGAACACATGCAAAATGCAGGTGACGCACTTGGCTGTCCATTAGCTTCCCTATGTCATTGTGATTGTGAGTAGAGAGAGGTCAACTGCAGCTGCTTGAGAAGGGCGTGATTATTGAGGGATCTGACCCCTAAAATGAAGACTTGCCAGCCCTAGGTCAGTCAAAAGAACAGCAGAGATGTTAGCTGAGGGTACGTGGAACTTAGAATACATAGTAGAGGGGGAATACGATGAGTTCCAGTCTCCAAAACCATCTTCAGGGGTGAGAGCTGTGATTCGTCTCATCTCTGTCTTCTCAATTTACACCCAGGAGGGAACAGCTACTGGAATGCTGGAAGAGCTGCCGTCTGATCATGAGTGGAGAGGGGACTCCATGGGGAAAATGGAAGACTAAAGAGCACCCAGCACTTCCTTCAAGAAAGAACACACTGCCAGTGTGGTTAGCTGACAGCCCATGGCTGTAAATTCCTCAGCATTTGAGCTGAGGTCATACTTCTCAAGATGGTTCTCAGCAATGACAATGTAAAACTGCACTAAAAAGGGCCTTATAATTTCCACCCAGTATGTGACTCCACTAGTGGGCAGTCTTTGCTCTAGAGCTCTTGGTTAAGCTGGCAGAGACTATTAGATCTGCATCAGGGGATGTTGGCTCTCCCTGCACACCCCTACAACCTCCCTTTTCTTTTCACAGGTGCTGCTCCTCCATATATATTTACTCCTAACTTAATATTAGTACATTTTTCTGGAAGACCTAACTGATGCTTATGAATTAACCATTTTTTCTTTGATGGTAGCTCAAATGGGTCCTATTCTAAACGAGTAGGGTTTTCTTCTATGGGACAAAAAGATGATCCAAGACTCAAACAAAGTAAATGATCAAAAAAGTAAGGAGTGCAGTTCTCAATCTCCAAACGCCACACTTTGGGAATCTGGCAGCGTTCATACTGAAGCCACAGCTTACTGGGACAGCACCTGGCCATTGACTGAGAGAAGCAGATGTCCCAGAGCCCTGCCCTGTCTTCTTAAATGTCACTCCTCTACTAATTCTTCTAACAGATTCCTCTGGGCTCTCCCTGAGCATGGCTGAGATCTAACATCTACACTGCAGTGGGAGGCTTCTCTTACTCAATTTATCTTTTCTCTCACAGGAGTCAGACCTGCATGATGATTTGATGACTCTTCTATGGATTCCCAGTTTTCACTCCCCATTATCTTACACAGGCAGTTCCCCCATTAAATCTCTTGCATTCTAATTACAACTTTGTGTGTGCTTTCCAAGAGCCCAAACTAACATAACCCATTCCATATCATCCTAAAAAATTTCTATATTTATGTGAAAACTCTACCCATATTTTTTCTTTATGTGTCTATTTTTTCTGAAGTTGTGTGATATACATGCAATATTTGTCACTCTAGAGTAAGAAATTTTAAATAATTATAAAAATTCCCCTTTCCTTATTTTATTTATTCATACATTTATGTATTTATTATAATAAAGTATTCTCTGAAACTGGCCATTTTCTTCTGAATATATTCTATTTTAGATGACATTTCTTTAAAAATCTAGCATGGAAATTGTAATTTTTAAACCTAACCATATTTTGAGCCTGAGGTTACAATGGGACTATCAAATTCCCTAATCTCTATTCCGTATTTATGTTAATAAGGTCTAAGATCAAATTTGCATTTTTCACACCATACAATAGAATTATATAAAAGCTGCAGTCACCTAGAACTCATACATCTTTTTCCCATATGCTCGTGTAAAGTCTTATTTTCTTCATTCCCTGTTTCTGCAATTGTTCCTTTGAAACTAAGCATGATACTTTACATTTATTCTCATTATATTTCATTTAATTTGCTTTGGTCCATCTAACTCATCAATACTCTTTCACATCCTGTGTCTGTCATCTAACATACTTACTAATATATCCTAAATTAGTTTCACCCTCAAATCCAGTCATCATGCCATTTCTGTTTTAAGAACGGGTATAAATGTGGAACAGGATAGACTCTGTAACTCAGTGTTTAAACACTTTCCTGCAGATTGGTATCAATTTATTTATCAACAGTTTTGGATTAGGTCATTCAACCAGGTATGGGTCCATGGAAATGTACATTTATTATCACTTAACCCATAGTCCACTCTGTTTTCTATAAGATTTGCATTAGCTATATTATCAAATATATCTGTTTCCTACTATATTAAATATATGTTTGATCAAGATTCATCAGAACAAATTCTTTAACTATTTGATAACTGTTGGGAAAAAGAGGGTATAGGAAATATGGTATTGTAAAATGCTAACTTTCTTTGAATTTTGTTATTAAATAATTTCCTATCACTTCAAAAGCTCCTGAGGGAAATATAGGCACAACAAATAATAGAATATACAACTAATACTGGCTTAAGTTCAAACAAAAAAAAGTGGGCCTTTTCCCCAAAACCCAACATACTGGTGAATTAGGTCAAAAAATTCCTTTTCCTTGGCTAGAAGTAAGCCTAGAAGTAGAACAGATGCACTATAACTTAATTCGTCTGCCCTTTTCTCACCGAGCTCTGCACTTAGTCCCTACCTTTCCACAGTATTCTCCACTTAGGAAAAACAAGTTCTTAACAAGGACAAGAATTAACGCAGACCATGTTTGACTGTCAACCCAGGCCTTCTTGAAATGAGAAAAGATAAGAAACTTGACATTTCTTCCCTCTACAATCTCTATAGCAAGACATGCATCTAAGTGCCAGACTTATTTCTCTTCTCATAGGTCTTCCTAGCCTCATACTTTACTTCCTCTGTGTTACTGTATATGATCCTTCATATTGATTCTAATCCATTGAAAGGGGTAGAGACATAAAATAAGCCATGCGTTCTCCCTATGAGCCAAGACTGCTCTTCCTTTAATATCCACTTACTTTATATTTTAACTCATCCATTCCCTGAGATATTTCTCTTGCATGTCTTCTCTGTGCACTTGACTATGATTCTGTCCCATGTTTAAGATCCAGTATTTGGTCTAATAGTTAAAATCCTTTTGGGTTTAAATAATGGAATATCTAACTCACAGTTTTTTGTTTTTGTTTTTGTTTTTTTTTTAATGGCAGTGCAGTGCTATCACACATTTTTAATTATTTAATTATTTTTCTTAGGTAAAACTTAGGAATTATGGTTCCAATTCAACCAGACAACTGTTATTTGTCCAAACTATTATAGTTGAGATGTGTTGTTATTGATCAGCACTCACCTCAAAATTTCTGCTCACATAGCTTTGCCTGTTAACATCACTTAATAGGGTGCCTGGGTAGCTCAGCTGGTTAAGCCTCTGACTCTTGATTTTGGTTTGGGTCATCATCTCAAGGTCATGAGATAGACAGAGCCCTGCATTTGGGTCTCCATGCTGGGCATGGAGCCTGCTTAAGACTCTTTCTCTCCCTCTATCCCTACTCCCCCTCTTTTTTTTTTTTTTTTTTAATAATACCAATTAGTATGGGTAGTAGTATGGGTACCTTTACAAGATAAATGGACAGGGAATTTCTGTAATTTTTAAAATTTTTATCTTATTTCTTTTTTGCCAGAGTTCCTCAAATGAAAATATAGCAATTAACCAGAATCTGTTTTAAGTGTTTATATGACCAGAACTAACTTTTACATGTTTATCAACATTTCTCAGTATCTAGTGGGGGAAAGTACGCTTTTCTAGAGTTAACTCAGTGATTTTACATTTTCTGCTTTATAAAAATAATTGGAAGTATATTTGTTCCTTATACATTTCTCTGTTGTAAAGAAAGAAATTTTTTTAATTAATATGTTAAGGAAAACTTCACAATGTTTAAGAAGAATGTAATATTTTCTTTAATTAATTAAAAATTTAATTTTATCAGATTAAATGTGGACATATTAATACAATTTGTAAATATGACCTTTCTTCTTAAGTAAAGAATAGAGAAGGAATTAATTCAGGAGAAGGTCTAGGTAAGAACTGATTAAAATATGAAAATTAGTCAAATTGAAATTTAAGCATCCTGAAGCTTAAATGGAAAGCAGTTTTCACAAATCAGTGGCAATTTTCCTTGTCATTTTCAAATTAAGTAAAAAATCTCTATTTCCATGTGTTTTACAAGCTTACCAACTTTCTATCTTACTTTTGAGCCCAGATATTACCCAAAACTTCTCCACCTCATCATGTTTACTATCCTAATGGGATGATTTATTGTTTTGTTCCATTTTAATTTTAATATTTAGTTTACTTGATTACACAGTATTAAAATACTATAAATTAGTCTGAATGTAGCATTTATCATACAAGCATTAATAATATATATTACTAGTACTTCAAAAATGGAAACAACACACTGGAAAATAAAACTTAAATGTTAAGACGGTGGGAATAAAAAAGAAGATGAAAGTAAATGATGCAATGCAATATTTATTCTAGTGTATTTTTTTTAATTAATGAGAAATTTGAACTTCAAAAAATAATGGTATGCATTTTCCAACAGTCTATATATTATCTAAGCCAAATTGGAATTTGGTACAGAAATGATGCTTCTTAATATTACAGAATGACCTCAGAATAGTGTGAAAGCAATAGGCTTAAAAGATAAAAAAACAAAAGCAAAACAAAACAAAAGCTAAAAACAAACAAACAAACAAACCCAAAAACTGTCTTACCAATAGCAGGACTATTAGCA
Source organism: Enhydra lutris kenyoni (assembly GCF_002288905.1). NCBI lineage: Eukaryota > Metazoa > Chordata > Mammalia > Carnivora > Mustelidae > Enhydra > Enhydra lutris. The sequence goes on along the minus strand of NW_019154116.1, from coordinate 18,875,541 downwards.
AGGTTCATTTACTAATTCTATTAACTTCTCATTTACAATTAAATTTGTATTGTTTTAATCAAGAAGACCATTTGAAACAAAACATCTAAGACATTCTCAACTTCAGCACTGTTGCTATTTTGGACTGGATAATTCATATGGTGGGGACTACCCTGTGCATTGTAGGATGCTTAGCTGTGTCCCTTGCATTAAAAGGGTATGTTCCAGAAGTACTACCCCATTTGTGGTCATTTGAAACATCTCCAGTACTGCCAAACGTCTTTTGGTGTGTTTGTGTGTGGCTATGTGTGAGTGTGTGAATGTGTATACGCACATGTGGGCGTTGCCTTGGGTTGAGAAGCACTGATCTAAAGTTTTACATTTAAAATAAATTTTAAGTTTAGATACTAATATAAAAAACAACTGGGTTTTATGATTTTATATGATTTCATATGATTTTATGATTTTATATATTCAGCAAATTTTTATACTGGATACTCAATGCAAAGAAATCTACATTCACAACTGAATCAATTTTGCTATATTTTATGAAAGGAATAGTAGCTTGTAGGGCATGTCATGTGTACTAAGGATCAAGTTTCAGAAAGAAGTAGAAACCATAAATATGTTGAGTGTGAGAAAATGGTAGTATTATCTCAAATGTAGCAGAAACTCTCTCTTATAACATGGCTTAGCAACCATAATTATACTTCATCACTTCAAATTAAAATTTAAGATTTTCTTATAGTTTGTTTCCCTGCTCAGTCACCAACCTGCTTGAGAAAGACATATGGCAGAATCCCTCCCCCCTCCACCCGCCAAAAAAAAAAGTCAACAGAGTGGGTGAAAAACAGAGAACAGTTTTCCCTAACAACAGAAATGTATGATTCCTGATATCACCTGGTACACACTGAAATTTTCTTTTGAAAAGATGTATTTCTCTCCAAAAGAAAAAAACAGGCTTACTCGTATCAATATAAATTATATATAGGTTATTCATTAACAGTTTTTCACCTTTCATCTACCTTTCTTACTGCCTGACACATAGAAAAGTCTCAGTAACTATTACTGACCTACATTCTCTCCCTTCTCTTTGACCCAACACCTTTATCAGCTTGTTTATTTTTATCTCTATTTAATGGTTTAGGATGCTAAATAGAATTAATTAGTTAGCTAGCTAATTAATTTATCCTATTCCTTCTAGATTCTATGTCTACATTTCAGGAGAGTTCTGGCATTGATGCCAAGACCCTGGCACCATGTGCTAAGCATTTTCTTGTTATAGCATATGCTTGTAGTACTCAGCAGTAATTCCCTCCTCAAGGTTGGCACATTGGAAGATTACTGACATAATTTCTCAGAAATAAACAAGTACATGGAGTGGAAATGTAATATAAAGGTCTTTGTATCCTATTTGATGCTATTAAGGAATATCCACAACCAAGCAATCAGGTAGATACAATGACTTAACCTCTTGACTACAGTCACTGCCATCACTGGCTACCCCAATGCTGAGACAACGGGCACAGGAATGGAGAAGATTTGGTGGCCGAGATAGATAAAATGCAAAGGCATGGTGTAGGTGGCCAGCTGTCTAATCTAGCTTCTTCCCACATATGTAACTTGTTAGTAACAGGCACCAACATCAAGCTTCCAGTATGAAACCAGCCTCAGGGAAAATTTCCAGTCATTGAAGTGAACTTGACTTCTACTCTAAAAGCAGCACCAATTCACTTTGCCTGGAATTGACATATATTCCCTGAATGGGTCTTCTTTCTTACCCATAATGCCGTGGCCTGAAAAACTGTAAGGATACTTAAATTCTTGAATCCACTGACACAAAATTTCTTATTAACATTGCCTAGAAGCAAGAGATCTGGTTTACATTAAAGGAGCAGTGGGAGCTGGCCGTGAACATGGGATCCACAAGTTTCACACTGTTGATCCACCCAGAAATGGCCAGCCTGATAGAATAGAGGAAACCACTTCTAAAAGAAACAACTGAAGCATGAGATAGAAATTGATCACTGGTATTGTGGGTACCATCCTTCGGGATGTAGAATATACCCCAAATCAACAAATAGTATATGTCTTGGTATCTGCAAGAGGTGTGATATAGAGGCATGGGAACAAAACAATGTAAGCAATGGAGGCTACACTTACCACAACTCCCAGTCACTCATCTGAGTTATTTGTGTTTTTCACTCCTTACTTTTGGGCTCTATGAAACAAGGGGTCTTGGTTCCCAAAAAGTTAATGCTTTACCCAGGATATACAGTGGAACTCTATATGGAACTCCGTATACTAATATACATGAACTGTATATATGAAACTCCATAGAGTTTTAGATTGTATCTTCTGCTCTGTTACTGCAGACTCTTTGCTCCAAAAGACCAGCAGATAAATACAAAATTACCTTACTGATGAGGGTAATTTATCCTGGTCATAAGGAGAAGGTAACACTGATAGTATATAATGGGAGCAAAGAAGAATAGGTTTTGGGTTCAGGTAATGTTCTAAACCAATGAATCTCTTGGTGATCCCAATTTGAAAGATAAATGGATATGACAGGAGGCACTATTTGAGAAAGGCAGGACACCAGGTGATTTGGGACTCTTAGAAGTAAATGTTGGGTGTTCTCTACCAGGCAAACTGCCTAACCAAGCAAAAGCGCTGGCAGAATTTGAGGATCCTTGAGAAAGGGAGTGAGAAGGAGTAGTCTATCTCAGTTATGTTTCTGAGTTCAGCTGTAGAAGTAGAGGCTGGAGTTCTACCCTATTATCCTGTCTCTTATTAGTACTCCAGGAAACAAGAATAACCCCAATGCTGGAGATACTATTCCCAGATGGAACACAACCAATTAAACAAAACAAAACAAAACAAAACAAAAAAAACAAAAAAATCACGCAGATTTCAGTGGTACGGGTATTCACACAACTGGACACGATGGTTTTCCCTCTATATCCCTCTTTGACTATAACAAACTCATGTCCATGAACTTGGAGACATAGGCTGCAAATGGTTCCAAGTTGCCTGTTCACTGGGAATTATGCCCTGCCCCCAAGGAATTGCCTTGTAAAAGTTCAAGCCCTCTTCTGTGGCATGTTGGGGGTCCTCAGGGCCACCCCCAAGTTGGATGATTCATTAAGAAGACTCACAGGACTCAGTATGGAGTCATACTCACAGCTATAACTTACTAAAAAGAAAGAAAGAAAGAAAGAAAGAAAATAAAGAAAAAGAATGCCTAAGCAAAATCAGCAAAGGGAAAAGGCACATGGGGCAACGTCCAGAGGAAACCAGATACTTTTGAAATTCCTTTTTCAGGGGTCACACAGAAGGTGCTCACTTAATTCCCCCAGCAAGGAATTATGACGACATGTATAAAATGTTGTCTACCAGGGAAGTTTATTAGAAATCAAGGGACCAGGTTTTTATTGGGGATTGATTATGTAGGCACCCTCTGCTTGGCACATACTAAAATCCTAGCCTCCCAAAAGAAAGGCTGGTGTTCAGCATAAACCGTATTGTGCACATAATTTAAGCTCAGGGAGCCACACGTATCAGTTAGGGTGGTGGAAGCGGCCCTGAAATCCAGATTCCTAGATGTCAGTCAAAAGCTAACCTGGTGGGGCGCCTGGGTGGCTCAGTGGGTTAAAGCCTCTGCCTTCGGCTCAGGTCATGATCCCAGGGTTCTGGGATCGAGCCCCACATCAGGCTCTCTGCTAGGAGGACCTGCTTCCTCCTCTCTCTCTGCCTGCATCTCTGCCTACTTGTGATCTCTGTGTGTCAAATAAATAAATAAAATCTTTAAAAAAAAAAAAAAAAAGCTAACCTGGTAAGCAGGCCCTCAGGAAAACAATCAAGCCTGTTATGCTAATGTTTTTCTCCAGGTGGATAAAGACTGCTGCTAGTGATTAGCAGGTGCCAGGATACAAGGGCTTGCCTCCTTGCCTCAATTTAGGACATCTTAGAATAGTTCTCTCAGCATCGGATCTTCCTGTGGACTTCACAGGTGAGCCACCGGCTCTGTCAGCCGCATTTCATGGCTTCTCCATTTCTGCACAGAGGTACTCAGAGCTTTTGCCAAGAAAACTGTGCACATAAGTCCCCTATGTCAGAGTCAATTTTGAGCCATCCTAATCTAAAGTAACAACCCTAGTAATTATGACCCAAGATAGTAGTATCTGAATAGTAGATGAGGTCTAGAGGTTCTCATATATTAAAATAGTGATAACAATATTTTGGGGGGGGAAGCTCTTGGGGGCTCAGTCAGTTAGATGTCTGACTCTTGGTTTTGGCTCATTGTGATCTCAGGGTCATGGGATTGAGCCCCATGATGGGCTCCACACTCAGCGTGGGGTCTGCTTGTAGTTTTCTCTCTCTCTCCCTCTCTCAAATAAAAACAAAATGAGCATTCGGGATATTGTTAATTTTCAAAATGTGTAGAGATTCAGGTGAAAATTGAAGAAGTACAAAATTTTAAGAATAATAGGACTTATGATGCAGTAAATTATGCCTTTTACTAAAAAAACAACCCAGAAACTCCAATTTTAAGCACAAATTTATACTTGAAACATAAAATGAAAATAGCTCCAACCTCAACAGTTCTTAAAAGTAAATAAGAAATTTTATTCTAGACTCAGGAGTCATAATAGCAGAGAAGTAGAGGGAGGACTTGGCAGACTGTTAGTAATGTAAACACAAGTACATACACGTATGTATTCACACACACATGCAATTACACACACACACATACTCATTCCTGTTATATTCTATGTATTATCCTTGAAGTTGAAGGAATTAAATGGACATGCATAGCAGTCTTCGGCACTCTAGAGCAGCACAGCTGCTGTATAAAATTCTAGATGATCCTGGTTCTAAATGACAGTCTCTACTTTGTACAGAGCACTAAGAATAATTCATCTCTGTGTGAATACGAAATATTTAGTGTATCTCCCCAGGTAGGGCCAGTGAAAAGATGTGAGTTCTTAAACTCTCCGATAAAGGAATAATCAGCATAATTGTTTTAAATGTTCATAATTTTCTTATCCTGAAACTGCCTGTCATTGAATTCAAATGGAGCTTGTGCTTGCATTTCCAAGTCCTGCAGGTACAAAGCAGACAGTTCATTACTGAGCTGAATACAATGGAACTAAGTTTTATTTGGCAAAACCTGTCTCCTTCTCTGAATAATATGTGTGATATTACTCATTTGATGGTAGGTTACATAGGGCCACTTGCTTGCTCTCCTGGAGCTCTGCATGGCATTTACCATATGGTTCATAAGACTGTTTCATAACGTACGTTCTTGGGCCGGCTGGGTGGCTCAGTCATGAGGCGTCTGCCTTCAGCTCAGGTCATGATCCCAGGGTCCTGGGATCGAGCCCACATGGGGCTCCCTGCTCAGCAGGAAGCCTGCTTCTCTCTCTTCCACTTCCCCTGCTTGTGTTCCCTCTCTTGCTGTCTCTCTCTGTGTCAAATAAGTAAATAAAATCTTAAAAAAAAAATAACATACATTCTTCTTTCCTACCTCTACTGTCTACCTGGAGGTCTGAAATCCATGTGTTCTCAATGCTGGCCTTGTGCCCTGCCATGTACTAAGGGTTTTGTTTTGAACTCATGAAATAACAGTTAGTTCCTCAAATATCAATTAAATGGGCAATCCAGGTAAGTTGGGAAAAATTTAAGGTTGCATTCCATTGCTCTGAAGGCTCAGGAAAGGGTCTTAACTTCGATGAGCCTTCCTCTCCACTTCTCTTAGAAAGGTACTTACTGAATATCCCTTAACAACTCTGCATTTTCTACCTTCATTCCCTTATCGTAGTGGAGAAGCTGTAGTCTAAATGTCTCAGAGTGCCTAACTTGCAACGTTCCGGTCTTGATTCTTCTATTGAGAAAGTGTCGTGTAAGATTTGAAAGTTGGAAGAGAATCCTAAGCAATCATTCAACAGCAGAAGCTGAGAACAGGTCCATGGAGGTTGCTGACAGCCAGCTTGGGGCTTTACCAAAATTCCCTGCTGTTCTCAGCAAAAACCCTCATTTCAACGTGTCAGGAAGCGGAAATGTCTTAAAGACCGGATGTCTGTACCTCTTGTCCTTCTGTATTTGCTTAGAGCCTCCCTGACCTTTAGTACTTCAGGTCTTCTAATGATTGTATAAACCACGAGTTACCATACCTCCGACTTGTGTAAGACTATTGAATGAGAAAGGAGCTACTCGTTACAATTATGGTTTGTGAAAAACAATGTTTCATTGCACAGAGATACACTGACTCCTAGAGAAGAAAAATACATTGAAGTTTCTAAAGTGAAACTGAAACACATGTGTTGTATTTTATAGGTTAAAAATATAAAAGTTAGACTATAGAATAAAGTGAAACAAAAAATCAAGAATTTATTTTTTAAAACTTGGAATTTCAGATCAGACACTAAAAGTTACCAAGTTATTGTATACTAAGTATATATTACATATACATATATGCCAGTTCAAGTCTAGGAACACTGGCATTTTGTAATTCTCATGTCATCAATAATGACCAAAGTTTCAAAAACTTTTAAATTATATATACTGATTTTTATTTTAAAATTTTATATGTGTTTTGGCAGCGCTTCACCTTGAAGTAGAAACCATCTGCAGAAAGAATGAGTCATTTTATACATTTTGTTTGAAATTTTTAAATTGTTTTCTATAATTAATATTTATGTATGAAACCTAAATTGTAAGGTGTTATGTTATTTCTGATCATATCTGTATAATCACTATGTTGACAGTAGTGAAATACCCTTTCCAAAAATATATCTATTTTCAGCCACTTTATCATAATGATAAAACTAACTATGGCCGATTGTTAAGACTATTTAAAGCCTGAAGTGTGAGTGGCTATTCTTGTAAAAATTTTAAATGTTTCTCTTGTTTCCCTGCCTCACACAAAAGGTTAAGTAGGTCAATGAACTTTTATATTTATTCACTTCTGATCTCTAGTCCAGTTTTGAAGGTGGATGGGAGTGGTGAGTATACAACAATGTAAATGTACTTAATACCACAGAACTTTCACTTAAAATGGTTAAGAGTACATTCTATATTACGTATATTCTGCCACAATAAAAACAAAAAAAGGAAAAATATTCCAGCCTATGTTGTTAACCAAGATTCAGCCCTCATCTTTCTTGTCCTTCTCTTCAGCAGTATTTAAATTATATTTGTTCTCAGATAGGCAGGGTTGAAGCACAAAAGTAAGTATACTTTTTTAGTAGGTAACATTGAAACTTATAGAGGAATTACTATAAATATTGTATGTAGAACAAAAGTCAACTGATTCATGATACGCCACTTTATATTTTAATTTAGACAACAAATGAGCTGAATCTGGACATACGGTATAAGAAAAATGGACGGACTTCATCATTTAAATAGGAAGAAAGGGAATTATAAGAATTTATAACATGGGATCAGTCCTATCCAGAAGAGTAGATGGGAAAAATAGGACAGCAGCTCAATTCAGTAGTGACAATCGTATCTTGTCTACTGCCAGAGAAAATTTTTTCTTGGTTTAATGGTTTTGGGGCATCCAAGCCAGATATGTCTATTGCCAATCTATGTGTCATTTAAAAAAAGCATTTCTATATACTTCACCCCTCAGTTTTCACAGATGTTCCAGTCGGGCTTCTGACAGAGATAAGGGAAGCCATGTGAAGCAATCGCATATACACAAATGCCAACAACTGCTGACCCCAAGATCGCGTAAGTTCCCCATGAAACTGATGCTGTATCACATACTCCACCAACTGGGACTTGTTATCTTAATATATTTTCTAAAGAGTGAATTTTCTTGTCCAGGAAGCCAACTTCTATATAAAAACATTTCTTTCTGTAGGCATTGACTCCATCCCACCTGATTTCCAAGAAAGTGGAAGGCTTGTTTCTGAGAACAGCTAAAATCAATGGCTATACTTTCCAAACTAATCTAAAAACTCTTTCCTTTTTGGTGTGGGTTTGTTTTTGTTAATTTGGAAATATATGTTTGGACTCTGGGGTCTCTGAAATTTGTAGGTTGTTACAACTGTAATTATGAAAGGAACTTGCGTGCAGCTTTCACAGTCAGAAACTCTTCTCAAATAAAATGCTGACTGTCCTAAAAAAGAGAGAAAGAGGGAAATCTGCCTGGGTGGCTCAGTCAGTTAAGAATCTGCCTTCGGGGGGGGTGCCTGGGTGGCTCAGTGGGTTAAAGAATCTGCCTTCGGCTCAGGTCATGATGTCAGAGTCTTGGGATCAAGCCCCTCTTCAGGCTCCTTACTCAGTGCGGAGCCTACTACTCCCCACTGCTTGTGCTCTTTCTATCAGACAAATCAATTTTAAAAAATCTTTTTAAAAAGAGAGAAAAAAAGAAAACATGGCAGTTACCCACAATCCACCCAGCCCTTTAGTAAAATTAGTAAACGTTTGAAGAAGGTCAAGAATATAGAAAGAAAGGTTATGTTGACTTCTTAAAAAGGGAGGTTGGTTAAAAAGACAGAGGAAGCTTTTTTTTTTTTTTCCTTTCTGTTTGGAAACATTTAAATTAACACTAGAAATATTTATATCTTGAAAGTTTGATAGAAGCACTTGTGAAAAATCAGTCTTGTTTTATTTTGGAGAGGAGCTGTTTGACAGCTTTCTCAAATCCTACCATGATAATTGGTTTGTTTACAATCCAATAGCTGGTAATTTATATATCCTGAGAATTTGAAGTCAGTTTTCAAATTTATTTGAATAGAGTTGAGTAAAATATTGTCCTATAATTAGTTCCCTCATATGGTTATGTGATTATTCCCTTGTTTGATTAGATTAGCTAGTGGTTTGTGTACTTAATTGGTTTCTTTCAAAGTACCAGCTATTGGATTTATTTATCAATGCTAGTATTTTTATATTCCAGTTGTTCAGACACATTTATGTTTATTAATTATATATTAATATCTTTTTGTCTTATTTTGCTCTTTTCCCAAATTCTTAAGTTTGGTACATCATTTATTCATTTAAACTCTTTGTTCCTTTTTTACTTGAGTACTGCAGAATGAAAACTAAATTTTCAGTCATGAATACATCTCCAAGGAATTTTTATATTTTTAGTCAAATGTATTGAGGAACAATTTACATACAATAAACTGCAAATATTTGAAGCATGCTATTCAACAAAGGATACCAAAGTTTGAGCTGCAATGCAAATAATAGACAGACTCTTTCATTCACTCAAGGTTATTAGGGTTGTTTCGAATTTGGGCTTTTACAAATAAGGCTGCTATAACATCCTTGCACCTGTCCTCTTAATGGATAAATGTGTTTATTTGTCTTAGGTGAATACTGAGATGTGAAATGACTTGGTATTGTGGTAGGTATGCTTAACTCTTTAGAAACTGCCAACTGTTTTTTCCAAGTGGTTGTATCTTTTTACATTCCCACCAGCGATTTGTGAGATATGAAGTTTAGTGAGATGTTCTAACCAAATTTGGCATTCTAAGTTTATAAATATATCTGTTTTTATGGATATGTAGTACTGTTCATTTATGGTTTTAACTTACATTTTCCTAATGAATATCTCGAATGTCCTTCCAGGTGATTATTTGCCATCTGTACATCTCTTATGCTGAAGTATATTTTAAAATCTCTTGTGCTTTGTTTTTAGTGTGAGCTTACTTTTATCTTATTGAGTTATGACAGCTCTTTACACATTCCAAAACAAAAGTCCTTGGTCCAATATGCATATTATAACCATTTCTTCAATTTTTGTTTATATTTAAGTTTACTCATAGCCTTGAAGAACAAAAGTTTTGATTTTGATTAATTTTATCATTTTTTGTCTTTTGATCCATAATTTTTGCATAATTTTGCATCCTATCTATGAAATGTTCTCTTACATCAAGATCCTAAATATTGTTCCAGATGCTTTTCTCTAGCAATTTTATAATTTTAGTATTTATACTTAGGTTTGTGACCCAATTTGAGTTAATTTTTGTCTATGATGTGAAGTAAGAAACACTTTTACCTTTTTCCGTAAAGATATTCAGTTGATCCTGAAAAATGTGTTTAAATTTTTTTCCCTTTGAATTGTCCTGGCACATTTGTCATAAATCAATTTATCATAAATATAAAAGTTTATTTCTGGGTTCTCCATTGTGCCACATTGACCTATTTATCCATCCATATAAGCAGTTTGCCCTTATGCTTACTTTTCATTTGTCTAAAAATATCTTTCTTCATCCTTGAATATTTTTGCTGTATATAGTATTGTCAGTTGATTTTCTTTTCTTACAGCTCTTACATTTTTTCTTCTTCCCTCCTTAAATTCCAATGAGAAATCGATGGTCATTCAAATTGTCACTCATCTTTCTACTTTCCTTGACTGCTCTCAATATTTTCTCTCCTTTCTTTTTCAGCCATTTGAATTTGATGTGCTTAGAATTTTTCTTTTTTTGTACTTAATATTTTTTTTTTTTTTTTTTTTTAAGATTTTATTTATTTATTTGACAGAGAGAAATCACAAGCAGGCAGAGAGGCAGGCAGAGAGAGAGGAGGAAGCAGGCTCCCTGCTGAACAGAAAGCCCGATGCGGGGCTTGAACCCAGGACCTGGGATCATGACCTGAGCCGAAGGCAGCGGCTTAACCCACTGAGCCACCCAGGCGCCCCTGTACTTAATATGTTTTTTTAAAGTTTCTTAAACCTGTAAATATATGTGTTACTTAATTTGAGATGATTTTAGCTGTTCTATTTTTATATTTATCTCCTCCTTTTTTCTTTACTTCTGAGATTCTAATTTCCAGTATGTTTGATATATCGTACAATATTGCCTCACATGTCTCTGAGGTTTGTTTTTTTTTTTTTCCTGAAGTTTGCATTGTCTTCCTCATATTATATAATCTATCTTCAAGTTCTTGACTCATTCTTCTTCCACCTTCATTTTGCTTTTATATCATCCAGGATTTTTATTATGATAGCGTTTTTTCCAACAACTTTAGAACTATTTGATTTCCCCTATAATTTATCCATTGGAAATAGCTTATATTTTTTCTTTTATCACAAATATGTTTTCCTTTAATTCATTGAGAATAGTTAAATTTGCCCCTTTAAAATCCTTGTTTTGCAGTTTTTACATCAGAATCATTTTGCAGTAGTCAGTTGTTGAGTGTTCCATTAGGAACGACTTACATTGTCTTGGGTTTCTTGTGGCAAGAAATTTTGGTTTGTGTCTTGGACATTGTTAGTATCTATGGAAATATTAGATTCTGTTATTTCTTTTCAAAGTATTGATATTTTTTACTGTAGGATCCGTTAACCTGCTTATATTTAATATTCCAAACACTGGCATAACTATGTTGGGCTCAAGCTTACATCTTAGGTGAGACAATATTTAGTCTGCTTTATTCATGTGTGCTCAATGGGTCAGACTAACTTGGGCATAGTTTTTAAACAAGCTTTATGTTCTCATTGTCTATTTCCTATCTGGTTTACTCCTTTTCTCTTCAGTGGTTCTTGAAATTACTCTCTTCATTCTTTCAGCACACAAAATGGAGGCTTTTTAACACGATTCTAGGAGCATTATAGTACCATGACAACTGTGGTTTTCCCTAGGGCATACCTCCAAAAAACCAAGAAAATAACTTTTTGCTTGTCACCTCCACAACCTTTCAAAACTTGTTCAAAATCTTCCTGCATTTCTACAGCTCTCAAGTAGTCATTTCTTGTATCCTCACCAGAGTTCGTTAGTGTTTGTGAGACAGGTAGGAATTTGCTCCTTTATACAAGTAGTGGAACTTTTATGTAAACAAGGTTTTGACTGTTTTCTTCAAAATTGTTTGCTAAGTATGCTGTAATTTCTGTTTTTCTTTTCTTTTCTGATATTGGGAGTGAAAGCACAAAGTATCAGACTAATGAGAAACATAAGAATCAGAGTTTGGACCCAATATCAGATTCTACTAATAATTTTCAAGATACCAGTAAAGCAAAATATACCAGGACCACCAATGCAGTTTCCAAGGTCCTTTCTTACAACATCCAAATATACTATAGCCCAGATTAACAATGAGGTCTCCATAGGATGAATGAGTTCGTATCACTTACAAAATAGAGGTCATCATAGTCATGGAACATTCTTATTGTGTAACCAGATACTTACATATCATATGGGGAATTCTTCAAGAAGTCAGATATATCTGACTACTGTAAGCAATTGTGGACAGTCTAGATACATCCTACTGAAAGCAATCTATAAATACTCTCCAAAATACTATTAGTTGGCCTGCTAGGGTTTATTTCATTAGCATGCTGTTTTATAAGATTTAAAGATTCTTTTGATGGTGAGACACAACACACTGATAGTTGGATAGATATTACTTACAGTTCCAAAGGAAAGAAGGCTGCCTGGTAGAGACATCCACTGGGTTGTACCCAGGGAAAAGGGTAACAGCAAATTGAAGCAATAGTGGACAGCATATGCATGGCAAGTGGAGTGGAGTTAACTACATTTCATGGGGTTCCCAATAGATTGGCTAATTTGAATAATGTCCTTGGCTCTGGTGGGTAGGGGCTGTCCAGAGCTGTCTAATACCTGACCCTGGGGAAATTAAGGCAGGAAAATAATGGCTCTTGATTATGAGAACCCTGTAGGAGTAGTGGCTCAGTGTGGGCTTAATAGCTTCTTAGAAGGGTACTGACCAGCTCCTAGCCAGAGCTTCAAAATTAGGTCAAGAAGGCATTTTTTAAAAGAACTATATTACACAGGCCTAGAAGGAAATTTTACCTGGGTCATCTTTATTTCCTGAGAGTGTCCACGCAGGCAAGAGGGAATAACAGACCCATTGTGTTTCCAAATTAGGTTTCCACTAGGCATTGAAAAGTTGGTTGAGGAAATTCCAAAATCAAAGAGGGTGTCCAGTTCCATAATCCATTTATGATATTTGGAGAATACCACCCCCAGGTCTCCTCAACCAATATGAAGATGCTATGGAAGGTTGTATTCATTCTTCGCTGGAGAGAGTAGACCGGAGATCACTCTCTGCAACTCTATTTTCCTTTGCCTATTCCTGGCATGGATAAGATCCTGAATCTTTCGAATGCCCCCAATGAAAGTGAAATTCAGAGAGTTGAGAACAGTTTGAACATCTTGTTGGGTGGCATAGCCATTCAATCCTGAAACTGCATGCACAATGGACCATTTATACCAATGACTAGAAAATAATACAACATATGGTTGAAACTCACAAAAACAGTGCCATTAGGAGCCTAGGGAGATTGAGGCAGTTGGATCTATTGACATTCAACCCTGACTGGGTCAGGAGACAAATTGCAAGTTAGGCCACATAAACCTGGATACTGGGTCTCACATCACTGCAATGGGAGTTTTTGCCTCTTCCTTTAGGAATCCCCATTTGTTTCCTGATACTGACTCTATCAACTAAAGGTGTTCAGCTGTAAGCACAGACAAACTTAACGCTGAATGAGAATTAGCTTTAGGTGTTTCTTTCCTTTTCTTTTTTATTTTAAGAGATTTTATATATTTATTTGACAGAGAGAGTAGGCAGAGAGAGGTGGGGGGGGAGCAGGCTTCATGCAGAGCAGAGAGCCCGATGTAGGGCTTGATCCCAGGACCCTGAGACCATGACCTGAGCCAAAGGCAGAGGCTTAATCTATTGAGCCACCCAGGTGCCCCAGCATTAGGTGTTTCTTAACATTTGGTGAAGACCTGGTGTAGGAAAGGGGAGGTGCTTAATGCCAATTTTTCTTTTAAATAAAGCAGTAAATGAAGACCTGCATTTTAACTCCAATCTCTCTGTGACCTTGTGATAACCAGAATTCTCTAGAAAAACAGAACCGATAAGGCATAAAACACATATAATTAGATATCTATATCTATAGCTATCTATATCTATCTATGCACACATGGAGAGAGAAAGAGATTGATTTTAAGGAATTGACTCATGCAGTTGTGGAGACTGGCAAGTCTTAAATACGCAGAGCAGGCTACATATCAGGGAAGAGTTGATATTTCTATTTCAGGTCCAAAGGCAGGCTGGAAAAAGATTCTACTTTTTCTGGAGGACCCTGTATTATTCTTTTACATCTTTGAACTGATTGAATGAGGCCTACCCACGTTATGCAGGTAATCTGTTTTACTCAAAGTGTGATGATTTAAATGTTAATCATTTCTAGACAATACCTCTCCAATATCGAGACTGGTATTTGACCAACATCTAGGTACCACAGCCTAACCAAGAGAACACAAAAAATTAAGCATCACAAAGCCCTTCTCTAACCCAGTTATTTTTTAGTCTTTGGCATCTACTCACCACCTCAAAGGAGAAATGTGAGTCAACTAAGCCTAATGCACAAGAAATGTTTCACGATCAGCATTGCCTTAGCAGAGGTTCTTTTTCAAGATCACATTCTTTTTCCAAATGGTCCCTCTGTTTCTGAGCCCAGTCTTTGCCTTAATGGCCTGGGGTCTAACTGCTGGAATTAGCCTTTATTTTCAAAAAAGCTTTACTTTGAAATTTGAAAGGCATTTCAAAAGTCCAATTATTATTTATCCAAACATTATAAATACTATTTTACTATTAAAGGCCAGGTGATGTTTGGATTTTGATTTGCGTTTATGTATGGGTTGTGGCTGTTGCTTGCTGGTGATAAGGATGATGACTTAGCAGCATGTTCGGGTTGTAAAAGATTAATTTTGTATCTGCACAACAAAATTTTGACATTGTAAGCCTGTAGCAGTTTGTGGTCTAGCTCCATGAAGGAAACTCTACAAGAAGAAAGCTGAACTATCTATACTTGTGTTGAACTGCCAATGACGGTTTACATATTATTCTACTTGTTGGGGAAACCCATATTTTAAAAAAAGAGAGAGCTAAGATAACTTGTTTTATTTCTTAAAAGCTGTCCATGTTATTAAAGTTTTTAAAGGATTCCATTTATTTATTTATGTATTTGAGAGACAGGGTGTGCATGCACCTGTGCAAGGGGGATTTCATCTCGATTATCAACAGTATCTGTTAAAGAGATAACTGCCCCAAGTGGGGCAGGGATGGACAGAGAGGAAGGGAGAGGGGAAGAGAATCTCCAACAGACTCTGTGCTGAGTTCGAGCCCCATGTGGGGCTCAATCTCATAACCCTGAGATCATGACTTCAGCTGAAACCAAGAGTCAGAGGCTTCACCAACTGAACCACCCAGGTGACCCTGTGTTATTAAAGATTTTTGAACATAGAATATAATCTAGTTTTTTAATGAATATACATATGCATCATAGTGGTCATGAAATGATTGCCACTTTAATTTTCCTACAAGGGCATAATAGCTTTCCTCCCTGCTAGAAAGACATATGTCTTGTATGAAAGATTTTTGCTATGCCTTAAGTACAATTTGAGGCTTTGAAGTCAATTATTGACCCATCTAGGAATAATTCATAAATATCAATTTTGCATGGTAGGGGATTTTATGTAGATTATCAACAGTATCTGTTAAAGAGATACTTTCATTCTCTGGGTCATTTTTCTCTTCTATGAGACCATTCCATAGTATTTATACTATTAAATTTTATCTCTTTCTAGGTCAAAAAAAAAAAAAAACCAACAACAAAAGCTATCTTGCTGCTGTACATATACAGATTCTTTAATGCCACAGACAGCATAGAAATCTTAATAAAAATCTACAAGAGGAGTCATCTCCTCCCTAAATTTATGCATATCTGTCAAAAACAAAGGACATTAGGGCTCAAAGAGGACAAGTAGGTTATTTGGACCAGGATTAGCAAAGTTTTCTCTAAAGCCTCAAAGAGTGAATGTAGTAGGTTTTGTGGGCTACACGTCGTCTCTACTACATATTCTTCATTTTATTTTCAAGCAACCCTTTACAAATGTTAAAACAAAACATAAGGCAGCTCTTAGTTTAAAGGTCATTAAAAAAAAAAAAGCAATTTGTTCACCCCTGAATCTTCATTATATATATGAATAAACTGAGGCTTAGAAACTATTTTCCTCTAAAAAATATGCAACCCTTTGGTCTGGACTAGAAGCTGAGCTGCTACAGTTCCCGGAGGAGCTGGCCCTGCATGTTTCCTCTGAAAAGGTCACCCCTTGTTTCCTAAGAAGGGACTCCTCCCAGTGAGGGGTGTGCTCCCAAGTGAGAGAACCCACTGGGCTGGACTGGCTCTGAGCAGCAGCTCAGTCTTAATTCTGTTTATTGTTTCCTAGAACATCCCAACAGACAACTTGTTTCATCTATTATAACCAGGGTTTTGTTTTTTTTGGGGGGGGGGGGGTTTGTGTTTGTTTTTTAGTTTTGTTTGTTTTGTTTTGTTTCTTGCTTTGTTTTTGTTATCCCTCACATGTGTTGTTTAGCCTGTGAGACACTTACCGGTGTGAGCGCTCACTACATACTCATGGAGGTCCTACCTCTTGTCCCTGTTCTAGCTGGAGACACCACAGTACTGGGAAGAGAATTTTAAAACAGACAAAATTCTCTGGTGTTGCAGGCGTAGATTCTAGAGGACCCAAGGGGGTTTGTAATTAAACCAACAAACACAACGAAAAGTACATTTCATAGTATGTTAAAATACAAAAAATGCTACAGTGAAAAGAAAAAAAAATTAAAAAAGCAACATAAGGGGAAGCAGAAATTCCTAAGCGGTGTTAAAGACAAAATAAACTGATGCATATTAACATGTTTAAGAAGTTATATGAGCAAAACCTAAACCTAATTATTCCGGGGCAGGACGAAACCTAAATGGATTAGAGGTGCTCCACCTGCAGGAGCTCTAAGGAGAGATTTTTGCAAAGAGATAGAAGCAAAGTGAGGACATCACTGCTTGGCAAAAGCTTAGAGCCTAACCGGCTCTCATTGGTTGTCCTTAGACCTCAACTTAGACCTTGATTTGCTTAGGCAGGCTGCCTCAGCATTGCGTCGTCTCAGTCTGACGGACTCCTTGTTTAATTAAGCAGCACACATGTGCATTTTCTTCCAGGACATCTTAAGTATCTATACTGGATATTTTTAAGAAAAAAATTATAAATGTTCTGCATCACAGAGTAATATCTATCAATATGCTAACTTATTTGTATATTAATTCAATTTTCCCCAATTATTATTATATTAACCTAAATGCCTGTTTTCATGTGCAGAGGCACAACCATTGTAAATATTGGTGACATTTAAATTAAGAAATATAGTTGTTACTCATTAAACTTGATTCTGAGTTGTATAATTTTTTTTCTACTTAAGAAGATAGTAACAAACACGCTTAGCAAACCTCAGAGTTTTACTCAACAACTAAAATGTTTTGCACTCTAAGGTAAAAAAAAAAAAAAAAAAGGAATAGGCATCTGCACATTTTATAATGGATCTAAAACTAAGTGTTTTCTTTGATTCTCTTCTTAAACTTTGGTCATAGAAAATAAATGGAAGTTTCTACATATTAAATACTTGCTAATTTTAAAGACAATATAAGAGGAAAATAACAAAACATTTCTCTAAAAGCCCTATGTCTTAGTTGTTGTAGGCTTCTCCAACAAAATGACATAGACAGAGGGATGCTTAACAGGTTTTATTTCTGACAATTCTGGAAACCGAGAAGTCCAAGATCAAGGTGTGGCCTGCTTCCTGGTATGTAGACAAGGTTCTCTCATTGTGTGACCACATGGCCTTTCCTCTGTATGTGCACAGAAACAAAGTGCTCCTGTCTCTTCCTGCTCTAATATGGGCGTTGATTGCATTATACAACTCCGCCCTTATGCCCTCATCTAACCTTTATTACCTCCCAAAGGCCCTATTTCCAAATGCCATCATATTGGCCATTGAGGTTTCAATATATAATTTTGGGGGGAGGGACAGAATTATTCTATAACAGTCTGTCATCATTTTTAATATGATAAGTTCCTCCATCCTAAGTTTACACTTATTTCACTTTTTTGTATGGATGATTTTAAACTGGTGAACCTGGGCCTCACTTAGCTTAGCTCTTGTGGATCTGCTTAGAAGCTTTTAGGACATGTTTGTTGTTTTTGTTATTGTTGTTTGTTTTGGGGTTTTTTTGTTTTGTTTTGTTTTTAATGAGACAAGTTGCCTTTGGTTCACTCATAATAAAGGTCAAATATTTGTCTGTGAGAAATAAAAAATAAAAATTTGCATTAAATACTAAATAGGACATTTCTTAATTTTATGTGAACAAAATAAATATAATATCTTAAGGAACTAAAAATTCAAATAAATAAACTCCACATCCATTTTCTTTCCATAGTTAATCTAATAACTTTCTTAAAATTGCTATCATTTCATAGGGCTATGTGTTGTAGCTTACAGAAGGGAAAACTAAAACTGATGGAGGTTAAGTTCTTGCCTAAAGACACATAGCCAGGGTGGATGTGTGGGACAACAAATACAATTAAATTTCCCATTGGCTGAATCTAACAAATTTAATTTTCACTTGTGTAAAACATCTGTAGGTCTGGAGGGCATCCCTTGATGATTCTTATCTATCTTGTATTTGTTTATCTTGTGTTTAGGCTTCTTCTACCATCTTGGCAACCGAGAAAAAGAGATAGTAGACTCCACAAGCAATTAAGTCACTTAATCCGGGAGTGACATGCCTTGTTTTCCTAGTTCATCCTCACATGGCCCTACTCAAAAGCAAGGAACCTGGGAATTTGAATCTACCATGTGCTTGGAAGAAGGAAGAGATGATAAGGGTGTGAGCAAGTACTGGGTTTACATACACAGATGTATGAGAGAAAAGGCAATTTGAACCCAAGCCTGTGAATTGCAATACCATCCCTCTGAATAAAAGAAGTGTTAGAAGCCTAATTTCTCACTCACACTCACTTCAATTTGTTAAAACGGAGCAAACATTCATCTTTAAAGTACAAAGATGTTTATATTGAGATCTAAGCTTGGAACTCATAATCATTCAGAAATTATTTGTTTTGTTCTACATAAATACTAGTCATATGACTATTAATTGGAACTATTCCCACAATTTCTACTTTTTGTTGTTGTTGTTTTGTTTTGGTTTGGTTTGGTTTCCTGCACAGGTTCTTACTCTTGATATGTTCATGACATTTAATGAATATCTTCCAAAAAAAGTCCCATATTTTGTTTTTTTGGAAGAATTTTAGTTGACAATATGGTGGTTGC
Organism: Enhydra lutris kenyoni; assembly: GCF_002288905.1. NCBI lineage: Eukaryota > Metazoa > Chordata > Mammalia > Carnivora > Mustelidae > Enhydra > Enhydra lutris. The sequence continues at coordinate 18,856,407 of NW_019154116.1, read as the reverse complement.
ATATTCATATTAAGATGTGGGATTTCATTTTTCCCTAAAACCGAGGATAGCAAAGTGAAAGAGAATCTTCTCATGACATTATTTCAAGAGAAAAATATTCACTGTCATAGTAAAAATTTTTATTATGGCAATTATCTTCCTGACAACAACAATAATGATGTCAATTGACAGTAATCTACATATCTAGGGAATGAAATTCTTGTGTTGTATGTAAGGGTTAGAATCTTAACTATGTTGATAAAATGCAAATTATGTCATGTTTTGTTATTTAGATTTTCTTACAACAAAAGAAACTCAAATATTGACTTGGAAGTTATTTTTTAAAATTCATCATATTATCCCATTTATTTTATTATCACAAATTTATTCCTAGATATGTCAAATCATTTTTATGTCAAAAATTTGGGGGGTTTTAAATGGGTTAAGAGAGTTTAATTAACTCAACTACTAAATTTTTTAAAATAATGGGGGCACCTGTGTGGCTCTGTTGGTTAAGTATCCAACTCTTGATATCAGTTCAAGTCACCATATCAGGGTTGTGAGATTGAACCCCAGTTGTGCTCTGCACTCAGTGGGGAGTCTGCTTGAGAGTCTCTCACTCCTTCTCCCTTTTCCACTCCCCCTGCTCACTCTCTCTATCTTGCTCTCTCTCTCAAATAAATAAATAAATCTTAAAAAGATAAAAATTTTTCTCCCTTTTCATATTCTGTCAAAACCAAACATCCAATGCACTTATTTTTCAGGTAAAGAATAGAGCGTGTAATCTCCTTGTAAACCCACACTATTTACTTGTGCCTTATATCTGACACTGATAGTTTCAAATGATCACGCAGTTACAGTTGACTTTTCATTAGCAAAAGCCATCAGTAATATGGTGCATTAGAATCTCTTTCATTGTCTAAATTTTATTGCTCTCTACTACCAGGTCTTTTCTTTCGTGGATTACTGTGTCTGTTGCTATCACAGTTAGAATATTTATTTGACAGGACATTTTAGAGCCTCAGTGAAAATGAGACTATGATTCCTTTGTCAGCAGCCAGTTCTGTTCCTGGGGCTTCAGAATCAAACAGACTACTGACTCATCCTTTGGCAGATGGGCAGTCTTTCACAGACCCAACAGAGAGGCTGGGCTGAAACAAATTACATTGTTTGTTCTCCAAAACTTGGGGATCAAATAAAATTATGATAGGATTTATAGATTTATTGTATTTGGTCTCAGTTTATTTCAATCTCTCATCATCTATCCATCCTCTCCCTATTCTCTCTTAGTACCAGTTTCCCAATATTTTTATTTTAGTTCAAAATCCACTTTATTATATTTTAAAATTCTATTTCTCTCTTCTATGGGCAAACTGAAAAAGGACAACTTCAGAAATCAAGATGAAACTCTGGCATAGACAGACTAGCCTCTCAAATTCTCACCATTTAGCTTTCTTATCTTTATTAATTCTTTGACAGAAGACGGAAGCATAATCCCTTGATCCTGTGACATCTTTACGTTGCCTCACCCATGTCATATCCTCACTTCTGTCCATTCCAAGCTTAACTCCCATGATCAACAATTAGAATCTCCCCCTTACTCTCAACTTTTGCCCTTCAATGGCTGCCTTGTGCACTTTTGTTGAAATCTCAGCCCTGAGTAAATTCTACCTCCAAGAGCCTGCCCTCCACAGATAAACTTAGCCTACACACAATCCTTCTGACGTGCGAACTTCTCTCCCTGCCACTCTTCTCAGGGTCCTTATGCTGTTCAGCAGTTGTGCTGTTTCCATCGTCCATCTGCTCTTCCACTTTTCTAGACCAGTATCTCATGTTATCCTGTCCTCAAACCTTGTCCACTCTCTTTACTCTCAGCATTGATCTTGCTGCTTGTTGCTTTGAAAAAAATCAAAGCAAATGGATAAAACCTTTCACAAGCTTTACTTATCATGTGGAACTTATTAGTTGGGATTCCTGCATCTCTGTCTATACATTTTACCTTTTTTCCAGGTACTTTACATGAATCAGGCACACTTAGACTAAAAATGTCCCTTGAAATACAAATTAGCAAGGTAATCAAACAAAGTTAATTGTATATGGAATAATCTGAATAATGCTAACTACGTAGATTCATATCCAAATGTGCATTTCATCCATCTCATCCTGATACTCAGAAGTTTTCCCTGGCTCTTTTCATCATTGATATCCTCCCTTCTTCAGCTTTTCCTTTGATGTGATATTTTACTCATCTAAGCAAAACAAAACACAGCAACTTTCATAATATCTCTTCACCTTCCTTTAAGCATCCCCTTCTGTCTCAAGTCTATAGTTTTGCTTAATGAAAGAATTAGTCTTTTTAATAACATAACTAAACATATATTTAATTTTTTTAATCACATAACACTTAGATTCTTTTAAGTCAACATCATCTTGCAACTAGAATTTGTTAGTAATTTTTACACAGAATTTTAATATTCTAACAATGCAGGCAATATAATAAAAATTACATTCTTCAAATATGCATATATTTGAATCACTGTATATATAGAGTGTGCTCATTCAACATTTTATGAAATAAGAAAAATAATACTTATAACATTTGGCAAATTTGGTAGTATAATACTCTTAATGTATTTTACCTGATTTTATTTTATTTGGATTTATTGATTAAATATAACTGAACTAAAATTGAAACAATAACTTGATGACTATATTAGCCTTAGTGTTAAAGAAGCCAATGCATAAGGATCTAATTAAGTCCTGTGCACCAAGGCAATAACTTTTTTTTCATTCTATGTATGTGTCTTTATAGTATATTTGAACAATAGATGCGGTTATAAATTATTGTTAAAGTCTTGCATATGGGGGCACCAGGGTGGCTCAGTGGGTTAAGCCACTGCCTTCGGCTCGGGTCATGATCTCAGAGCCCTTGGATCGAGCCCCACATCAGGCTCTCTGTTCAGCGGGGAGCCTGCCTCCCCCTGCCTCTCTGCCTACTTGTGATCTCTCGCTCTCAAATAAATAAATAAAATCTTTAAAAAAAAATAAAAAATAAAGTCTTGCATATGGATCCTAATTCAGTATCAATTTCTCATCACAGAAATGGGAAACATTGAATTACAGTAGGCAGCCATAAAGTTCTCAACAGGAAATATGAAAAACACACTTTTTTGAACAAATTCTAGGTTAAAAAAAAACCTCATCAAAATATATCCCAACAGAAAGCCAATAAAAAATTAAATAAAATTTTTATTTTTGTCACCTTGCTTTTTGCTTTGATTTTTTTATTTCAAATGTATTCATTTTAAAAACTGTTTTTGATGACTTTGTTTATTTATTTGAGAGAAAGAGCAAGAAAGAGAGTGTGCACAAGCAGGGGGAGGGGCAGGCAGAGGAAAGGAAGAAGCAGTCTCCCTGCTGAGCAGGAAGCCTAATGCTGGGCTGGATTCCAGGACCCTGAGATCAAGACCTGAGCCAAAGGCAGCTGCTTAACCAACTGTGCCACCCAGAAGCTCCTCTTTAAAAACTTTTGAATAGTTAGGGGCACGTGGTGGCTCAGTCTTTAAGCCTCTGCATTGGGCTCACCCTGGGATCAAGCCCCACATCAGGCTCCCCACAAGGAGCCTGCTTCTCCCTCTTCTTCTACCTGCTGCTCTATCTGCCCTTGTGCTCTCCCACTGTGTGTCAAATAAATAAATAAAATCTTTAAAAAATTAAAATAAATAAATAAAAATTATGAATCATTAAAATAGTTTGCAGAAAAATATAAAATGCTATGTATTCTTTAATAATCATCTTGTTACTTTGATTAATTATATGTGAAATATAGGACATTTTAAAATTGCTATAATACAAATTTAGAGGTATGAGACATATAATATTGCTTGGAAATATTGTTTGTTTTCATTAAACTAAAAAGGCAAACATGAATATATCATAGGTTAATGAAGAGAATTGTCAAGATACGTCTTTTGAGAAATTATTCCTTTAGTAAACACCAAAACCGTCTTGAAACAATTATCAATATCCTAAAACTATATAGAATCATTTACTAACTATATATTTTCTCCATTATTACAGTTCAAAGAACTTGTAAGAAGTGAATTGTTTTGTGACTTAAGACTTCAACTTATCGGTCAAGTTAAAATAATCCATACCTGAAGTTAGTCAACAAGTATACTTACCTTAAAAAATTTCATTCTAGCTAGTGATATGTTAAATGTTTTATATAATAAATGATTTAAATTTAGTTTCATGCTTATAAAATCAACACCTGAATTTCCAAGATACATGATAGAATAAGTTAGTCAAAAATATTGGATTCTTAATTAGGAATTCTGGGTTCAAATACATTTGATACCAGTTAGATTTGTAATAGTCAACAAATTTTAGAATCTGTGTTACTAGTATTGTGGGGTAATTATCTGAAAATTTTTTTTTTGAAGTCTCAATTCCTTCACCTGTTAAACAGATAAATAAGAAGAGATCTGTGATTTATAAACTAGAACCCACTGGGCAAATAGAGCCCTCTTAAAAAAAAAAAATAAAGTTATTGAAACCAGCCACACTCATTCTTGTATGCATTGTTTATGGTTGTGTTCATACTACCACTGGATACTTGCAATACAGATTATATAATATAAACTTAAATATTTAGTTTCTGGCCCTTTATGGAAAATAGCTTGCTGATCACTTGACTAAATGATTTTGTATCTTCCTTTTAGTTGTTACTTTCCATAATAAATGCTATATGATCTGACCAGGTACACAAGTTGGAAAAGGAAAATTCTTATGTTTCCTAAGAACTCATTGCTTCATTTTGCTAATCACAGATCATAGTAGTATATTTTTTTCAAATACTTAAGTACTTAAAATGTTTAATTGTGTATGTCAGTACACATAATATTTTCCAGTTTTATTTAATAAGAAAAGAATATTTGAAGTAACCAAATAATTAGAGAGGCTGATTCATAACACGGTTGCCACATTAGAGCTTGATAATAGAAGGAAGAGAGGACACTTCCTTGGAAAGCATCGGTGTGCTTTAATGAGATTGTGCATGATAATCTTGTTTGTATTTATTCATCTGGATCTCAATCAAGATTAGGTGTTAATACATAAAACTATACACAAGAAGAGGAACTTGTCCCTGATAATACTGCATATTAGCCAATGAAAATTATTTACAAGTTCAACAATGTTTATTGCAATATGGAAAACTTAATCTTGGGCAGTTATAGAAAAGACATGTGTTTTGGAAAAACAGTACTTGTAATAAAATTAAAGTTATGGACAACAATGTCTATAGTTGGCACTTCACTTTTCAAAAATAATAAAATGTCATAAGATGAGGAGGAAGAACAGGTCTGATCTTATACATGAACATGACAATAAAACTACTTCTGTCTTGAGCTGATTCAGAAAATGTTAGCTGAGTATGTAATATGTTCCTGTGTCATTATTTACAAGGCAGTGCGTCAGATTTAACTATCTGACCTTGATTGATTACATTAGTGCTCAGCATATAATACTCTGCCCATCACCACTCCTGCCTCACTGTTGCTGGACTCAATCTGGTGACAGGCTTTCACTAATAAAATATAAAGAGATACCATGCAACCTCCATCTGAGCAGTGGCTCTAAATGTGCCTGAATGTTTGACTTAACCTCTTACATTCCTCTCTTCCAAGAGAGAAGAATGATACCCTTATACTCACTGTTTATTTACCCGTGCTCTGGAACGAAAGAATGGGGAGCACACCTGAATCTAGCCATCAGATTAAAGTGGAGCCACCATAGTGAGCTCTTGGACTTGTAAGCAAAGGCAAAAGTTGTCTATTTAGCTCACCGAGATTTAAGAGTTGCTTGTGACACAGCACATTAACTGAAAAGCTGGTGAATACCACAGTTATGGAAAGACTCACACTACTCCTTCTGTCTCTACAGAAAAAGTTCTAGTATCACTTACAGGGTTTGGAATATTTTCATGATATACAGAAATGATAATGTGATCACCATAATATGGAGCTATATTTTATTATATTCCTGGAAACGTAAACTGCTTCATTGAGTCACAGTGATTTCAAAGTATAAAGGAAACATCATTCAGTTTTTATACTACCAGCTTTATTTATTTATTTATTTTTAGTGTTCAATGATTCATTAGTTGTGCATAACACCCAGTGATCATCACAACATGTGCCCTCCTTGATACCCCCTACCCAGTTACCCATCTCTCCACACCACTCCGTTCTGAAACCCTCTTTGTTTCCCAGAAAGCAGAGTCTGTCATGGTTTGTCTCCCTCTCTGATTTCCTCCTGTTCAATTTTCTCTCCCATCCCCTCTGGTTGTCCTGCACTATTCCTTATATTCTATATTTGAGTGAAACCATATCATGTTTTTATTTTTATCAGAATTTATTTATTTATTATTTATTAATTAATTAATTTATTTATGAAAGAGTATGTGAACATGCAAGTGGAGGGGGGCGGGCAGGGTGGTGAGGAGGGGCAGAGGAAAAGCGAGAGACAAATCTTAAGCAAGCTCCATGCTCATCATGGAACACAATGCAGGGCTCAATCTCACAACCCCAAGATCATGACCTGAGCCAAAATCAAGAGTCAGATGCTTGATTGACTGAAACACCAAAGCACCCTTATTTTAATTTTTTATTTAAGTATTGATAACATATAATGCTATTAGTTTCAGGCACACAACATAATGATATAACAACTCCATACATTAAGTTATGCTAACCCAATAAGTGCAGTCACTATAAACTATATTTAACCTCCATTCTTGGACATCCACTTTTTTCCAAAACAAATATGTAGGTACAATTTTCAGTTCTAGTTCGGACTGTAAGTTCTACAGCTCAGGTTACAATCCAGAAATTTACATACCCTGTTTTTCATGCTTACCATGTCTTCATTGCAAAAGCAACATGCCTGAAACCAAAATAGTAATATATTCCTCTGACTTGATATGCCTCATCACTATTTATAGAATTAGTATTTCCAAGGTAATAAATTTAGACACATTTTACTAAATTATCTTTCACCTCCTATGCAATATGCTATATAATTTACACTACCTTGTTACAAAAAAATTTTTTTTTAATATTCTTCTGTTATTCTCCAAACCCAGCAAGACTGCTCTGTTCCTATGTGGCTGATATATAAAGAAGACCCGGCTATATGCTGCCTACAAGAAACCCTCATTAGCTGTAAGGGCACACACAGTCTTAAGTGAATAGATGGAAAAAACACTCCACACAAATGGAAACTAAAGGGAATAGAAGTACCTATACTTTTATCAGACAAAATAGACTTTGAGTGAAAAACTGGAAAAAGACACAAATAAAGTCATTATATAATGAGAAATGGGTCAATTTTTCAAGAAGCTACAACAACTGTTAATACATATGCACCCAATTAGGATCTGAATATATTAAGCTAATATTAACAGATCTGAAGAGAAACATAGCAATACAATAATAGTGGACACTTCAATGTCTCACTTTCAATGGGATAGATCATCCAAACAGAAATTAATAAGAAAGCACTAGAGGCTAGAACTGTATTTATTTTAACAGACATATTCAAACAATTCTATCAAATAAGAATACGTATTATTATCAACTGCATATGGAACAACCTCTAAACAAGACAATATGTTAGTATGGTAAAGATAGTTATTTAATTTCAGTATAATAGTTATACTAAAGTATATAGTAAAAATCTATGATTTACAATTATTAAAGATATTATTAAAATATAAGAATTATTTAAAATATTTTTAAAATTAAATTTATAATTACTATAAATTTATAATAAAGTATATAGTAAAGTTGTAGCAAATTTTAAAATGTATAAATCACATAAAGTATTTTTTCTGACCACATGGTATGAAACTAAAAATAAATAACCAGAGGAAAGCTGGAAAATGCATTAATATGTGGAAATTAAAAAGTAACGTTCCTAACAAATCAATGGGTCAAAGATAAAAATCAAAAAGAAAAGTGAAGATGGAAACACAACATATAAAAATGTATGGGATGATGCAAAAAAAAAAAAACAGTTCTAGGAGGGATGTTTACAGAAATAAATGCCTGCATTAAAAAGACAGAAAGATCACAAATAAATAACCCAACTTTGCACTTCTAGGAACTAAAAAAAGAAGAACAAACAAAACTAAAGAATAGCTGAAGGAAGGCAATAAGAAGGTGTGAATGGAAATTAATAAAATAAAGATTTAAAAGGCAAAAAGACAATAAGAAAAAATCAATAGAGCCAAGATCTGTTTTTGTTGTTGTTGCTGTTGGTGGTGGTGGTGGTGGTAATATAAATAAAATGTACTGATTACTAGTAAGGAGATTGAATCAGTAATCAAAACCCCCCAAAACAGAAAACCTCAGGATCAAATGGCTTCACAAGTGAATTCTACCAAACATTAAAGAATTAATGTTGGGGTGCCTGGGTGGCTCAGTGGGTTAAAGCCTCTGCCTTCGGCTCAGGTCATGATCTCAGGGTCCTTAGATAGAGCCCCACATTGGGCTTTCTGCTCAGTGGAGAGCCTGCTTCCCCCTCTCTCTCTGCCTGCCTCTCTGCCTACTTGTGATCTCTGTCTGTCAAATAAATAAATAAAATCTTGAAAAAAAAAAAAAAAGAATTAATGTCTATCCTTCTCAAAATCTTTCCAAAAATTAAAAAGAAGGAAACAGTCCCAACATCATTTTATGAAGTCAGCATTACCCCAATACCAAACCTAAATAAGGGCACTAGAAGAAAAGAAATGCATGTGTCAGTATCCCTGATGAAGATATATGCATGAATTATGAAAAAAAAAATTAACAAACCAAATTCAGCAACACATTAAAAGGGATCATATGGGGCGCCTGGGTGGCTCAGTGGTTAAAGCCTCTGCCTTTGGCTCAGGTCATGATTCCAAGGTGCTGGGATCGAGCCCCACATCAGGCTCGCCTCTCTGACTGCTTGTAATCTCTGTCTGTCAAATAAATAAATACAATCTTTAAAAAAATAAATAAAAGGATCATACATCAAGATCAAATGGGATGTATCCCTGCAATGCAAAGAAGTTCCATCATATGCAATTAATAGAGGTCATACACCATGTTAACATAATGAAGGGCAAAAACCATATCATCATCTCAATAGATGTAGAAAGCACTTGGTGAAGTTGACATTCTTTCATGATAAAAACTTTCAACAAAGTGGGTTTAGGAGAAACATGTGTCAACATAATGAAGGCCATATATGACAAGTCCATAGCTAACATCACACTCAATGGTGAAAGGGTGAAAGCTTTCCTATAAGACCAGGAATAAGACAAGGTTACTCTCTATCACCAGTCCTTTCAACATAGCACCAGAAGACTTTACCAGAGCAATTAGGTAAGAAAAGAAAAAGAAATAAAAGGCATCTAAATCACGAAGAAGTGAAACTGTCTCTGGAGATGACATAGTTTTATATTCTAAATACCAAAAACTGAACTCAGCAAAGTTTCAGGATACAAAATCAACATACAAAAATCTGTTGTATTTCTATACACTAACAACGAACTATCTGAAAAAAGGTAGAGAAAACAAAGCTCTTCCACTAAAGCATCAAAAATAATAAAACATTCAGCAATAAATTGAACCAAAGAGGTGAAAGATATGTACATTGAAAATTGTAAGGTATTAATAAAAGGAATTGAAGAAGGCACATATGTTCATGAATCAGGAGAGTTAATATTGTTAAAATTTCTTTACTAACAAAATCATCTATAGATTCAGTGCAATCCCAACCAAAATTCCAAAGAAATAAATGAAAAAAATTTTATATTTCATTTGGAACCACAAGAGACCCTGAATAGCCAAAAAAATTTGATAAAAAACAGATGAGGAGGTAAGAGGCAAGATGGCAGAGGAGTAGCAGACTGAAATGACATCAGATCCCAGGAGTTCAGCTAGATAGGTATCCAACCATTCCAAACACCTACAAACACAACAGGAGATAGAAGAGAAGAAGAGCAGCAATTCTAGGAACAGAAAATTGACCACTTTCTGAAAGGTAGGATGTGCAGAGAAATGAATCCAAAGCGACGGGAAGACAGACCGCGGGAGGAGAGGTCAGCTCTCAGCAAGCAGTGGAGCAGTGGAGCACAAAATCAGAACTTTTAGAAGTATGCTCCACTGAGGGACATCACTCCAGAGACTATGCGGGGGTGGAGTCCTCACGGGGAGTGTGGTCTCAGGTCCCGCGGGATCACAGAAAGATTGGGGGTGTTTGAGTGTAGCAGAACTGCCAAGTATTGGAGCAAGGAAGCTGACTAGAGAGACAGAGCCAAAGAGAGTTTTCCTATTGGGGTTACCTTAAACCATGATCCAAGGCACATCGGGCCACCATTCTTTAAGCAGGGACCCCACAAGTGGCAGATCTGGGATGACTCATCCTCCTCCTCTGGGAGGAGCAGTGCAGCAGGAATCTGCTGGGTTTGGAGATGCCAAACAGGACTGTGCACCAGAGATAGAAACTCTTACTCACAGGCCAGGTGAGCTCAGAGTGCGGCCAGAGACCAGAGAGACAGGACTGATTGACTGCTTATCTCTGATGGCGCACTGAGGAGTGGGGCCCCCGAGCTCTTGGCTCATCTGGGCCAGAGATTGGGAGGCTACCATTTTCATTCCCGTCCTTCAAAGCAGTATGGAAAGCATTCAGGGAACAAAAGCTCCGAGAGCGAACCCAAGCAGATTACATACCCTCATCCCTGGCAAGGGTGGTGCAATTCTGCCTCAGGCAAAGACATTTGAGAATCACTGCAACAGACCCCTCCCACAGAAGATCAGCAAGAACATCCACCCAACACTAAGCTCACCAATCAAGGAAAACAGTGGAACTCCAGAGCTAGGGGAAAGCAACGCACAGAATTCATGTTTTTATTTCCCCATGATCCTTTAGTCTTGCAAAGTTAAATTTTTTTAATTTTATTTTTTTCTTCTATTTTCTTAACTTCTTTCCTCTTTAAATTTTTTAAAATTAGTTCATCTTAACAATACATTTCTAAAAAAAAAAGAATATTTTTAAACCCTCATTATTAAAGTCATATTTTATACCTTCATTGTATTATTGTATTTAACCTTATTTTTTTTATACCTATAGGTCTTTTTTTTTCCTAAAAAAATTTGAGATTCAATTTCTTCTAATAGATCAGAATATACCCTAATCTAGCACATGGCTTTGTTCTAGTCTCCAGTCTGAGCACATTCCTTCCTCTTTTTTTTTTTATTTTTCTAACTAACTTATCAATTATTTTTTCAGATTTTTAAAAAATCTTCATATTTACAGTCATATTTCATTCCTTCATCATGTTTACCCATATTTTTGTATATACTTAACTTTTCTTTCTTTAACATTTTGGGAGGTAGTTTTTTTAAGAGACCAAAATACACTAAAAATCAAGTGGGTGGCTCTGTTCTATTCACCAGTCTAACATATATATATTTTTTTATTTCCTTTTTCCCCCTTTCTTCTTCCTCTGGTTTTGGATCTCTTCTGATTTGGTTAGCATACATTTTTCTGGGGTCTTCACCACTCGTTTAGTATTTTATTGTCTCATCCATATATTCTTATCTGGATAAAATGACAAGGTTGAACAACTCACCACAAAAGAAGAACAAGAGGCAGTACCAATGGCTAGGGACCTAATCAATATGGACATTGGTAATATGTCAGATCTAGAGTTCAGAATGATGATTCTCAAGGTTCTAGCTGGGCTAGAAAAAGGCATGGAAGATATTAGAGAAACTGTGTCTGGAGAAATAAAATCCCTTTCTGGAGAAATAAAAGAACTAAAATCTAACCAAGTTGAAATTGAAAAGCTATTAATGAGGTGCAATAAAAAAATGGAAGCTCTTACTACTAGGATAAACGAGGCAGACGAGAGAATTAATGATATAGAAGACCAAATGATGGAGAATAAAGAAGCTGAGCAAAAGAGAGACAAACAACTACTGCACCATGAGGGGAGAATTTGGGGGATAAGTGATACCATAAGATAAAATGATATTAGAATAATTGGGATTCCAGAAGAAGAAAAGGGGGGGGGCAGAAGGTATATTGGAGTGAATTATAGTAGAGAATTTCCCTAATGTGGAAAAGGAGCAAGCATCAAAATCCAGGAGGCACAGAGAATTCCCCCCCCAAACAATAAAAATAGGTCCATACCCCGTCATCTAATAGTAAAACTTACAAGTCTTAGTGACAAAGAGAAAATCCTGAAAGCAGCTTAGGACAAGAAGTCAGTAACATATAATGGTAGAAATATTAGACTGGCAGCAGACTTATCCACAGAGACCTGGCAGACCAGAAAGAACTGGCATGATAGACTCAGAGCACTAAATGAGAAAAATATGAAACCAAGAATACTATATCCAGCTAAGCTATCATTGAAAATAGAAAGAGAGATAAAAAGCTTCTAAGACAAACAAAAATTAAAAGAATTTGCAATCACCAAACCAGCCCTACAGGAAATACTGAAAGGGGTCCTCTAAGCAAAGAGAGAGCCTAAATGTAGTAGACCAGAAAGGAACAGAGACAATACACAGTAACAGTCACCTTACAGGTAATACAATGGCACTAAATTTGTATCTTTCAATAGTTACCCTGAATGTAAGTGGGCTAAATGCCCCAATCAAAAGACACAGGGTATCAGAAACTCATTTTAGACCCAAAGACACCTCCAGATTAAAAGTGAGGGGTTGGAAAAAATTTACCATGCTAATGTACATCAAAAGAAAGCTGGGGTGGCAATCCTTATATCAGACAAATTAGATTTTAAACCAAAGACTATAATAAGAGATGAGGAAGGACACTACATCATAATTAAAGGAACTGTCCAACAAGAAGATCTAACAATTTTAAATATCTATGCCCCTATCATGGGAGCAGCCAATTATATAAACCAATTAATAACAAAATCAAAGAAACACATCAACAATAATACAATAATAGTAGGGACTTTAACACTCCCCTCACTGAAATGGACAGATCATCCAAGCAAAAGATCAACAAGGAAATAAAGGCCTTAAATGACACACTGGACCAGATGGACATCACAGATATATTCAGAACATTTCATCCCAAAGCACAGAATAAACATTTTTCTCCAGTGCACATGGAACATTCTCCAGAATTGATCACATCCTGGGTCACAAATCTGGTCTCAACTGGTACCAAAAGATTGAGATCATTCCCTGCATATTTTCAAGCCATGGTGCTCTGAAGCTAAAACTCAATCACAAGAGGAAAGTTAAAAAGAACTCAAATACATGGAAGCTAAAGAGCATCCTACTATAGAATGAATGGGTCAACCAGGAAATTAAAGAAGAATTAGAAAAAAAAAAATCATGGAAAAATCATGGAAAGAAATATAAACAAGTATAAGAACATATTATGACCAGCTACACGCCAGCAAATTTGACAATGTGGAGGAAATGGATGCATTCCTAGAGACATATAAACTACCTAAACTGAACCACAAAGAAATAGAAAACCTGAACAGACCCATAACCAGTTAGGCAATTGAAGCAGTCATTAAAAATCTCCCAGGGGCACCTGGGTGGCTCAGTGGGTTAAAGCCTCTGCCTTCAGCTCAGGTCCTGATCCCAGGGTCCTGGGATCAAGCCCCACATCAGGCTCTCTGCTCAGCGGGAAGCCTGCTTCCCCCTCTCTCTCTGCCTGCCTCTCTGCCTACTTGTGATCTCTGTCTGTCAAATAAATAAATAAAATTAAAAAAAAAATCCCAAAAAACCCCCCAAAAACAAACAAACAAACAAACAAAAAAGAGCCCAGGGCCAGATGGCTTCCTAGGGGAATTCTACCAAATATTTAAAGAAGAATTAATACCTATTCTCCTGAAACTGTTCCAAAAAATAGAAATGGAAGGAAAACTTTCAAACTCATTTTATGAGGCCAGCATTACCTTGATCCCAGAACCAAGGAAAGGCCCCACCAAAAAGGAGAATTACAGACCAATATCCTTAATGACCACAGATATAAAAATTCTCACCAAAATAGTAGCCAATAGGATTCAACAGTACATTAAAAGGATTATTCACCACAACCAAGTGGGATTTATTCCTAGACTGCAAGGTTGATTCAACATCCACAAATTAATCCATGTGATGCCATACATTAATAAAGGAAAGAACAAGAATCACAGGATACTCCCAATGGGTGCTGAAAAAGCATTTGACAAAGTATAGCATCCTTTCTTGATCAAAACTCTTCCTAGTGTAGGAATAGAGGGTACAGACCTCAATATCATCAAAGCCATCTATAAAAAACACATAGTGAATATCATTCTCAATTGGGAAAGACTGAGATCTTTTCCCCTGAGGTCAGGAACATGGCAGGGATGTCCACTATCACCACTGCTATTCACCACAGTACTAGAAGTCCTAGCCTCAGCAATCAGACAACAAAAAGAAATAAAACACATCTGAATCAGCAAAGAAGAAGTCACACTCTCACTCTTTGCAGATGAAATGATACTTTATGTGGAAAACCCAAAAGACTCCACTCCAAAACTGCTAGAACTCATCCAGGAATTCAGTAAAGTGTCAGAATATAAAATCAAGGCTCAGAAATCAGTTGCATTTCTCTACACCAACAAGACGGAAGAAAGAGAAATTAAGGAGTCAATCCCATTTACAGTTGTGCCTGACACCATAAGATACCTAGGAATAAACCTAACCAAAGAGGCAAAGATTCTGTACTCAGAAAACTATAAAGTACTCATGAAAGAAATTGA